>NW_009646941.1:1461381-1497860 GCF_000708025.1 Charadrius vociferus
GGCTAGCCGTGAAATTCCGACACTGCATGGGCTATTCCTTGTGCTGGAGGAATTTTGCCTGAATAAGGACTACAAGGAAAGGATCTATGTCCATTTGCATCCTGCTGCATTTTATGTAGCTTTAAAAATTCCTTGGATGCTTTGGATTGGAAAGGCTACACAGAGAGAGAACATTGTTGTTCTACTAGAGCTTGGCTAGAAGCTATGCTGCTCCTCTCAAAATCTCAATGAACTCTTGCAGTCCTTTATCCAAAATACCTGTCTAGTCTCCAGGGATCAAAAGTTCTTCTGGAGTAAATTAACGTCACTGGAACTGATCCAGCTTACAACAGTGGACAATTTGGTTACACATTTCTGTTGGACGGAGCTTTATCTGGCTGTGTCAGCTCAAGACCAGAAGTTCTGCTTCGCTGATTCCAGTTTGGTCAGTGATTTTAAATTCTTTAAGAAAATTCTAAGTGAGCCCGAGAGCAGCAGTAGATGCTAATTCATTCTGATGATACATATTTCATGACAGAGAAGTAAAATGAGGAGGGGTGGGCAGTTCTAGGATTAACCTTATATGAACAGGAAAAACTAATAGTTTTTTTTTTGTTCTGTCTTCAGGTGACAGAAGAAGTTCAGCGGATATTAAAAAGGTGCAGTTATGAATTTGTGTGCAGGGGTAAAGTCAGTGTAAAGGGAAAAGGTGAAATGTTGACCTATTTCCTGGAAGGAAAGGCCGATGGAAATAATTCACAGACACGGTCTTTAAACTTAGAGCGGAAAATGTACCCTTACGGGAGATCAAACATTCAAACAAAACTGGGCACCAGCTGTCCGTCAGTGTCCTCAGTTGCTAGCTTTACTGTAAAACCTGGGCTTGCAGCAGGTCAATCGTCTGCCAGTCACACAAATCAAACACTGCATTATCTTCCTTCTGTGCCAGCTGTGAAGGAGGCGTAGAGCAAAGGAGATTTGGTTATGCCATTTGCAGTGAACTTGGAGAGCAATGGTTGCCTGAATTTTTACCAAGAGACCAGAGGTCATAGGCCATGGCATTAACCAAGGACCACTACAACCCAACCAAAGAGAACTTGGGGACTGTGTAACGAACTCTTGGGATGGAACATATAAGGGCTAGCAATTCTGTTAGGAAAAGTCAGAACCTGATTTTGTGGAAATGAGGAATATTTTCTTGGCATTTTTAAAGGGTAAATGAAAAAAAAAATGAGATAAACGTGCAAGCAATTATATATGTGTGTGTGTATATATATGTTTTAATCTATATATGCACATATACAAACAGTCCTGTGTAGACTTAATAGAGATTTATAGAAATAAACATAAAAATATGTATTTAGTTACACATCCACCTGCAATGACAGAGCAAAGAGATTTCTCTTTCTGTGATAGCCAGCATTTTTGGGTCTCGGATTAGCAAAGCTGCATTTAACCGTGGAGTGTGGGGCAGCTGGAGACTGTCCAGGGCTACAGCAAGAGTTAGAGTAACTATGCTCCCCATGCATGAGCTAAAGCAATGAGAACAGTGTTACTCTGCTGTCAATGGTATATTAATGAAGGCTGGATTCGGGTAATTGCTAAACCCTATGAATTTTTTAAAATTATCCTTGCATGCTCCAAAACCTTCAAAAAATCCAATTTAAACCATTACACTAGGATATGAAGTAGGTAAACCACAGAGCTTAAAGGTTTGGCAGAAGAACAACAAATAATCTTTCCATTAAAAAAAAAAAAAAAAGGATGATAGTGTTTAGAAGTTGCTGCCTCTTCACAGGTTATTTGACTCTGTACAAGACAGAGGAGCCACCCTGCAAGCACAGCAATATGCTTATGCAATATAGAAACATTCCTTTATGTACAGTGCTGATTTTACTGAAGAGCAGAAGGATGGTATTATTTCAGGCTTTCACAAACAGCACAGGTCCTGTGGCTCAATCCCAGGATTTAGCTTTACCTTTCTAAACAGCTCAAAGAATAGTCCCATAATGGTGACAAACATGCTGTTGCTAGCTTTGTGACATTTGTATGTTTGCCAACATAGTCTTACATCTTAATTGATTTTTAAATTTATGCCACAGTTTTATTATATCTTGATTCTACCCAGGCTCACTCTTCAAAGCTGTACAATTATAGAAAGCTGTAATTCTGAGAAACAAGCACAGTCAAACTTTGACCAAATGAGGAGCACACTGGTAAACGTGCCAGGAGAGTAAGGCCTGCTCTTAATCTGCATAAAAGGGAACATATTTTGACTGCTTTTTCCTCTAATGCAGCCCACATCCTATTGTTCATGGTTTCATCTTGAAACACTGATCTGGATGTGAAATGTGGAGTGCAGCTCCGTACCTGAGGTGGGGACAGTTGGAGGTCATCCTGCTGAGTGACGTGTGCTTCATGGACGGGTGCCATACTGTCCTGATGGGGATGCACAAGCTAACCAGCCTCACCACTTTCCAAAAGAGAAGCAAAACTTTACATTGTCTAAAACCATGCAAAACTTCATTTAAACTAAAAAAAAACCCAACTGCCCCCCCCGCTCCCCATCCCCCCAAAAAACCCAAACCTGAAAAACCCACCCAAGACTGCAGAAGTTGTCCAGGTTGTACGTGTACAGTAGATGTCACTTTTCCCTTTGGTGGGCCTATTTTATTACTTATTTCGGTGGGAAGAAGATTCTGAGCGATTCTCATCAATCAGCATTTGCTTTGGAGCAGTCACTACTTGTATTAAAAGTATATTGATAAATACTGTGTCAACAGATGCAAATGGTTAAAGAAATGCTGCATGAGTTTCCATTCTCCATGTAGCCATATCAAGCTGCTGTGGGACTCCAGTGGTTTTCAGCAGGGCTTTTAATTAATTTTTATGTACACTGTCAGCTAAGTGCTTCACTACAAGGCTAACAATATTAGTGTTGTGATTACAGTGACCAAAAAAAAAAAAAAGTGATAAAAAACTGATAATTGCGTCCTAAAGGTACTAGGTGTATGCACCCTGACTGATATGTGGAAAGTTGCTGCATTTCTTTATCTCCCCAACAGCTATCCAGTTCACAGGTATTCTTCCGGAATAATTTAATTCTGGTTATGAAACATTCAAAGCCATTTAAATAAATACACGTAGAGAATACAGATTTAAAAGAACTAACATTTACATAATTAAACTGAATAAGTGGTATCCATGTAGAGCACACTGCATATGTATGTTTTCTAATAACTAAATCATCACACAGTTAAGTTAAATATTTAACCAAAATGGAAAGCATTATGTGCAATAGCATTAATCACTCAGTTCCATTCACAAAGAGCCCAAGTTACACAATTTTTGAATCAGTGAATTTGGTATAATTTCACCAATAATAATAAAACATTATTTTTACAAGTACTGTTATTAAAAGCATCTTCAGATCTTAGCAGTAGATCTGGTAGTATGTGAACACATAGACCAGATATAGCCATTGACCCACCCCGAAAGCTTAAAATTAATTTATTTCTTTGTTACTTTTTAATAGGTCCAAGATATAGGCATATTGCCATTGTTTCTTTTAATCACTAAATGGACAATAAGCAGAAATGAATTGTCCCCTGTGCTAATATTTTCAGGACGGTTCTCATTCCCAGTCATTCCCAGCCTAGTCCTGGAGTAATGTCAGCGGTAGATAATGTAGCAAGGTAAAGTTGGTTTATTCATTTTAGTATTTTAAAAGATTAGCAGGTGCTAGTAGAATTACTCCAAAGTTTTTCTAAGCCTGATCCTCCTCTCCAACAGTCACATGAGGCACGTGAGTTTGGTAAGAATGTTTTCGATATTGAATGGAAAGGATCAGACAGGTGCAGTCCCTCATCAGCTTCTCATTCGGCCCTTTTGCCAGAGGTCTGTGCCTTCAGAGCAGGTTGAGTGGACCAGGATGACTTCTTGGTGCTGCAGCCAGTCCAGTGTGTGTGTGCTAGCTTACAGCATCAATGATGGTGTATTTGGAGTCAGTTTGCACACTTCGCTTGAGTCAACATTTTTTGTATTTTTGTTGTGGTTGTTGTTGCTGTTTTTACTATGGGGAAACTATATTTTTCTGTGTAGTCCTGGACTGAGCAGCACGGAATCATGAAGTAAGTTCAGCCAAGGCATGAATTAGTAAAAAGCCATGTGAAAATGATAGGCAGTGTTCAATAGCCATTTCAACAGGGAAAATTAAATGCCTGTTGAAATAATGACATAATGAAGCTGTGCTCTTGCCTTTATGCTTTTCCTCCCTATTCATATCATTTTTCCCATTTTCCTTTTCTGTGTATGTTTGTTTTATTTCAGCTTCCACGTGATAGCTTTAAATGATATATTTAATCTCTCTGCTCTTCTGCGTTCTTTGATATGTTCGTTATGTATTATACATGGAAAGAGGTAGTAGTCATAACCCCACAAATGCATGTTTTCTGCCAAATTAGAGAAGCTTGTCATCAAATTTTTATTGGCAATTGGCTGAAGGTAATATGTGGCCTACTCCAATATCCCTGAAAAATCATCAGAAGAATTTCCTGGGATTTCTGTGGGATTTGGGTTGTACCCACCTTAATGCATGCAGTTGTATTTCCTATTGTCCATTTATTAATTTTCTGGTCAAGCTCTGTAACTTTTGCCTGGGTGACCTTGCTGTAGCCCCAGCGAGGAGTCCGTTCTGCCCGACGGAACCCAAAATGCCCTCACATTTAACTGAGGATAGTAACTTGTTGCATTGTGGGCATAATAGCCTCCTGCACTTCTGTTCACTGTTTTGTGCAGCTGTTAGCTTGAAACAATTAACAGATATGAGCCCTACCACAAAGTGATGCCACTTTGGCATGTTGATGTCTGTCAATAGCAAGCACAATATTTCACATCAGTTTGCACGTTTTCTCTTTCAGACAATAGTAATAATCGAAGTCTTTTGTTCTTTATATAAAGAGAGAATTATCAGAGATCTTCAGCTTCACCGTCTTGGGAGCTAATTTCAAAGTGTTCCTATGCTACCTTTATCTTGAAATGATTTTTTAATTATTACTCTCTGCTGAGATTACAAAATGGCATTCAGTTGAATTACTGGCTAGATATTTCCAAACATTTTCCATTTCCATTGATTAGAAAGTTATTTTATCAAGCCTGTAAAATGCGTTGTTTTTTGTAGCTGCTCCCACTGTGGCAAGTCGCATTCCCTTGTCTTCACTGAAACACACACAAATTCTCCCTTGCTTTCTCTAGGTGAGACTGAGAGCCAAAAGCTTCAGCTCGTTAGGGCTGAATCTGCATCCCTTATGTACCCACAAGGCCTACAGAAATCACCAGGAGTTTAGCATGTTTATGAAGGTCAGGAGTTGAGCTTCTGTAGGCTAAGTTCTGCTTTGGGTTACAGTGATGTCTCATGTCGGTACTGAACTGAATATTTTACAATACTGTAACTGAGAGTAGGTCATGCGCCTAAATCTCTTTCACACTTTTGCCTGTAATTTATCTGTAAGGCAAAAGAAAGTACTTGGGAGTCACTGTTCGAAGGGAAACCTGTGCCATTTCAGTGCTTGAGGAGTCTGAACTCATTAGTAAGTAGCGTGAATCATTTTCATGTGTTGAATTCCTGCTTGTAGCAGAAACAGAGTGTTTTCTCTACATCAGCAAGTCCAGATTCTGCACGTGTTCTGCCCAGGCAGGAGGACTATTTAGCCATAATGTTCTTTCAAGTTAGAGTTTTGTATTACAGTGAAAACCAACATTTTTTAATTTGTGATAAACCTGTATTATAATGCCTTATTTATTTTTAATCTTGTACAGTGTTACAAAACAACAGAAAACATTGGCCTTTCATGTATTATTCACTTTAAAAGATGTATTGTATTATGAACTTTTGTAAA
Organism: Charadrius vociferus; assembly: GCF_000708025.1. NCBI lineage: Eukaryota > Metazoa > Chordata > Aves > Charadriiformes > Charadriidae > Charadrius > Charadrius vociferus. The sequence goes on from NW_009646941.1 coordinate 1,467,258, forward strand.
TAGTTTTAGGTCGGACAGGTAATTGCATGTACACTTGTATAAAAAGAGGCAAAAAGGCACACTTTTAACAAATGTTAACAATTTTTGTAAGAGACATTTTACATGTGCATGGAGATTATAAATCCTTTGGAAATGGACGTCCTTTTGCTTTTCCTTGCAATCTACTGCATGCCACTCATGCCTGACTTCAGTAAAACAAAACAAACCAGTAAGTTTTCCTAAATGTTTTTGACATATCACTTCTGGCACAGAGTTAAATCCACTAGTTGCATGTGCGTTCAGCAAAGCAAAATCAAAATGCAGACAGCAAATAAAAAAGAAAAATAATTTAATGATTGTGATCTGCCAACCTCAGTGTTCCAAGATCCATAATACAGTATATGAAAAGTGTTATCAACATCTATGCTGTCTTCATAAGATACCTTCTGGTCATTAGAAGCAATAAACTCTACTTACTGTAATATAAAAAGCAAGCAGATATTCTAGTTCATAATGGTGTAATATCTGACATTCAGTGGGTATTCTCTGATACTGCACTTGATGTAGTATTGTCATCAAGAAGGACCAAGTGTCAAATCCATCATTGCTGTATGCAGGTGCAACACTATGGAAGGTAAAGGAGGTGAATTTGGCCCATTGATGTTACCCAGAGTATATTTCTAATATGGTAATAAGTTATTGTATGTGAAAAGTACACAATGCAAATAGATTGTTTTCCTAGATACATACATATATATGTGTATGTGCATATATATGAATTAATTTTTTTGCCTTATTTTTGTTAGCTTTTTTGACTTATTTTCCAAATAACTTCTATTGCTAAACAGAAAGTATTTAACAGAACTGTTAGGAGAAGGTTCACTGGGCTCTCTGGCTTTGAGCCATCCGGGTTCTGTGCTGATGCTAGTCCTGCTCCCACTAAAGCCATGCTTACAGGGATGCCTCCCTTAGTTATCAAAGTCTAACCCACAGCTTAAGACCCGTGTCAGTTAGTGACACAGGACTAAGAAATCAATATCCAATCCTCTAGCTGATTTTTCCCATATTGCTGCTGAACAAAACTTGAAATTCTGGAGGTATCTTGCATGTGTCATTTTTAAAGTTGTCATATCTGTGTCACTACAGCTCGGGACTACTTCTCAAATTACCTATATAATTGATGTATGATAGATGAGGAATATTGTAGGAGCATAACACTGAGGTTGGTGGCGGAGGAAAAATGTTGTGTACTGTGAATACTTTCTACTATGGATTAATATGGACTTCTTGTATTTTACAGATTTGAGCTAGTTTTATAATAGGACTGAGAAATCTGTTAATTTGTTTGTTTAAGCGGGAGACTGTGGGGTAAACGAAGCAGTACAGCTTCTGCAAGTACTTCTGCCATCATAAGTTAAGATGTAGATTCACACAACATATCCCAGTTGCCTGCCTACCAGACCACTACTTGTACTGATGATTGGCTTCATACAGCAGGTAAGGGTTTCTGACAGTCATAAACTAACTCATCTCAAATTCAGTGGGTTTTACATCTCAGTGTGGCATAATTGTTGTGACTAATGACAATCTGGACTCTGCTTCTCTACTCCAACCCTGTTTATGATACTCCAACCCTGTTTATGATTGGCCTTTTCCAGAAATCTGTATAGGCTTTTTTAAACTCTTAGATGAGTTTTCAGGCCAGATCTAAATCATGAATAAATATGTAAATGTAAATAAATGGAAAAAAAAGTACACATAAGGGGCGGGGGGGTGGGTGGGGTGCCTGTTGCTCTTTAATTACTCTTCAAAATACCCTGCTTGGGTGGTCTGTTGAGACTTATAATCTGATTGGTGCAAGGACAAAACCAGGAAAATATTTTATTTTTTTTTAAAAAGCGCAAAGTTAGCAGGAGTACAAAATAACAAAAGGAAAAGAAGCCTGTGAGATAGCAATATCAGACAGGAAAAGGTGAAAAGCCAGTACTCCTTCTGAAGTCAGTGGCAAAGCTCTCTGTGATATGGGACAGATCTTGAGTATCTGAGCTGGCAGAGTACTCAACCAGATTCCTACTGCAACAAAAATAAGGCTTGTGTTTAACTGCACAGCCAGATCCATTCTTGAGTTTTTGTGTCTGTTCACATTCACAAGAGTGTTCAATATCTCTTGGTGAACTGCTTTCAGAATTTCAGAAGGAATTATTGGAAATGGTTGGAGGTTGTTACCTTTAATGCCTATTTTTCTGATCGTGAGGAAGCACCTTGAAATTTGAATTAGCATTGGTTAATGTACATAGCCTATGTGCTGAAAGATCTTGGTGTTGCTTGTGCCTTACTGCATGCTGGAGGATCTGCTTCTTTTTATTAGGATCCCCGTTTTATGCCTACTGTGGCATCAGACATGTCACACCTGCATAAAACTGAAGGAACAAACAGTGCTGCATCACTGTGAAGCTTTTTTACTACTTCCTTTCCTACTTTGGTTTACTACCAGCACAGCTATGTGGGTGCAAGGAGTGCTCCAAGTGTTTCTGGAGGGAGGCCATACACAGGTATATGTGGGTCCAAGCTAAATAAGAACAGATTTCCTAGAAAGCTCAGTCACGCAGTGAGCTGAGTTCTGCAGAAAATCTGTCCAGATTGTTTGGAGCTCCTTTAAAAAAGCTGGCTGCCATCCTCTTCAGAACAGGCTTACACAACACGTTGATTAAAAACATGCAGAACACTTATCTACAGCTTGTAACTGCACCGCCACGTTTGTTAGACATAGGTTAGACTGCTGGTGGTAAAACAGCTAACAGTTCTCATTGTGGGTAAGGCTAAGTTGGTCTTTAATTACTGTGGCTGTGCACACACTATCGTGTCTTACTTTCAAGTGCCTGAGCGGCTGCTTTGATCCTTGACCTGTCAATGGTGGCATCATTTATGAAAAATTTCAGCTGGCACATTGAACTTATTTAGGTGATTTCTCATGTCTTTTACCCCTTACTGCGCATGGGTGCATAAGTTGTCTGTTCTTACATTTCAAATGCCATTAGAGTGATATATCAAGAATTGTCAATGAAATGTAAATGAAAATTAATTACCTGTGCCATCAAAAATTGCTTCATGATAATTACATTTGTAAATTGTTACAGTAGAAATTTCTCTTCACTTAGAATTCCTGCTAAATCCTGCTGTTTTTACAGCAACTTTGAGGGTTCAATTAAGAAAAAATAAGTAAAGTGATTGTGTAACTTGCTCCCCTTTACAATCGTCTGCACAAATTTGGACTTAGACAAAGCAAATTGTGACTTTGTTTTCTGCATTCAAGCAGCTGGTTATTACACAGAGGTAGGTTTAGAAAATGTTACAGAATGCAGTAAGAATGAAAGTAATGCTTTCAGAGTTACTGGCCTAAACCAGAGTCCAAGAGAAATTACCATTTCTAGCGTAATTTCACAGAATCACAGAATCACAGAATGGTCAGGGTTGGAAGGGCCCTCTGGAGATCATCTAGTCCAACCCCGCCTCCAGAGCACGGTCACCTACAACAGGTTGCACAGGACGGCGTCCAGGCGGGTTTTGAATGTCTCCAGAGTGGGAGCCTCCACAACCTCTCTGGGCAGCCTGTGCCAGAGCTCCACTACCCTCCAAGTAAAGACGTTCCTCCTCATGTTAAGATGGAATTTAATCCAATACAGAGAAATCTAGAGCAGTGACATTATTTTCAGTAAAATTCTGACAGAGGTTAGAAACCTCTTCTTGGAGGTTCTTTTTCCATCACCTACTTGTGTGTAGATTTGTCTGTATGCAAATCATCAGTTTATACATAGAATGCAGATAATGGTGCAATACAGTAGTAATATACACATTTCACAGTTTTAAGCAGATTCAGCCAAATTTGACCAATCTCTTAAAATCCTTGCCACTAAAACTTGTGTTGCAACTCACATCTATCTGGATTTTATCCTGCTGATTAGTCCTCGTACGTTCTGCGGTCAGGAGGTTAATTTTTGCCCTGCTGGTATATGTCCATAGGGGTTCTGCCTGGAAAGGTGATGTTAAGTATTTTTCTGATCTGTTAATTGAAAAGATTAAAAAGTGTATTGATTCCTTCTTTTTATAATGAAATGTCCAGCAGCCTAAGGTAAGAAGAAAAAAAAAACACACTGAGCATGTGTTCTAGAATTAAAATTGGTCTGCCTACACGTGATGGAACAGTGTCTATTGTAGGTTTGCCCATAATTTTAAGCATCCTAGAAATATTTAAATGCCATATTTAAATGCCAAAATAAATGCCATAGCACTAAGAGAAAAAGGAGCTAGGCATGCCACATAATTCTTCTTTGAACGCAAAAATGGGACCTGCAGCTCGTAAAAGACTGCTTCCTAATAAATTGGTGCCCCTGCTGCCCTTAACTGACCTTCAGTTGGTCAGTACCATCACATTTTTGTTGCAGGCAGTTACTGCCCACTCAGGCCTGCTTACCAACTCCCTCTGTATGTCCTTCATCACATGGTTGTCAACCTTCTTTTTTCAAAATGAAAATACATTTTCAAAACGCGGATTTTTTCATATAACAAGTGTTTAGGGGAAAAGAAATAGCTTTTGAACAATCTGGTTAGGAAGCAGTACATATGAGAGGAAACCTGAAAGGGCGAATAAACGTACCCTGTGGTGGGAGTGCAGGTGCCGGCAGCTGGCAGCAAGCTGGGCAGCGGGACTTAACCCTGCCAGTGACATAGAGATCAGCATCTCTGCTCGTGTCTCCAAAGAAGAGACACAGATAAGCAAGAGTATGGTAGCCTAATTCATGTTCCCTAGCAGTTTACTAAACACGTGCAAACCCATTTCAAGGGGAGTCGTGTTGTCTGTGGCTCGATGCCAGTCTTTATTAAAAAAAAAGAGCAAGGAGAGATATAGTCTTAGGGTTTTATAAGGCTGGTTGAATTGAACTATTCAGTAAGAAGACTGTGCAAAAGGAATCTTATCAGCTGCTTAACTTGCAAATGTTTGCAGCAAATTCTGTATTGTTTCCAAACTAACTTGAATATTCTGCTTAGACTTTGAAAAAAAAATTTATTTGCATCAGGTAGAGATAGTCCATTCCTCAAATGGAAAACCAGATATATTCTTCTCTATTTAATTGGCATATGAGGTTTCGGAAGATCCTTTAATCTGATTTACAGCCCAGTAAAATTAATGGAAATATTGACTTCAATGATTGTTGAATTGTTAGATCAGGCCTTATTCTAAGGTCTTTTCCTTTCCCACTGATGTCAAATAGGGTGTTGCCAGTGACTTCAAAGGGACCAGGAGGCCTACTGTATCACAATAGAAACATCTACGTAGGTAAATAAAATGAATATTCCTAACTTTAAGGAATGAACTAGTAAGTCAAGATGTCATTTTTCCAACTATTGTAGCCCACTGAACCTATAAATAATTTTTATATCTATATAGCTATACACTATATATATGTATGTATATACATAGTACAATACAATAACTTAACACTGGGTAACTTCTCATGATAGATTTGCATTAATAATACGGGTCTATTTTTATGTACATAGAATATTGTAGAGTATCTTCCAGTCTTTTTCAGGATTGTTAAATTGAGAAGAGCAATTGAATATTTGTCCTATTTTTATGTTAAAAAGTGAATGGACTGAAATGTTAAATGTGAATGTAAATTTCTTATTGCAACTTTTATACTGAGTGTTTGCACTATTATAATTTCTGGAATCTAATTAAAAATAAAGAAAAAAACTTTGCTTGAATAAACAGCTGTTTGGGATTGTTGTTTTGGTTTTGGGTTGTGTTTTTATTAAAATCAAGTTACATTCATTATTCTATACTAAGCTGCCTTTCAGATGGTCCAACTACAGCTTCTTAGTTTTCAGGCTAAGAACATGCATCAAGAAATCCTGCAATTTTACTTTCACAATTGCTTTGTGCTAAAGAATCTTATGGGAATAATTCAGCTTCTTTGTGAGTCTTGTTGACTTTCTGCATTGACCACAGTGGAAGCCAGATTGGGCCAAGTGCTCCATCCATTGTGCAAGCAGAGGAAAGTAAACATGTGCAAATGCTGGTAAAATACTGGCCACATAGACCAGAAGATGGGGAGGGGAAGCTCATCTCTCCCTTTCCACAAGCCGGAAATCTGGCCTACGTGGGCCAAGCGTAGATTGTATAGGCAGTTTATATTGTGCAAGATACAGAACCAACTTAAGTGTAAAATTGCACAGGTTAACTTAGAATTTATTTGAAAACTGATAAAACTATATCAAGTAACATATCTCTCCAGAGATTCGGTAAGCTTGGGCACAGTACCAAAGTAATTTGATAGTACCATTTCCAAATCACAGCAGACTCCCATCTGGACAGCTGAGAGCAGAAGCAGAGGCGCTCAGGTCCCTCACGCCTGTCCATGCAGATATGCCCTGAGATAACTTGGAAATGCAGAGTCCCTTGTGATGGAAAACAGCCTGGGCTCAGAAGCAAGGGGTTTTATTCCAAATGCTAGGCTAAGGCTCCCCAGCTGTTTCTCTTGCAGGTTAGAGAGCACGGCGTGAGTTGTACAGAATTATTGTGATAACAATGAGTGTGATGGGACTGTTCTTGGTTTACTGTGAGACCAGTGAGAAGTGTTTGAGGCCTTATGTAGGCATTTTTTGTTTTCTCTTTCCCCTCAGAAAGACAGCGTGCCAGATCTTCATAAGTGCCAATCAGAATAGCTCTGCTAAAGTTAAAAGGACGGACATAAACTGAAAATCTGTCCCCCATCTTTCATTGGACCTATCCTGCTACATTGGTATTTTAAGTCTTTCTCTTAATAACAAAATGTGCAACCCTCCCTGTGTTGTCCTGGGGGTTTTATGTACATAAATACGCACAGAGCTATATATATTTGTATGTAAAATGTATACATATACACACATATGCTAATGAGATAGTGTACGTTCTGGATTAATGACCCAGGTCCGGTACTTGGAAACATTTTTCTGCCATGCCCCGTTACATGGCTGGATCGCTTCAGAGACACAATCACACAGTATAAGAACTTGTTTTGCTTAAAGAATGAGGTAGTATCAATGGTGGGTTGCTTATATCCTGTGGTAACATTTTTGGACAAGAACACCAGTTCCAGTCGTGGGTGAAAAATTCCAGAGAGAGTGCATTTCTATAGTATAAACCACCCAGGACTGGAACTGGGTGGAACTTGTCAAAATATGTTACCAAAGGATATTGTCAATTTGAAATAGGGGGAAGGGGAAATGCAAAATAATATTGTGTATATTGTACAGGCATTATTGGTGCATTGCTGTGGTATCTGTATCAAAGCCTTCCAGTTTTGGAGCCATTCCCTAGGGCAGCAGGTCACCTAATGCACTGTTCATGCTGGCGGAACATGATGTTCAATGGAAGGAAACAATTATACAGGTACCAGTCATGGATGATATTCTGTTTGGGCTGTTCTGATGGAAAAAAAGCCAGAGCTGGAAAGTGAGTCACGTAGTGGAAATTGTCTGTGACAATTCTGGCTCTCATTAAACCCACTGAACTGTGGAGAGAGCATTTGAGGATGGGGATCTTGAGGTATAGCCAGGCTACTTAGGAGTCCTGATCTGATCCTAAACATTCAGTTCTGTGCAGATTATTTCTGCTATCAATTGCAGCAGTAGTTTGCATAGGTTTTCAAGCTCAAGGCTCAGAGAATAGAAACTGGCTTTTAATATTACATTAATATGAGCCTCGCAGGCTTATGCTGTTTCTGTACTTATAACCAGACATCGGTCCACTATTATTGGATTTAGCCATAGCAAGCTAGCAATGAAGAAGTAGGAGCTAGTGATGAATAAGTAGTCATGATTATTATGAATGCTTACCTTTCCATTTACTAGGCATAGTCTGAAGATGCCAGTGAGGACTTTCATAGAGACAGTGTAACGTATCAATTACTACAGTATCACAGACAAAGGAGATGAGCTTCCCTATCACCAATGCTCTGCTTCACTAAGTCAGTGGGACTCCGATGACTTCATTAGCACTCCCTCATCTCAGACCACCTGTTGATTTGTCTGCAGGATTCTAATACAACAAGAGCGAGCCATTGCTATTCATCCGGCCTGACCTCCTGCACAGGACTACACTCAGTCTGGCCATGCTACTGCCCTGCGCAAACACGGCATTTTTTTTGTTTATTATTAGATGTAATAAAGTAAAACAAATCCATCATTTTCTGGTCGCCGAGAGATTTGAAGTTAGACATTTGTTTGGCATTGGCCAAACTGTGCTCATTCTGTTGCCAAAGGTCATGAAAGCACCACCGACTGTTTTCCCCTAAACTCTATAGTTACTCTGTATGTTTATTGAACTTTGGCAATAATATTATGTGCTCCTCAGCAGCACTGCCAACATAATTAGAAAGGAGCAGTCATATCAGAAAACACACAGCAAGTTACTGAGGAAAGATCCCAGTTGAATATTAACTCAGATTGACTTCTGGGGTGTAGAAACACGTAGAAAGTGTATAGGACACCGTCTAGTGAATAAACAACATGCAGATAGAACACATTGTGGTACTCTGGTAAGACTGAAGTGGATAAGCATATAATGAAGAGGAGTCATTGACGTAATTACAAAGGCAGGTGGTGGCACATTGATTTTATCAAGGTCAGTGACCTCTACTGCTATTAAAGTGTACCTAGTTTCTTACTACTGAGGTAATTAGACTTTTTGAAGTCAAATATTAATCTGCCAGACCTTTGGATAAAAAAGATACTTTTCTCAATCTGGCATTCCCCACAAAGGTTTTAGAGTGGCTACTTGTATATTTCAACCTTGTTTAACCAAAAGAGGCAACAATATTTAATGCCTTAAGGTTTTATAATCTTGATGATAGCAGCATCTTTAAATATCTACAGTCTAATCCTCCTCTCACACAGACACCAACCACTGCATCCAAGGGCAGAGTTGGTCCATGCTGAGGGAGGATGTGGCACTGAACTTGTCTATAAGGGATAAAGGTGTGTTCCCTAAGGCTTTTGTTTACTCAAGCGTAACATTATATTACAGCAGGAAAAAAAAATGGCTGTTAGAATACTGCTTTCAATTCCCTGCAATTGGTAGATCTAGGTGAAAATTTTATAACATCAACATCTAAATTAAAAGCATTTAAGAATATTCACAATGGTTCAGAGACAAAGAGCTAAGTTGCATTGTTCCTCAAACTTTCACTGAAATGCATCATATAGAAGGTGATTTAGATATTTAAAGGTTTGACTTTCTGAGCAGCCATGAAACCCAGTTAGTATATCAAGATTGCAGTTTTGAGTGCACAAAATCAAATTTGTTTTCCAGTTGGACAGATCTAGTCAGAGCAGAGGTACACTACCCAAAATCTCTAGAAATATATAACCTGAAGCATATGTCATGACCCAGTGTATTTCTAGTACAGAGCCATTTTTTCCCTGATCTCTTATGAAACCCCCAAACCATCTTTTCAAGATTCCCTAAAGCCTTCCTCTCAGGCTGCTTATGAGATGCTTCAATGACAGTAGTTGGAGTAGGAATTATACCACCGTTTTGCGGTTTGGGCTGAACCAAGAGCCGGGCGAGCATTTCAGTAGTTACAAGAGGCCTAGCTAAGAAGCAAAGTTACTGAATAAAATTGGTCCTGTTTTACCACAAACCAGGACACACACTTAGGTCTGTTCCTGGACATGCTAGCCAAAGACATTGACCTTGACTCTGGCCAGAAAAGAGGTCATTGCCACACTGAAAAATGGGATATTCCAACAGTTGCAAAGATACGACTTCCACACTACCACCATAAATAATGCTGCATTTTTCTCCAGTGATCATAACATCATAATTCAGCATTATTCTATCATTCTACCAAGCCTCTCTATGAGGAGAGTCTTCCAAAAGACAAACACTTTAAAGTTGCTGGAGAGAAAGTTCATAAATGTACATAAGTGGTTTTCAGGCACTGAAAAGCTTGTTTAACAGACCACAAAGAATTTATATAGTCCTTGGTTTCTGAAGGTTTCAGCAAAGGTTTTGCTAGTGAAAGGGCTGGAAGGCATGTCCTCCAAGGAGCAGCTAAGAACTTTGGGTTTGTCCAGTTTGGAGAGGAGGAGGCTAAGGGGCAACCTCATTGCTCTCTACAGCTTCCTGAGGAGGGGAAGTGAAGAGGGAGGTGCTGATCTTCCTGGGATCCAGTGGCAGGAGGCATGGGAATGGTTCAAAGCTGCACCAGGAAAGGTTTAGACTGGACATTGGGATGCATTTCTTTATCAAGAGGGTGGTCAAACACTGGAACAGGCTTCCTAGAGAGGTGGTCGATGCCCCAAGCCTGTCAGTGTCTAAGAGAAATTTGGACAATGCCCTTAATAACATGCTTTAACTTTTGGTCAGCCCTGAAGTGGTCAGGCAGCTGGACTAGATGATCATTGTAGGTCCCTTCCAACTGAAAAAAAAATATCCTATCCTATCCTATCCTATCCTATCCTATCTTAAAGTGTCTTCAAAACAAAATAAAATGACTGTCCCCATTGTATACCCTATAATGAATCTCAAAATTTTCAGTAGTTCCCAGGCATGTAATTCCCACTGAAATAAGTGGAAATTGTTTTTTGAGGAAAAGTGCTACAGTGCTTTCGAAAAGTCCCACTAGGTTCCTTTGTGCAGCTTGATGTACCTAAAGAGCCTAAATCCACAGGGAGTGTTGGACTGTTTCCATTTCAATGTCTGTGGCTGCCCAAGGAGCTTACAATTCACTAGGACAGAGGCTGTGCTCCTCTTGCATGCCCCGCTGTACCAGCATTATGATTCTGGAAAGGCAAAGGGAGGCACTACATCTGCAAAGGTTAATTCATGGTGAAGCTCCCTGCTGGTTTCAGCCTTCTTGTCAACAAATGAGATGTTCCACTCCTGTTTTCACTGAGGAGTTCTGCCTGATCAGCAGTTTTAGAGCGCTCCTGTTTGACTTGCCTATACACAAAACTCAGATACAGGAAGAACAGGTTACGGGAATTTGAATCAGATTTGCACTCTAATGGGGTTTCATCCATAATCAACTAATAATCTGGGCCTATTTTTTCTAAATAATTTAGTAAATACAGTTTAATTTCTTTTTTTAATTTATTTTAATTTATTATTATTATTATTATTCCTTTTGTCTTGCCCATTCCTTTAATCTTTCTTCTAATCTGTTCTTTCCACATGGCTCCAAATTTTAGGAAAGTTTCATCTTTGTGTCCCTCTCTTCATCTTCTTCTTTTTACCCCTCTTTTACTCCTGAATACCATTTGTATTCTTCTTCTGGCTCTTCCTTCTTTCTTCCAATTCTCCAAACAAGAGTCATCCCATCATCCGTCATCAGATAGAGTGCTGAGCTCCATTCACCAGCTCCTACTGCCTATTATGTACTTCTTTGTGGAATCACCATCTGCATCAGAAAACATCAGACTAGTTACATCAGCAGGAAACAGCAGGAAGAAGGTCTGATACTGTTCTGCCCAGGAAAGACTGCACCTAGTCTTAACTGCTTGGACACTTTTGCAAGATAGTACGTTAGGGAACTATATAAGCTAAAGGCTGGTTCAGCATCCAAGTTCCCTTCAGGAAAGATGTTTGGTGACATCATCAGAGTGGGAAATGAAGAAATTAATAGAGCAGCAATTGAAGTAGCGCAGTCTCTCAGATTAGACCAGAACACTAAAGGAAAAACGTGTCCCTTTCTGCACCTGTATGTATGTTATTCCTTGGCAAACTGAAAAATAATTCCATTTTTTTCCTCTTCCAGATGAGGTCTCCTTATTTCCCATGTCTCTGAATTAAATTTGTGCATTTTGAATTGGAATGAAAGGGCTGAAATTTGAACAAAACACTGTGCTGTTTTTGTTTTCCCCACTTCTGTTGCGTTTGGAAGTAAAAATATTAAGAATTAATATTTCCCACAAGAGAATGCAGTAAAAACATTTCCTATGTGGGTTTTGTATTTTTGGATCAAATTTAGAAAGGGAGATGAGGTTATCTCCTAAAATGAGATCAACAAAAGACTCTTTCAAGCCATAAACATAAAGCAGTAAGAGGTTTGATGTAATATATAGGGAGGTGCATAATAATATTGCTAGAATCGTGTGCCATCTTGCATCACACACCAAAAGAGAGGAATGTGTGTAAACATAGAACAAACAGGTGGATCCAGACCTATGGAGTTGTTGCTCGGAAATATCAGGTAGACTATGCTGAGGAGGAAGATGGTCATATCAAGGAATGTAATTTTAGTGAAGGAATGGTTTGTAATGAACACATGTGAGTGCAGGACACAGTATGTGTCATTCTTTGAAAGATGCAAGAAGCCTTCAAGGTGCCACTCATGCCAGAGCTTGGGTGTTTCATGTCCAGGCTACAGATACACCAAGACCAAGGTAATATCATCACAGCGGCTGGTCTGCTGAGCTTCACATGCTTACATTAATTTTGGACTCCATCCCTGGAGGTGTTCAAGGCCAGGCTAGATGGGGCTTTGAGCAACCTGGTCCAGTGGGAGGTGTCCCTGCCCATGGCAGGTGGGTTGGAACTAGAAGATCTTCAAGATCCCTTCCAACCTAAACCATTCTACGATTCTATGATTCTGTCTGATCTCTGCATAGTTATGTCCTTCCCGCTCTCTGATACATTCTGTCACCATTTCATAAAAAGCTAAATCTGTAGGACATGAGAGAAACCATGGCTAACAGTGAGAACAACTTGAAAATCTCCTAATTAATATCTTGAGAATATTTGGCAAGGAGCTACAAGAAACAGCAAGTAATGGCGTTGCAGGAAAGGGGAGGATTATTTTTTAAGAGGTTTGTAGGAAAAGGCCGTGGAAAGTAGGCATAAAGATGGTGCAGCTACAGACAGCATCAGAGGACTGTGAGATGCTGTGAAAAGGATATACTAGAAAGTGAGGGCAAGCATGGCAAGAACGGCAAAGCACAAACTGGAAGACAAGCCCAGGAGTTTTTGAAGGGGTCCAGTGACATTATGTTCGATTTTGCTCAGACCCACCAAAAAGCTTCTCACAGAGGTTCATGCTGTGCAGAATTGTTTGCATCACTGCCTCGCTGGGAGAGGTGATACTATGTTCCACCGACACAGCAGGACAGTGCAAACATTGCAACACTATGTCAAGACATCACTCTCTGCTCTGTGCTATATAAGGAACTGGCTTGCTGCACTCTGCAAGGTACAGTATGGCTGACCTGATGGGTTTGCTTACCAAGCCACAAGGCCATTAGTTTGAAAACTAACTACTAATATTCAAAATTAGGTAAGGGTTGGTCTAGGCTCTTCTATGTTTATAAAGGACTGAGAATTTTTTATTATTTTTTTTCCCCCAGCCACAAATATCTCAAAATAGTTTCTGTTTAGTTCTCAAAATATTCCTGTAGGAACCTCCCCTGGGAGTTTAGGAAATAAATAGCTTATCCTGGACAGACTATTTATTTCCAGGATGTTTACTTGTGCAATCCATGTGATTGTAAAGTGCCCCCATTTCTCAAGCTCTCTTTCAGTTCCTTAGGGGCACATAATTTAAACCTAGCAACTTTCCCCATATACCGACAGACTGTTATTCCTAAATATTGAACTGGTACCTCCAATTCTCTATTCATAGTGCGATTATTAATGCGGCAAGAGTGGCTGGTTTATGATTAGGTTTGAATTGCCCAGACTCCCTGGAACCACAAGTTCAAATCCCTGCGAGATCAGCCCTTCGCCCCTCTGTCTGTGCTAGATGCACTCTACAACCTCACATCACCCACATAAAGCCCTGAAATTAGGTCTGTCCGATCAGCTTAGATTTTAAAGGTCCACAGGTCATGCTTTGTCAAAAGGGGCTACCCCAATATTTGTGCACATGCTCCCTCACGCCTGTGCTTGCTCTACAGTGTTGTCATAGCAGCTGTTTACTGCCACCCACCACAGAGCTCACCTGCAATTCAGCAGGGCTGGTGCAGTCCAGCTGCTTTTCTCTGTCAACAAAAATTACAGTCCTCCACCTGAACCATACCATCTCAGAACAATGCATTTCTCATCTAAGAGATGATATTTTGAAATCACTTGCTTCAAGATAAAATGATGCCATTTCCACAGTTGTTAGCTGCAAAGGCTATGAAATTCAGACTGCAGTAAAATAGTCTTCAGCTTATTCTCACTACCTGTTTTCCTAAAAGAAGAGCTTTTCCATGGCAGGTTTAAATTTGTTTTCTCATTTATGTTTTGGGCAAGGGAGGCAGTAAGAGAATAAAATCAGAATGGGAATAGATGTATTTCATCAACATATATACGTCCATCAGCACACATCCATATGTGACACATCATCAATGTGCCTTATCAGCCATGTGAAGCCAATTAAGGACTACACGTATTTTTGTGATTGAAATAGGCAGTAAACAGCAGAGATTAAATAGCAATAAACATAGCACATAGATAAGTTGGCTAGATTTCTATTTAGTAGCTTATTCAGTTAGCAGCACAGCTGAAACTCCTAAAAAATGCTAAATGTGTGATTTAGGAAGTCTCTGAAGCAAAGGATGTTGGGAGGCTAGCAGGGCTATAAGTGAAGTAGCAGCTAAAACTAGATCACCTGAGAAGCAGAGGAAGATATCAGGGGAACCTGGTAGGTCAGGTAAGGATGGTTTCTTTTATCATAGTTGCTGCAAGATATGTTCTTTCTGGTAGACCCTGACATTCTTAAATGGTTTATCTTTCTCTGTTGTTTTTGGACTTCTCCCCTCCTTTATCTATAATGGTGTTATTAAAACAACTGAACATAAAAAGTTTGTTGTTTGTAGATATGTATCTCTAAAGCACAGGAAAGTGTGAAAGGAAAAAAAATTGTTGTTTTTCTGAGATGCTTTGGTTAAAAACATTCTTTAAAAGCTAACTTTAAATACAAAATAGCTTTTAATTGACCACCTAAAACTTAATGAGTTAGGGGAAGGCATCAAAACTTATAGCTGAGGATGGGCTTGGGGGGTGTGGTGCTTTGAAGCTCCTTCTTTTTCCCTAAGTATGACCATGCAAGCTTACTGCCAGTAAGCTTCTATGATAAAGACTAAAGGAGTTCATTCTGGCAGAACAGGAAAGGAAAAAGGCAGGTAGGTTGAGTGCTGCCTATAAAGCTCACACAAGCTAGCACTGCTTAAGGAGTGAGAAAAGAAATGAGCATCCAAATAAAAGTGATAATGGGGGTTTATTCTCCCTTCCCTCTTTCTAAGGAGGAAAAAACACAAAGCACTTGACCCTTGTTGTATTGAAGGGTCAGTGCTCTACCTCTTGCCTCCTGTTCTTTAGAAACACAAAGTAGATGTGAAACTCTGCTTAACTCAGACCCTACACAGGTGAAAACCACTGACTAATGGAGAACTGATGTCTTTTCCTTCAGCAAACATATCTCCCTGTCCTCCTGTGCCCTCCTCTGTTGTTGTGCCCCTGCCCCACCCAAACCCCTGCCAAGGCCTTTGATCTATAGGACTCAGAATATGGGCACTTAAAACATATTGCCCCCTTGATGAGATTCATGCAATAAACCTGTATGAAATATCTGAACAAAGAGTTCAACAGTTACTAGAAGTACTTAACTGCTCATTAAATTAAGATACTTATCTTAAATATATCTTAAACTGGATATATTTATCTTAGGTGCTTCTATGTCTAAGAAGTCAAGCTCCTTTTTGTTGGGGGTTGGCAAATGGGTAGAGGAAATCCTTCTAACAGAAACAACCTTACCACTGTTATAAATTCAGTTGAAAATAGACTTGCACAGAACATAGTTGGTTTAGGATCAGCAGAAGAAGCAAGACTAATGTCAAGTGAGTAAGAGGGAATGAGAGGTTTGTGAGCCCCCTTACAAAATAAAATGACAGTCGAGATGTTTGCTTGAATCCAGAACCTCTCTGCACATCTCTCTTGAGCACATGAATTTTTGCTACAATATGGTAACCCCTCTGGCATGTAACAATTTTCATCTACCTTCACCGTGCTAGCAGCTGCAACCCCAAAAGTATATTATTTCCATACTCTGAAGGAGAAAACACTGTCTTAATGATGTTTCAGTTAATGAAGTATCTTAAAATACACCTAGCATATGTGGAGCTCCACATGCGGAGGGCTGGGATAAGAAAAAATGTTGTATGTGTGATAAGCTGTCTTCTAATGTTTTGTTTTCAACATGGCTCTTCCAAATTCTTGAAGAATGTTGGTCTGTACAAAAGAAAAAGTCTATGTAAAGATAGAATGCAGGCATGAAAATAGGAACACACAGCAGCTGAACATCTTACATGGCATCTGTGGCTATGTGAGCAATGACACAATTTTCTCTTCCTATTTTCTTAAGGCAATAAACCTGACCTCAAGATGTCAGAGGAAGAAGATACTTTTCTGAATGTTAAAAGGTCTCTGAAAAAGAGAATGGTGAAACACAGCACTCCAGTGGACTCAATGCTTTCAAGAACAATGCCATCTTTTACAGATCTGACAAATCAGTCAACCAAGGACCACGATGTCAGTAAGAGAGTTTACGGATCTCCAGTGCCAAAATCAAATCTAAGTAGGTCATTAGCCCAAGTATCATTAGTACGTGTTGAAGCATACATCCCTCATGCATCCCCGAAAAGGCTTTCAACGGTGTTTGATTCACAGGAATTAAACAAAGAAATAAGCCAAAGCTCTCAGGTTGTATTTTCTAGAAGGAGGCTTTCTACGGTGTTGGCCTCCGATGAGTCAAATGAAGAGCCAAGTGACAAGGTTGACCCAGACACGGAAACTCAAGCTCCTACCAAAGCATCTGAGGAGGCTGCAGTAAATCCCAGCAATGGACCTTCATGGCTTGTTACTAGAATACCAGGGATAAAAGATGTCCCAATAGTAAAAACCAGGAAGAAGAAAATTGACAAAGCTCTTGTGGCAATTGCTTTCCTTTAGTTGTGGAATAGCTAAGCTAAACAATCTCCTACCAATGCTGAATATATACAGATCTTTCTAGTAAGATTGGAAAATTTTAGTTATGGAACATCTCCACAACTTTACCAGTGAGAACATATATTTATGAATTGGGTCATAACTTGCTGGACTCTGTGGTGTTATTCCTAATCACAGATTGGATGGTATGCAGTCTTCCAAACCAGTACTTGCTTCAGATTGTCAACTTATATGACTAGTTGTGTACACTAGTGCAAAAGTACATTTTTTTTTTTAAATATATCTTTCTTTAGGAGAAATTTAAGAATGGGAAGAAAGTAGTGATTTAAATTCTCAAGTTTCTTCATGTTGGCAAGTTAACTAAAACTGGAGAAACAAATAATCAACTTCTTTTCTCATTTAATCCAAATCATAGTGCCTTATAAAAAGAATGCCAGTCATTGCAAATGGGATCTTGTGTACCGTTCTTTGATTAGTGTAGGGTTTCCCAGGGAAGGCTTATATTAATAGATTTTATGCAGGTCTTTATTTTTCCTGTTCTGTGGACCATGAGAACTCAATTCCCCAGAACTCTGATTATTGGGAAGGGCCCTGTGGAAAGCCCATAGAAAGGATAGGGAGGCAGCAGAGTTAGACTCTGAAGGCTGTCATGTCAGCGTGAAGCCATCAAATTCTGTTCTGGTTTGTATTTTCCCCTGTACCATATAGTTCCTGAGTATGTTGAAAACTCGGGAAAACTTGCCCGCTCTGAGAGTAAAGGCTTCTTAGCTTGAAAGAAGTGGAAAACTTCAGACAAAATCCAGTTGGGTTCATAATGCCTTTGTGTATGTTGTTTGGTTTTGTGTTGTGTTTTTTTTTTTCTTGTGTGCTTGTGTTCTGGTGTTTTGTTTTGTTTTTTAAGCAGGCAACATCTGAATGGATTAGATTGACTAAATAATATTTTCTTTTCTATAACAGAGAAAGAAACAAAGAGAATGGGTGCTTCGTCAACTTAAAAACATTGAGGAAGCAACTGAACATGAACTGACAATTGAAGTAGCTTGATTGAACTAACTATGGAATTAGTGCTATCACATCCTTGTGGGACTAGCTGGTTCAAATAAATCACACACCTGACTATAGTACCTGTTAGACTTCCTCTTTCCTTCCACAATGTTTTCTTTTTGTTGTTTGTTTGTTTTGTCATTCTTTTTGCCTCTTAAATCTAGGAGGATTCGGGTACAAATTAAGTGTCTCTACATAAGAACCAATATTAATTTATAATGACTGAAGGTCTGGAAGAAAGAAGGGAGGGAGAACTTTGTGTAAGAATCATTCTTCCTGACCATACTCTTTTATGTAACCTTAAAATCTTCTAGGGTTGCTAATGTTTCTTAAGTGACGAAGTCCTAGTGGCTACATAGAGTGCAATCCTGGCTAGCCAAAGGAGAATCTCCTCATCTAAAGAGTAATCAAAACTGATGCAATTGGGAATGTTTTTGCTGCTAGCTGGGGAGATGAGGAAATACTGAGAGGCACCAAGAAGGGAGCCCAGCCTCTAGAGATTACTAGTTAATGACAGTTTGTTTTGAAGTTTTAGTTCATAATGAGTTTGCTGCAGATTGTAAACGCACCTCGCTGTTGCAGTGGAGGTCCTTAATGCTCAGCTGTGTGCCTTGAGGAGGTATACGGTTTCTGTTTTTTCTCTAGACCTGCTGCATGGGGAGGAAGAAGGGTTGTCTCTCTGACAGCTGTACTGGCAAAATGGCAATCGAGCTCAGAGCAGCTCTTCCTGAAGCACCAGTCAAGAAGTGATGCAAACAGCATAATGTTTGTGTTTGTTCATAGTGCTGTCTGTTACTTAATCTTTAGGCACAGTCTAACACTTCTAAGTGATCTATGGGGAGTTGGCAGCAGGGACCTAGAACAGCTTTACCATGTGCACACACATATCCCTGTACTTGCGTGGCTCTAATACATGCACATTCCTGGCTATACTGCTTTTGGAGCCTGTCTCAGGCGCTACCTAATTATGCCAAAGGGGAGAGATCCTGTTTGAAAGAAGCTGCAAATTAAGGATGGAGGCACGAGAAGCTTTTGCATTTCCTTCTCACGCACTGAACGTTGTAATATCTCCTGTCAAAGATGGCAGAGAAGCAAAAGCATGGCCCAAGCCAACATTATGAGACAGGCTAACCAATAGCAGCTGTGTTAGGCTCAAAAATGCAAGAGGGGAGTTGTGGTTTTACAATCTCTTTCAGGATTTAAAAGGAGTTAGGATTACTTTGTTAATGATTCCTGAAGTGAAACTCTTCAGAGTTTCTTAGGAGAACAGCCTTGTCCTCAGACCTGGCTTTCTGTGGTAGCCAGGCAGCAGGGTGATGTTGCCCCTCAGGTCACCAGCCAAGGCATGCTCACTTGGTTTTGATGCTTAGTTAATGTTCTGGTATTTGTTTGTGTGTGTTACCCAGGCGGCTTGTCTGGCCTCTGCAGGTTCCTCTGGCAACCAGGGAGCTCCTGGCTGATGTAGATCCCAAGCTGCTTTTGAGATAAAATAGGCATGGTTGCAGATGTGCTGCTATTCCCCTTGAGCTTGCAGGCATTTCATTAGCATCTATGATTTGTGCCAGGGGCTGAACTAAGATCAGGCAAGTGCAAGGTTAGCATAAAACTCTCCTCTACCCCTGGGACAAGCACAGATTAGTCTGGCCACATGACCCAATGCTTAATCCAAATGACCCAGTTCTGTCTCTTGTTTACTTGTACCTTCCCAGATAGCCAGTTCCACTTGTTTCTTCTTCAGACTTCTCATCCTGGTCTCAGAAAGTCATGATACTGCTTTTGCTTTTCTCTTTCCCAGTCACTTCTTGAAGTCACTCTTCACTCCTGCTTGAGCCCATCCAGTTCCTTGGTCTTCAAATGTCTCCATCTAATGTCTTCTCCAATCTGGCCTCTAGTGGCTTTCTTCCTTATGAGACATAGAATTCTTCTGCCTTCTGTGCCTGCTCTTCACTGCTAGATTCCTTGTCCCTCAGATACCTGAACTCGGTCTTCTGCCAAACCCCTAAGTGCCTTTGTCTGCTTAGGTTGACCCCCTCCATGATGCTAAGTCAAGTGTAGAGGTCATTAAAGGCTAATTGGATCAAGTTCCAGCCCTTAACAAGCCAGGGAAGTAGTTGCTGGGAAAGACCTCCTCAGGCCCTGCTTCCAGCTACATCAAATGCAAGAGGAATCCAGGCAATATGGCTGCTTAACATCCAAGAAGTGTTTGGGTTTGTGCCAAGTGCAATGCAAAACTTTCTGACACTTGGAAAGCTAAATGCTGGGAAAGCTTTCCAGAAAACAAGGCTGCCACCCTGCCTAATTCATGGAACTAGTCAGTGCCAATAAAATCACAGAGACTTTCCTCAGTGGAGGGAAGCAAATTGCCTGGAGTGGTAACACAGAATTAACTTTGAGTGTGTCTTTCCAAGTCCTGAAGCTGTAGGACAAAACAAAGGGCTTTCGAGATTTTGGAAATCACTTCTATTTCCTCTCTTTGGAATGTTTTAAGAGAAATACAAAAGACTATATAGCATTAATCTTGCAGTACTTTAGGTCCTTATGAATTTGCAGAAGTCACAATATTGTTCTGATAGCCTTTAATGAGAAAATAATTAGAACTAATTGGTGCTTCAGGGGTTTTCTGAAATGTGTCTGATACTCTACATCAACAGCATTATTGTTAATTATAGGTTAGAATACCAAGGGACTTCAACTAGACCTATATAGCACTAAACTACACATTATCTCCTAGTGAATGATGTTCTCAAAGAAAGGCTCATCTCTAATTTTTACAAGCCAGAATGTTAGGGAATATGAAACTACATATGTCAAACCACACATATAAAACTAGTGTTAGTATCGCCTTTCACATGTAAGTATATCCATTGGAGCAAAATAAAAAAAAAAAACCCAACCCAAAAACAAACAAAAAAAAAGCCCAAAAAAACCCACAACCAACCACCAACCAAAACTAGTATTTCTTTTCTTTACGGGATTTGCATTTTCCTGTTTCTCCAGTAGACTCCCAAGTCTACTGCAGTTTAATGTTTAAGTTTAATGATACAGCTCGTTTTCTGTTATAGTACACACATATACTTTGAAAAGAAAAGGCTTTGAGAGAGGCACTAGTAGTATGCAGTTTCAATGTTGTTTAATGTTCATCCTCTAGTGGCAACAATGGCAAATTACTATTTCATTAGCAACTCTCTTCATGTGCAAAGTTCCTTTATGCATATTTATATTGCAATACCACCACAGTTTAAAAAAAAAAACAAAAAACAAACAACAAACCACAAACAAAACAAAACCCAAACAAACTACAAAACTTAAAGGGAGCCATAAACTTCAACACTTCCAAAAAATAGGTCTCTCTAATTATTAGCAACCTGAAGTATGGATTGCAGGTGCTGAGACTGGAAAAGATTAGGGACTACGGACACCAGATTCTTATGCGAAGATAACACCCAAGGCATCACGTTTTGTAAAATAAAAAAGCACTTTTTCTGCATGGATGAATGTGAATCGGAGTTGCAGCAGGTTCTGGAGCCTTGGTCCTGTCCTCGGTTTCAAAAGCAACGCTGAACATGTTTGTAACTTCAGAACAGCCTTCCCACTGAGGGTGCTCTTTTAGGGCAGTATTTTTCCTTTAGGAGCTAAGCTATGCCCTTGACCTAGGGAACTGTTTTCAGTGCACTTGTCTCTGAACGGATATTACACAATCTACCTGCTGATGGTGACTAAGCATGATGTTGGATGGAGAAGAACAAAAAACACTACCAAGAACAGAGGGAAGAGACAGAAATGTCTTCACCCTGGATTTATGAGCTCAGCCTTGTTCCCACTGAAGCAAGGGTAACACTCCTGTTGACAGAGCTGGGAGTGTTTTGCCCAGCTGCAGTGCTTCTGTAGGAAGCCAGATGGAAGAGAAAAATGTTTAGCACACATATTTAACATATTTCAGATTTAAATAACAGAGAACTGGTAACTAAGTTATTTTTTCGTTGATCATAGCTGAACAATTTTAGGACAACTAGGAAAAGTGGAAAAGTCTTAAATAAAAACAGATAATTTTTTTTTCCCTCTAAATTGCAACATAGTGTCCTGCTATGGACAAAACTCTGAGTAATAAATCACATAGCAGCGTCACTGACCTATACTTCAGTGTTTTGTTCTATAAGACATACAAGCACAAAAGTCTCACTTAGCTCCATCTGTTGTTGCAGTCCACAATGCCTATTAAAACATCTCACTTCTCAGCACTTCTTACTTAATAGAAAGAAATGAACAAGCATACTGAAATTTTGACTGAGACTAGCAGCACCTAGAAAAGTTGGACCAGTTGAAGCTATTGAGAAATATTTTTAAAAGTTATTAAAAACTAGACATAGGCACAGATTCTACGACTTCACCTAGGATGTAGGCCCCCTCCCAGAAAACCTCAGATCTGCTGCTCAGTCCTTGTACTGATATGTAGTTATCTAATGCCTCTACACAATCAAATTTTTTTTTATAGTGCAGTCCATCCCAGCACGCATGCAAAACCTCGTAGAGCTTGAGAGCAGCTCCTGGTTACCAGGCTCTGCCCATGCACATGATCACACAGTACTTTACACCAGTCCCACCCCTCCACCCTGAAATGGAACATGTGTGCAGGAGATGCGTAGCAGACATCAGTCAGACAGAAGGTATATCTATCTGCCCTTAGTTTCATCAGCCCATAGGATAAAACTCCAGGAAATGAGAGACCATATTTCAAATCCCCTTCTCATCTGAGATAGGACCTTAAAACCACAAGGCAGTAATCACCACCTCTAGACTTACTGAGGAGTCCACTCTTTTAAGTGGTACCTGTCAAAGTTGTTCTACGTTGCCTAAGTATTCATTAAAAAAGAAGATTGAACTTGCATCATAGGTCAGTGACTCACTGTCTTGAATCTGTGGTATTTTGTTTCTTGGGTGTTTGTGGTTGTGGTTTTTTTTCTGTTTTAATTCATTTTTATTGAAGAAATGGAAAGAAGATGGGGGGTAAACACCCTTCATTACTCCCAGGGAGTGAAAAAAGAAAGAAAGAAATAATTTCTGCTTCTTACTGTTGCTGCCATTTTGATCCCCTGTGTTGTCCTGCCCATTTCGTCCTTTTGGCCTTTCCTAGCTCTACATGTCGTCTTCTAATTGGCTTCTGCTTTCAGCTCTTCATGTCATTGCAGGTTTGTCCCCTGTAGTGACCCTCTTCTACTGGCAGATACCCTAAGCCTCCTAAAGCTTACATCTTACATCTCTTAAAGAGAAGATGCCAGCAATGAAAAGGCAACATAAATATCTTAGACCTCTAGGACACAAAAATAAATGTTCTCTTTCTAGAAATAGAATTATCCAACTTTCTAGTATGGAAAAGTTATGTGAACTCAGATATAGGAAAAAAAGTATGGGCAACGCTGCTGAAAAATTTACTGGGAGAGGAGCTGGATCCAAAAAAGCACTTACAAGATGCCTAGGTAAAATGGGTTTCAAAGTATACGTCTCAGCCAAGAGAGCACCAAGCAATTTATTGCATCATACAGCATGCAATTAAATCAATTGCTGTGCTGTGTGAGAGTATTCATACCAAGAAGATGGATGCTTTAGCATTTGTTGCTCCTCTCTCGAAAAAAAACCACCAAAAAACACCAAAAAACCAAGAAAAAACCAAAACTGCAAAAACGATAGTTCAACAACAGCAACAGGCTTTGCTCCATCGCAGGGAAGCCATTACAAGTAGACGAAAGGCTTGCAATTGCAATCGAAAATTTATGCTAATAAGTTTTAATCCATATGCTAATGTGGATATATGTTATAATTGTAACTGTGCTAGAGGGAAGAAAGAAGGGGTGGAACTGGGATGGTGGGTAAAGAAGTGCTGTTTGGCATCCTGAATGCCCCTAGCTAGCTGAGAAAAAGTCCACTGAGTTCGTAGGATTGGATATTGTACTGCAAATGTTATGATTCAAGCATACAAAACAACAGTGTATTCTGACCATGACTAGTATATTCGGGAGCAGGTGGGCTTTTGGGGCCACAACTGGGTAATGATTAAAATTGATTAAAGAAAACAATACACAAAGCAAAGCCCTTACACAAGACTGGCAAAATTAAAAGACTGTGATGACTACATTTGAAGAACAGATGAATAAAGCAAGCAAAAACACAATAGCAGACTCATGACACCTAAAGCTCATTTAGCCATTCCAGTTTCTCAGAATGCAAAACCAGTGGAGTTGAAGGGAAAAAAAGACTTGAACTGATATTTTAAAAGGTGTCTTTT
Organism: Charadrius vociferus; assembly: GCF_000708025.1. Lineage (NCBI taxonomy): Eukaryota > Metazoa > Chordata > Aves > Charadriiformes > Charadriidae > Charadrius > Charadrius vociferus. The sequence goes on from NW_009646941.1 coordinate 1,491,530, forward strand.
TTTTCAGATACTTAATGAGTCTGCAGAACATGTTTTTGCTAGATAGATATCTTTGAGACAGAAAATTATCAAATCAGAGTGGGGGGAAAAGTGCTATATATCAAAATATAGAAAATAACATTAAAAAGAAGGTGGTGTTGGGAGGGTTGTTAATTTTTGTCATGTTGACCATTTTATGGTCAAACAGTCACTGATCATAATAACAACAGCAACAGCAAAAATAAAATTAAAGTCATACTTTTATGGTTACACATATAAGCATTTCTACAACAGTTGGATTAATCAGATTTTATGAGAGAAAAGCTTTTGAGACATCTACTAATTCTTCTCTGAGTCTGTCTTAGTTTTTACAACTGACCCATCATCACCAAGCTGCGGGCCACTAGAAGTTTTATTCTTTCCACGTGGCTTTGCTACAGAAGGCAGAATCATGGTGATTTATTGAATGCAGTCAAATTCCTATTTGTAAAGAGATGCACTCTGCTTTCATCTGTAACGAAGTGCCTTGACAATCTAATCTTGGCCTTTTGCTTTGTTTCATTATACATTAATTATATTGATTTTTTTTTAATCCAGTAACTGTGTGATCTCTGTGTTTGATGGCAGAGATTATTTATACAGTAGGTCAAGCAAATACTCGTATGACAGTCAGTCTTATCTCCAGTGTGATTTTGATATAATAACAGGTTGGATTAACCCCTTCATGTCTCTATTTGCAAAATGTGCTCTCCTTCAAGGAGTCTTAAGATTGCTAAAGTTAGTAAAGTTAAGTTAGCGGCTTCAGTTTTCACTAAAATGCTTGCTGTATTGCTTGTATTTGCCCAGTGCTTGTATTTGCCCAAGAGTAGGTGCCACACAGGGTTACCTGCCTGAACGAGGGTGCTGTGTCTCACAGTTACTTTGTTACAGTTACAGTCAGGCTGTTCTCCTGCCTCTTGCCACAGAAAGCAAGCCCTGCCCCCCTCACACCAAAAGGTTCAGGGGTCCCAAGCAGAGGCCAGCACCTCTGAGCATCTTTGTTTCTTTGGGCAGTGTGAACTTGCCTATACCTCACTGTGGATCCCCTGCAAAGAGTTGGAAATAGTAAACACATGTAGATTAAGGCTGCAGGAGCATCAAAAGCTTTCACACTTGATAACTATCAGACACTAATTCAACGGTGGTGATGTTTGAATTGCTCAGGCAACGCGCTGTATCCCAGCAGCAGCTTACTTGGTTTCAGTTCTCCGTGCAAGCCTCAAGCTCTCTAGAACTGCCTGAAGTCCCAGAGTCCTGTCTCTCCTTGCCTGGGGAAACAGTAGGGGCTCTGAAACCTGAAAAAAAAAGTACTCTTGGTATTACCAGTAACAATATTATTATAATAACTAATAGCAATGGTATTGCTGAAATCAGAAATGCTCCAGGACAAAAGGCAGGGACAGATTTCTTGACAAAAGCAGCTGGAAAAACTGTTTTATAAGAACCAGTGCAGAAGTGAATAACCTAGATGTGGAAAACAATTGTAAATGATCCACAGAAATGGGGCCTCCTGTTTTAACAGGGTATCATTTTGCTGTCAGTAACAGCCCTCTTGCTCTCTTGCTGAGAATTTCAGGCTGCTGTCTTCTGCTCTGCCTGAAGCCCAGACTCTGTTTCTGTAGAAGGCACAGTTCAGGCATGTTTGTACCCAAGTTTTAGCTCCCCACTTCATAGGATGGATAACCACAGAAAACGGACATCTTGACTTACTGTGGTCTGGGTCTTATGACTTACACCTAGTTTTATTAGCAATTTTTAAAGGATAAAAAGATGAAAGAAAGGCAGTTTAGGTTCTAGTACTAACAGCCAAATATACTCACAGAGGAGAAAAGCCTCTATGAAGTCTCAGAAGAAAAGAGCAGGAATTTGAAACATCCGGGGCTCCTCCATTTTGGAGTTAGCAGTAAGCTCCTTTAAAAATCCAGCCTTTCTACTGAGGTGAAAGAGAATATCCACTGTTGCACTTGATGAGGTGAAACCAATATAAATTAATTATTATTGGCTGTTGTCCCATGGACACTTTTCACCTAAGCTGTGCAATTGGCTGTGACTATGATGCCCCTGGTCTGGGGCTGGATCTCACTTCTTCTCCATCAGTACTGCCTACTTTTCTCCCTACTGCATGTGGAAAGGCTTGTTCCTGGAAAGCCATGTATTAGTTTGGGAAAGAAAGGGGAGTTTCACCTGCATCCTGGCATTTAACCCATATGACAGACCAAGACATTAAAGTAAGCAGTAGCTTTCTGTTACTGTCTCAAACTGTTCTTCACATGAGATGCCGCAATATGTATTTGAAAGCCCTATTATATTTAAATTGCTTTTAGAGTAAATATCTGGGGAATTTACCTTTTCCTTTATCAGCCTAAAACAGCAACCATTTAAGAAAGCAAACCTAACGGTGCTGAAGGCTGGAGGCTCATGTCATCAGTGCCTACAGCCCTCAGGGACCTCAGTAAAGGGCACTTGGTTGGTGATGCTCTTTTCTGTTTCTGGGCCCCGAGAGACACAGTGGCTGAAGAATACAAAGGGATTTAAACAGATGATGCTAGTTTAGGTGCCTGGAGCCAGTGCTAAAGGGATCATTTACATTTTTCAAAGTCCCTGCTAAGCTATAGCTCACTCAGGCAGGCACTGAAAAGCCTTGATTTCCATGGCTGGTCCCAGGGAATACCTGGGGTTAGTAATGCTGACTACAGCAGAAGGGGTAAAGCAGAAGTTTTTTCATATTAACTCTCCAGACAGGAACTCATGCTCTGCAGCATGCTTTCAGCTTTAATTCTTGCCAAAGTGTTTCTGGATTATTTCTCCAGCTAGGCAAACACACTTGGGCCATCACTGCATAGAGCAGCTGGCCCATGGTAGGATTACTAAAGGACTTTAACCTGTCTTGACAGAAGAGCTCAATAGTTCTAGAAAATAATTGTCTGGCTGGTCTATACATGCACAATGTTGTGAACAAGGTGTTTTACAACGGTGCTCAAACACTTCATGTGCCACCAAGGAAATAAGTTACTTTTCCCCTTCTTTTTTTGAACCTGATGACCCATGATTTGATACTGAAAGTCTGTAGCTTTCCCTAGCTAGACTTGTCATGAGACAGCCTCTCACTTTTCTTCTCTCACTAGAGTTTCTGCAGTTTTAGTTTTAGATATTTCTAAAATATTTACCAAATTCTAGCAAAATTGATTGCTGGGGAAAAAATAGCAAAAGACAGTCTGTAATAGTTAGAGAATATTAATGCAACACAAACTTGGAACACCTTATTATCTGCATCCAGAATCTAATTCTAAAAGTCACGCCTACCCAACCAGAATAGAAAAATAGTACCAAATGGCATATATGCCATTGCCACAAAGTGACAACAATCAATACATTCTGGAATCAAATTATATATCAATAACCTAAGCACTGTCAATTACTTCGATAAAAAAAATCCTAATAATCCACAGAGCTGAAATAAAGCATTTTTAATAGGGGATAAATGACAGAGTAGGGACCAGTTTTTTTGTATTTCTATCATAGCTGTTTCTCTTCATATGCTTGATGCAATATGTGTGTGTGTGTGTGTGTGTGTGTGTGTGTATCACATAGTAGTTCTGGATATTCAGCTTACAATTCAGGATTAGTTTCTTACCTAAAGAAAAATAATGAGGATATTCCACTGTTGTTTTGGGTTTTTTTAAGCATATCCAGAGAAGCAGTCCCAGTAGGAAATTATTTGGCAAGTCACTTGAATTTTTGGTGATTAGAGGATAAAGATCACTTGTACACAAACTTATATAAAACTTTATGTTCTGTGAGTCACTCCATGTGGCTTCATAGAAAAAAATAAAAAAATCCCAAACTGTATTTAACATGCAAAATGAGGTCATTGGCTCAGAATTATAGAGAAACAAATGGGAAAAGTCTTGTAGAAAAGTAACCCTTGCCTAGGATTCATGTGGTGTCTTCTGACAAGTGGTTCAAATTAGGGGATAACAGTTGGAACACCTAAAAATTACCGTCAAAAGTCTTCAGTAAACACAACTTTACATCATGGATGTTTTTAACCTCCTGACTCTTATCTATTTGTGTTCTTTAAAGCAATGTCAGGGTCAGAGATGGAGATTGGTAGATGAGTTGTAGTATTACATCAAACAGAGCCTACATAAACATATATACTACTTTCACTTCATTGATGTTCCGTGGCCTACACAAAATCATTGCCTTGTTGATTGATCCTGACCTAAGTTATCACAATCTGTTCTAACATACGTTCATTACATTTATATAAATGAAATATGAAAGGAATGATTTTTACAGGTCTACATTTTGTGCAGAAGAACAAAGTGCTTTAGCAGAGTTTTAGGTTTCCTCAGTTTGATTGCACAAAAGACAGCAAGGGAAAAAAAGGTTGGGCCATCATTTAGAGTTGACCTGCAACCATAAAGGAAACAAAAAAAACCCCACCTTCAAAATGTGTTTTAATTTGGGGGGTGTGGAGGTGTGGGGGTGTTGGTGTTTATCTTACTGGGTAAACTGAAAAATCTGGCTTCTAAAGGGCTGCCAGTTGTTAGGAATTGCCTGGGCAGTTCAGATACTGCCAGATGCCTGAGAGCAAGGCATATTTATACCAAAGACTTGAAAACATGATGGTGCTTTGGAAGATTGAGATTCTTCTGAAACTAATGGAAGTTTTGTGACATAGACCCGTACGTCAGACAAGAACTCTGTTCTTGCATTGTGTCTTTATCTAGTTACTTAAAAATGGTGATGTGTTAAAAAATCCTTTTAAAACACATTTCACATGTATAATTAAAAGCTATTTCAGTTCACAGACAGAAAAACTGAAGGCAGGACAGTAGCAGTCACACTGGAGTACAGTCACTTCAGGGGCAAGTAGCTTATGTTAAGCAGTCAGTAGTAGAATGATCCTCAATTTTGTTCATGCAAAGCTATCTAACACAGCAGACAGACTTACATAGATAAGTGAATGAATACATGCATACACATATACAAATGCATATGAGCTCTTTGGGTCTTTGTTATTTTACAACTGGGTCTACTTTTCATTTGTAATTTTTTTTCATGTTTCTTCATGAAAGGGACTTTGTTTTGTATTGTTTTCTTTTTCTCTTTGAAGGAGGAAAGAAGACATATTTCTGTATATACTCCACTTCACATTCAATGGTAAAAGAATTGTGATTTTCCAAGACAGATGTACAAGAAAAAAATGAGAAATGAAAGGGGAAAAACTGCATTAGAACTTGCAAACTTCAATTGTGATGTTCCGCAGAAATTGTTGTGCTCTACGGTTTTAGCCAAACTTTGCTCCTCATCCACAGAAGACCACAGAATTCTTTTAAAATCTGTAAAATTAGTTTTGTTTAAAATGTTTAAAGATACTAGTGAGTTTTAAGGGCTGCTAACTTTTGAGTATCCAGATAGACATCCCTAAAACAACCTGAATTAAAAAAAAAATAAAATTAGATGAAGCTGTTAAGTGAAAATGTCTCAAGTTGTAAAAATCTGTAACCAATGATAATACTTTTAAGAACGGAGTTATGAATATAGGGGGTTAACAATTCACTACATTATAAATAAAACCTTTGGCATCAATACCAGAAAAAGAAGAGCAGATAATAGAATGTTAAACAATGCCCTGCAGTTTTGCTTCACTTACTTTCACACAAATGATGTATTTACAAAAGAGGAGAACTAAATGCAAAATAACCAACCAAACAAAAATCATGCTATGTTAGATGTCTTGGCAGTGGAATTTGCTATTTCCAGCTCAGTACATACTGCAAATACCAGGATAAAATAATCTGTTCAGCACAGTTTGAATATTTTCACTTTTATTGTAGCGACAACCTTTGCCATGCAAATGAGAAAATGGTTGTGTTTTTTTTTTTTCCCCAGGTGATATATGAGGTAAGAGACGGTAAGAGGACAGACAGAAAAGCAGATATCTCATTTATTTCCGGACTGTTTGACAAACACTGGTTTCCCCCAAGTGCATGTTTTGAGGACTGATACTCCTCTCATCCCAGCAGCAGTAGCAAAACTGAGCCCAGACGTGGGAGATCCCTCTAGCTTCGGCTGCGCAACCCCTCCCGGAGGTTAACGCAAGGACTCCTACGTGCATGTGTGCAGCGGTTACAGGATCCTGATGGCTTTATCACCCTTGGGGCCTCCTCTTTGGTATGTCAGTGTCCTCCTAACCTGCAGCCACATGACGAAAATTAAACAAGAGTTTGTTGCATTTGTTGCTGTGGAAATATGAAGTTAGTTGCTTCAGTTTCAATGGGAATTCCCTCCTCCTCTCCCCCCC
>NW_009646941.1:1497882-1498199 GCF_000708025.1 Charadrius vociferus
AGTGAAAGGGGAGGGGAAGAGTGGTCAGGGACTTGAACGGCCAGTGAAACGATGCTTCTCCAGCCCTCCTGTTCAGATAATAGTTAACTCGGGGTTAAAGATTAATAGCCAGGCAAAGCACTGTATAAATGGCCTGGGCGAGCTGAATGTATGTAAACTGCCTCCTGCTCCTCAGCCTGCTGAGCTACCCTCGCTGTGGTCCCTCCTCATCAGCGACATGAGTAGCCTGCGGTCTCTGCTGCGCCGCTGCTGGCTGCCGTCCCTGCTGCTGCCGGCCATCCTGGGCCCCCGCCTCGCCGCCGGGGCGGCCCTGCAGC
>NW_009646941.1:1498459-1528552 GCF_000708025.1 Charadrius vociferus
CGCCGGGGGAAGCGGGGCTCGGCAGCGGGGCGCGCCTGGCGCCAGCCGAGGCGCTGCGGGCACTGGGCGTCAGGAGCTTGGGAAAACGAGCGAAGTTAGGCAGGCGTTTGGAAAAAAAAAAAATAAATAGGGAAGCCGGGCTGCGTTTTCCAGGAAAACGTGCTCTGACCTGTGCGAGGTGAGACGCATCCTGGTGCGGAGCCAAGAGATGTTCGCAGCAGGCTGTTACGCCGCAGGCAGCAAGCAGGAAAACCCTCAAGCCTAGCGATGGGACGATGCTGAATAATCGGGATGAGGTTTCTGGGAAGCAATGCACAGTTTTCCTTTAGTAGTAAACAGTAACTAGAGCAGGACAAATGTTTTCTAGACTTTATGTCCGTCTCCAAAAGTAATGATAGAGATTGAAAAGACCTAAACAGGCTTTGTGCCTGGCTTCACTTCAAGAATAAAACGCATCTGAAGTAGTGCAGTGCTAGTCAAACTGTCTTCGAGCAAAAAGACCTATCAAGTATCTTATGCTCTGTGATGATCAGGAACTTCTTCACTGTTATTTCATTACTTTACAATTATTTATTATCATTATTTTCACCGTCATTACTGCTATGTTCATGCAGTGGTGATTAAGGTAACCCAGTAGCATTACAAAAATAATCGTTGGTAACTCAAAATAACAATGGCCATTGGTGGCAGTAAGTGGAGTTTCTGTTGTACTGGAGGGGGCAGGAAGGGGAGAGAATAGTGACTAAACTGAGTATTTAAGGCTCCTGCAGTTAAAAGGGTCTAGTATTTGATCTTTTCTCTTTTCTTTTCTTTTCTTTTCGTTTCTTTTCTTTTCTTTTCTTTTCTTTTCTTTTCTTTTCTTTTCTTTTCTTTTCTTTTCTTTTCTTTTCTTTTCTTTTCTTTTCTCTTTTCATTTCTTTTCTCTTTTCATTTCTTTTCTCTTTTTCTTTCTTTCTTTCCTTCTTTCCTTTTTTTCCTTCTTTCCTTCTTTCTTTCATTCTTTCTTTCTTTCCTTCTTTCTTTCTCTTTCTATCTTTTCTTCCTTCCTTCTTTCCTTCCTTTCTTCCTTCCTTCCTTCCTTCCTTCCTTCCTTCCTTCCTTCCTTCTTTTCCCCTCCTCAATTTTTGACCTCCATTTTTTCTTAAACATTGTCAAAGGGAAAACCAGGTCACTTTTACCCCACTGGATGATTTTTTATAGCCTTCATCCAACAAGTTCTTTAGACACATGTAAAACTTTTATCCCATGATGAGTCCCTGCAATTGCAAAGAGCTTCTGTTGCTTCAAGTGGGAAAGTTCACACACTGCCCATGATCAGGCAGATCCAGTTTCTGCCATTCCCTGGCAATTTGATCCACTGCAGGGCAGCATGAGCTACTGCTGGCTCCTATGAATTGCTACCCCTTCTTAAATGTGAGAAAAAAGTACAGGATGCCATGGGATCAGGTCTGTACCAGTTCCTCTCCTGAATAAAAACTGAGCCACATCATACTGACAAAAATCTACATTCATTACAAGTTTAACTTCAGCCTTTCCTCATTTAGCAATCCATTGTGGTCAAGAAAGTTTTTTTGTTTTATTTCTAACAGACTGGTTGCAGCTTCATCTTTAGGATAGGAGTAATTTTGAAGGATCATAAAGTAACCAACTTGTTAGAGAACAGCTGGTGCCTCTTCATATGAATTAATAACAAAAGTTTAATTTGCTGTGCTGCACATGTAGTTTATTATTCCAGCAAAAGCTACTGTAATGGATCTGTCTTAGATATTGCTTTTTTTTTTTTTTGCTGTTGTTGATTATTATTCTTTTTCTTTACCTTTTTAACTTAGAGAAATAAATGCAAAAGTTCACTGAAGGTGTTCACCTTAATATAATTCCTTTCCAGACTCTATTGAACCTGAGGATATACCTTTGGAAAGCACTGAAATGACACAGGATCAGCTGCTGAACTATCAGTTGATGTTTCCCATAGGCCAGGACAAATCCATCCCCTGGAACGCCATCACTGCATATGAAAACATGAAAGCAAAGAGAATATCTGAACTCAAGAAATGGAAAGAGCAGGTGGGTTTTCTTTGCAAACCTTTCAGAGACTATTGTAGTAGATGCTATTATTCAGAATACAAAATAAAAATGTGCATGAAATTCTAGCAGCAACACTGGGATGTCAGTATTTTGGGCAGTCAGCAAACAAACTTTTGGAATGTCTTCTTTAGATGCTTGAGGAACAGGCGAAATGGAAGGAGTGATAAAAACAGGTGTGCGTCAGATATGTCCTATACAGACTGCACGCGGTGGCTGAATCTTTCTCTACATTTACTATCAGATTATAACATGGGCCCTTAATTTCTAGGAGTCCATATTAAAATCTTGGACTCCTCTTGTTCTTTAGTTAAAAAATAAAGGACATTTGTTACTGGTCCAATGCTCAGTGAAATAAAAAGGGAGTCCTTACATACAGTTGTTGATGAAACACCAATGCAAATCAAAACGTGTTTCTTTCTGATCACAAGGAAACGCTGTTAAGTAGATGCATGTAAGAAGACAGAAAGCTCAGCAATTAAAGTAAGCTTTACCTTCGGCGCTGCAGTGGGAAGTGGGGGTGTGGGGCCTTTGCAAGTGGGTCCGTGTTCCACTTGAGGGCACCAGAGAACCACAGTTAGACCAGGCCCAGTGAGCCAGCACACCCGCAGCACCGAGCTGAATTGGAATTCGGCACCACAGAAGCCCAGTTTTGTAATGGTCACAGACAAAATGAAATGAAAAAAAAAAAAAAAAAGCAAAAGCAAAAACCTGCTAACCACAACCCCACCCTGGGAAGCCTCATTCCACATCCAGAACGGGACTTAATCACTGATTTAGTTCGAACTATTATACATAAGTGCTGTTACTGCCAGTTCTGATTTTTAGGCTTCTGCTTTTCTCACCCAGAGCCACAGATAAGTCCATTTACTTCAACAGGACCACTTATGTGAGGGGCTGACACAGAGAGGCATTGCAAAAGCAGAGGGTATGATTATTTTCACTCTAAAGTAAAAATATTTGTTCAGTCATTTCTCCTCCCCTTTCACTCATTTAAACACATTAGGTACTATTAATATGCATCCATCGTGACTTTGAAAAAGGGAGCGAGCAAATTGTGAAAACAGTGAATATTGCAAAGAGCTCTTCTCCAGTACCAGGAACTTTGGGTTTGGGTCTCAGAGCCACAGGGGTGCTCTCTATTCTGCTTTGGCGACAGCTCTGTCCTGTACAAAAGATAACAAACATTCAGATGTTTGTTCTTGCACCATCTATATATGTCTTGCACCTATTCTCCATACATCAACAGAGCACAGGGCCATGGCAACCCAGAAAACGTGGCTAGTCTCACGTACACCAGCCTCCTAACGTGCACCTCCCCATAATAGGAGAGATTGTACCCTCTGAGCAGTAATGTGTTTACTTAGTACAGGTTAAATTTCCTTGTGTGGCAATTTAAGGACTTAAATCCTCATGTTTCTGAGGACAGAAAATACCTCAAAGAATAAAAACAAAGGCCTAAATGCAACACCAGATTTTTCTGGCTGTGCTCCTACTGAAACAAGTAAAAACTACATGCAAAGCAGCCTGGTGCAGATTATATGACTAATAAGTATTTTCAGCTTTTTGCTAGCTTTATACTGATCACTTTTTGTTTAGCTGCTTTCTTTGTGATTTTGGTACTGACAGCCTCTTCATGGTATTCTTGCAGGGACCTTGTCAGAAGGAGCTCTACAGAGCCCTGTGTAAATTGGCGAAGGCTCAGCAGAGAAGCGGAGGGGAGATTTACAAATTCTACTTGCCCAACTGCAACAAGAATGGATTTTACCACAGCAAACAGGTACGTGCCTTTTCCCCTGTCTGCTCACAGCAGCACTGTGACCAGCCTGACACAGCCAACTCTTTCATAGCCCTCTGTTCCCAAACTCACAAGTTTGCAGCTGCTGGAAAAGCAGGTTGTGAAAACAGGGATACTTAGTAATGGGAGCAGATGGTTTGTCCTTCTTCTCTTAAAAGTGAGCCGCATGCTGTGGGTTGACAGCAATGGAAGCAGGAGTCTTTTCCATTCACAGAACAGGTGCACGCAAGGCCTTCTCCAAAATCTTTTAACCCTGTCTGCTCCCAGGCCAAATCAAGCTCCATGTACCTGATTTGTTAGCATATTCCCAGTTGACGACAATTCATAATATCCACCATACTGCCTGCAAAGCCCATTGAATATATAATAATCAGTATGGAGAAAGGAGGCTCTCAGCTCCTGGGCAGTGAAAAACACACAGTTTTGTGTTGCCTATGAGTTACATTATATGCTCATTTCTATCATAGCCTCAAAAAGAAAAGAAAAAAAAAAGCCATTGCAAGTTACATTGAGAGTAATCTGCAAACCTAACTAAAGCTCCAAACCTCAGGCCACACCCTTGTAACCACAGGTCATGCACACAAATTTAGTAGGTCTGCATAAATCTGTGTCACCGAGACTCCTTGTTTTTGGGCATGGCACCACTGTGTGACTCACAAACATTGTGACCTAGGATCTAATCAGGCACAAAAAGAAATCTGTTTAACCCCCTCCTGAAGAAAAAACACACCCTATTTGCCTCCTTGCGTGAAAAGCCAGACCATCCAGTCATTGCTCTCGCCCTCCCAGCTCATATATTCTGCCTTCCTTCAGTTTCTCACTCTGGAAGTTATTGCTGTTTTATACTGCTGTTTACCAATGAGCGGGCAAACTGTTTTAAATATGAAGTTGCTGTTGTGGTAGCTGAGCTTGGGTCATGGCTCCCTAACCAAGTGTGTGCGTCAGAGGCTCTGTTAGAGCAGGGACCACCACATTCAAAACACGTCTGTGCATGGCAGGTCCCCACCTTCTGATCCTAGTTCTTTCGAAGACAGATACTCGCAGTATCTTACAAGTAATCTTCTGTTTACAGTTACTTATTGTGGGATTTGTTTTGCTAATAATATTCTAGTGCGAAACTTCACTGGATGGAGAGTCTGCTGGATGCTGGTGTGTCTATCCAAAAAATGGAAGAAGAATTCCTGGATCTCCAGAAATGAAAGGAGACCCTGAATGCCAACAGTATCTCAACTCACAAGAATAAAACTAAATATATTCATTCACATCAAGTTTTCTGTGGGGTCTGACGTAGTCAGGATACATTTCAGTCAAGAACTGTTTCAGTAAGGTAGTTTTCTGCACCTGATTTTCGGCATATGAGTAACCCCATAAAGTAGCTTTTTTACTGCACTGGTATTACTCAGATGCTTGAGTGACAGATATGAGCAACTGCAAGATCAAGTCCTACAATCTTGTATATTTTGTTTGTATAATATTATAGATACTCTCATATGTAAAGCTGTTGAATTATTTATTTCACAGTATGTGTATTTTTGTCTCTGTGTGTTATTACTAATTTATATCCTCAAACACTTCATAACTTTATATGTAAATACTTAATATTATTGCTCTTAAATGTATGCATGTTATGTTGGAGGAATGTTGCTACTTAAAACTTCAAATGGCATAACTCTACTGGGAAAAATGGCTTGTAAACTTGCATTTTTGTACTATGTATTTATAGATGAAAAACTGAATTTTTAAAAAATAGCTTTCAGTAGAGAACACGCTTAGAAACTTATTTAAAACCTGTTTTGTTTATATATCATGTTGCTTTTGCACCTCTATTTCAATGTCAAGCTGTTTCTTAAAAAAGAAAGTCTAAACCTTGATTATATACTGAAGCTCCTGATGGGACAGTATTTGTTTCTATTTTCCAAACATGTGCACTGGATAAATGGCAAAACACAACAGGATATTCTGTGTCGCCTATGATGGGTGTAAGTTGTTCACATGTTGACATTGTCATGTTATTTAAGATGAGCTATTAAATAATGTCTTCTACACCGTCCCAGTCTCTTGCTTTCTGCATGTTCCTGTTCATCAGTCTGACCTCAGCAGGACAGCGCAGCGGCGGGTTAGAGCGTGGAGGAAAACATGCCTCTTGCAAATCTGCCTCCTACCTCCATTTTCCCGCAATCAGCTTTCTTCTTTTGCTCTCCCCACCCCGTTCCCCTTCTCCTGTCCTCTCCAATCCCAGCTGTGCTCTGCAAGTCTGCATTGGGCAAAGCAGCAGCCTCCCAGGGAAGTTACTAAAAGGTTTTCTGGGTAGGAAAGCTGGATGCCTTTCTGCACTCAAAAGCCCAAGGCAGCAGTATTAGTGCGTTTAAAAGATAACGTCGGGACTAGGAAGAACCATTTCCTGCACAGAAAGTCAGAGGTTATAAAAGGCTGGGGAAAAGCCTGGCCTTACTCTTTTTGCTGAAAGCAGAGAAGAGGGTCCCCTTGGTTGGGATGTGGTCCCTCTCCCTCCCCCACATGTTCCTTCGACTTAGTCGTTGCAGAGAAAATGAGAGAAAGCAAGTGACTGTCCTGCCAGCTTCAAGCTGGTTTTGTCCATGGAGAAACTGGTGTGGGAGTTAGCAAGTCCCAGAGCTGGAAGCAGGCTGCACCAACCCTGCCTGAGAAAACAGCCTAAGAGGAGAGTAATAGCATTTTCTAAGAGCCTGGCAGGAGGGCAACTCAGCGTAAAATCCTCCTGCTGTTTGTTGGCACAAGCTTTGGGTTTTAAATGGGAGCGGGAAGCAGCTTGTAGAAACTGCAAAGCCAAAACCTGGAGATCTCTGCTCGCCGTATCGCAGCTCTGTGGCATTGCACGTTGTGCTTGTCAAATGTGTTGGCTGTATTTGCATGTCAGTGTCAGCTGATCTGATCGGGGTCTAACAAACAGCTCCAGATTTTAAAGTATGGATTTACTACTGAGATTCTTTGTAAAGTGTTTTGAGATCTTCCCAAGGAAAGCACTGCAAAAGCAGTTGATATTGGTATTATAAATAATTAACGTCTAACCTCCCTGTAATGAGCTACAGTGAGACCTGGCTAAAACTGTGTTACAACACAGCATTCACTGTGTCAAAATGCTTGGCAATCACTGTATCAAAATAATGAAGAAGCAGCAAATTTGGGCAGAACCATAGAGTCCTTTCATTGAGTCTACTGAACAACTGTCATGCAGCATTGCCAAGGGAAAATGGTGAAGAAAGGAGGGGAAATCATATACTCACTGCTACAGTATATGCGTAAGAGCACTCTGATTGCTCTCACCCCATTGACCTTGTGTAAAGGTTGATCTCTAAAGAGCAGAAATTGGTTCTTTTTGTTAGGATCATTATATACAGGGCAAATGTTCATTGCGTTAATAATTATTAATAGCACGGTCTATTTGCAGTATAGGAATTCAGTGGACAGCTACTTCCAATGTTTTGCGTGGTGGCAGGTTCTCATCCTAGCTGCAAGACATTAGAACAGGGACAGAGTTTTAGGGGAACTCTTTCCTTTAAATCTTAAGTACCAGGGGCAGAAGTTGCTTTGTACAGCATTCAGGCACGACAGGACGATTTCTTAGAGGGATTTAGCTCCTTACCTCCCACTGAAAGCAACAGGGGATGAGTGCCTCCTTATCTGCAATCTGGCCTGATGTGACATCTTGCCAGGACTCACCAGGACAGACTTCTGCTGAGCTGCTCTGGGATGGGCTGTCTGACTTGGGCCAGACCCTTCTGTATACTGGGGTTAGGACTAATGCAAGGAGGAAAAGGTGGTAAATTTTATCTCCCCTATCACAGTGCTGCCAGAAGCTTGAACTACATTTAGGCCATAGATGCCATGGATTGTGATTTGTCCTAATTTTTATGATCAGCCTCAGTAGCAGGGTGAAAAATCAAAGTTCTGTAGTTGTCCTTTGTTCTGGCTGTTTTTTTCCTGTTTGTGGGGCACTTTTTTTTGCTTTTTTTTTTTTTGCTTTTTTTTTTCCGATGTGTCAGCTGGCAATCCTGGCTTCAGCGTGTGCCTGTTGCAGTGGTCCCACCTGCACTGGCAAGCCAAGCCTGGTGGGAATGAGTGGGGAAACAGGGAAGGTGCTGCAGGATGGTCTTAGAAGCTCAGTTCATGAAGCTCAGCATGCAGCTGGATCCATAAAGGGGATATACTGTTCCTCCCTTCACACCCTCTTGCACTCCTCCTACCCCAACTAAAAAGAATTAATTGGTGGGAAGGTTTTAGGTGAGCGTCTGTAATGTTTAGTTCACGTTATCTGAGAACCCTACCTACCCAGTTTGTGCTTCTTCCTGCCAAAATCCTGCCAGATTTGCTGCAGTAGGGTTTGTTCCAGCCATGCCTCCTCTTGCCCCTGGCCTACTGCCAGCTGCAAAATGCTCATAGCACAGAAATGAGGTCACTGCCCTCTGCACTTTATTTTTTACCCTCCTTTTCCCCTAAAGCTGTCCAAGACAACCTACAGTCACCTGGTATTGGGCTCTGCTCATCACTTTGGGGTACAACAGAGACACATTCGTGTCAGCTAGTGCTGGCAGGAGGCAAGGGGAGAAAGGAGGAGTGAAAGAAAATGGGGGCGGAGGGCAGCCAACACTTATACTGAAAGCTCATGGGCATCTCTGTCACTTCTCTACCATATGAACGCATGCTCTGCAAAGGCAACTTAGACAGGGAACAGATTTCTACAGACGCAGCCCAAAACACAATCAGATATTAAGCACGTCAAGGTTGAGCCTTTTCCTTTCCAAAACCAATATACTCCTTTGACCTTGCACTTGCTAATGAGAGTCCTAAACACATCACAAAATAAAAAAGCATCACATAAAGCTTTCTTTCCTCAAAGGGAAGAAAAGTGGGATGGAAAAGAATGGCACAGGGCAGAGGCTTGAAACAGGATTTACTGCACTCCTGGAAAATGCTCGGCTCCCATAGCATCAGACACTGTGTGGGACCCCCCCCCCCCAAAAAAAAAACCTACTAAAACAGAACATTTTTTTTCTGCAAAGTCAGAACCAAAGATGTTTCTGCTTTACCAGCAGTATAGCAGCACTGACTTTGCAGAATTAGAAACATTATTTTTCTACCCTCATCACTGCCTTGCTTTTGTAGAATACCACCAATGTCTAATCCCTGCCCAACCCATAATAATAATAATAACAGAAGTATCTGAAAAAAAAAAAGTATCCAAGTGACTCATTCCAAGGTAGACTCTCAGTCCATGCTGCATGTTGAATGGACAAGTCCTATCTGTATATTTAGACAACACCTTTGAAGTGGGTCTACTTTTCCTCAGCTATCACTTCACTGATAAACCACTAGCCTAAACAGCCTCCCCAGGCTTTCTATTTGCCGACATATTTTGTATTTATGGACCAGTTATTTTATGCACTTGTTGTATATTGCATCGAGAGTCAGGCAGGGATTCAGACAGCACAGGAAAGTGGGGTATGAGCGTTGTAACAAACACCTAATTATGTTTAGCATATTTGCCTTCTTTAAGACTTGGATAGATGGTATATAGTGAGTAATGGTAGCAGAGTTGGGGCAAGCAGAGGGCTTCTCTTACTGACATGTCACCCTATATTACATAGTCACATTTAGATAAAGGCAGAAGGGGACAAAGAAGGAGAGGATCTGCTGGGATCACAGCCGGTTAGTTCTGTATTACCAGAAACATCAGCAGTGGAGCAGGAGCCCAGACATACCAGTACTTGCACTCTGAGTAATGAAAACAGCTCTGATGATAGTTCTGTCAACAAACAAGGGCTTTATTTTATTTTCCCTCCTTTCCTCCTCCCTTGACCTACCTCCTCCCCCAGGGTGCAAAGTTCATCTGCAAGTAAGCTACTGTGAGGGCCAAGGGAGAGGGGCAACCACCTCCTGCGGGAGAGATGTGGGAGCAAGGGCGCTCGTGGATGTTGAAGTAAGATCAAATGAACAACTCTAAACTTAGCCTGTTCCAGATCTTGGCTGTTTAATTTTGAAAAAGTTTCTGCTTGCCTTTTCAGACTCTGTGTTGGATTATCACCTCTGAGTAGCAGTATGGGAAGTCCAGCAGAGACAAGGGCACACAGGGGAAGGCAAGGCCACACGCGTCCTTGTCTCCTTGCTTCTTCTTGACAAACCACGTTTCCCAGCAGGGTCAGTGCCTGGCCAGCTGGCACAGCTATTCCAGCAGAGCCTCCCTGATGCAGTTCTGCTGTGCAGAACACAGCACAGGCAGTCTTCCTCCTGCTCTCAGTCTCCTCCAACTATTAAGCAGCCCATTTGTGCCTACACCAAGGTTTTTAATTGCAGTGGTGACGTGTGATTTTTTTCTCTGTCACTGACAGTGCTTTGTAGTTCAACGGGCTGATGTGTAGATGCTGAGGTTCCTTGGAAAAGGGATGTCTCTGGAGGCCTAGAGCAAATGCTGGCTATATCATCATCTTTCATACTTTCTCTTTGCCTGTGGCTTCTGTTTATTGCTGTTTTGGCAGCTGAGCCCTCACCATTTAGCTGCAGCAAGGGAACAGAGAAAGAAGAGCAGCAACATGTTGCTGGTAGCAGGGTAATAGCAGCTGTGGAAACGTATGGCAGGATCTCAGGGCTGAAGGTTGTACGTGGCACCTCTGTGATAAAGCAATAATCAACTTTTGAAGCTCAGTCAGTTAGGCCTTTTTTACTGTGTGCAAGTTATGTGATACGTACCAGATGTAGGAAACAAGTCTTCACCTTGAATATTCTCTGTGTGGCATAAGCAGGCAAAAATAGCCCCTGCTCTCCAGTTGCAGGGAGTGAGGGAAATGCATACTCAACCTGGGTCTCATAAGCAAGTCCCTTCACTGCCCCATTTTTGGAAGGTCCCACACATGGCTGTGGGAAGTAGTCCTTCTCAATGGCATTTTCTTCAGCTTCACAGATTTTTCTGGAGGAAATCTCAACTGCTCTCTGCAGCAATAACTTTGCTGCCTTTCTTTCCATCCCCACTCATGGAGAGAGCGGTGGGTGAAATTAGCCATGACAGAGAAAGGCTCTTAAGGAATTTGGATAGGTCAGCAGAAGTGGAAAGCCAGGATACATACTGCAGCAGAACACACATTCTGCAAGGATAAACTGAGATTTGCAGCGTTACCCTTTGCTTCTGCTAATACCTGATTTCCAGTTTTTTTCAGCTGCAACTTTCAGCCTTGAAGTTATTTGTATTTTTTAATATATGTACAGAGCAAAAGCAAAGGTTTTTACAATGGGATTTTCTCTAAGGCTCTTGCATATGCTTTTATAGCTGCAAAATCTGAACTGAAAGAAGTAATACATAAAATGCAGAGGTTTAAAACCAAAAGTTCTTCTGGGGAACAAAAATTTTGCACTACTTGCCATTTTACCAGAAAAAGATGTAACATCTTCTCTATCAATGCATTGTATAATGTAGACAATCTCACTGGAACCCCAGACACCAAGCTACTACATCCTGACAGGTTCATGGGACCACAGGATGGTTGAGGTTGGAAGGGATTTCTGGAGGCCATCTGGTCCAACCCACTTGTTCAAGCACGGCCACCTAGAACCAGTTGCCCAGGACCGTGTCCAGATGGCTTTTGAATACCTCCAGGGATGGAGACTCGAAATCAAATGAAGATTAAATACTTTCCAGTTGGAAGAAGATACCCAGGTCCACTGGATATACCAAAATACTTCTCTTCTAATGTCCTTAAACAAAATGAATTTTGCACACTTGCATATGAAGGCATTACTGATACTGACAAGAAAATTCTTACCCTTGAAATACTCTGATACCCTTTTTGGATATTATTTTTGGATCTCTCAGAAAAAAAAAGAGGGAATGGGAGAAGAAAAAGGGGTCCTTTCTAATGTGGGAAGCAAGCATATTCCTCTGATAGAAATTAATAGATGTAAAGAGTTCCTAAAGGCGCAGCAGGACCACTATGGTGGGTTGACTCTGGATGGATGCCAGGTGCCCACCAAAGCTGCACTATCACTCCCCCGTCCTCAACTGGACAGGGGAGAGAAAATATAATGAAAGCTTGTGGATAAGGACGAAAGATAAGGACAGGGAGAGATCATTCAACAATTACTGTCACAGGCAAAACAGACTTGACTTGGGGAAAATTAATTTAATTTATTACCAATCAAATTAGAAGTTAATGAGAAATAAAAACTAAATCTTAAAGCACCTTCCCCCTACTCTTCCCTTCTTCCTGGGCTCAACTTCACTCCTGATTTTCTCTAGCTCCTCCCCCCAAGTGTTTCAGGGGGATGGGGAATGGGGAATGTGGTCAGTTCATCACACATTTTCTCTGCTGTGCCTTCCTCTTGAGGTGGGAGACTCTGCACAGTCTTCCCCTGCTCCAGCACGGGGTCCTTCCCACGGAGACAGTTCTCCATTAACTTCTCCAGCATGAGTCCTTTCCACAGGCTGCCATTCTTCATGAACTGCTCCAGCATGGGTCCCTTCCATGGAGTGCAGTCCTTTAGGAACGGACTGCGCCAGTGTGGGTCCCCCACAGGCTCAAAGTCCTGTCAGCAAATCTGCTCCAGCGTGGCCTCCTCTCTCCACGGGGCCACAGGTCCTGCCAGAATCCTGCTCCAGTGCAGGCTCTCCATCAGGTCACAGCCCCCCCCTTCAGCCACCCACCTGCTCTTGCATGGGGTCCTCCATAAGCTGCAGGCGGATATCTGCTCCACCGTTAGCCTCCATGGGCTGCAGGGGGACAGCCTGCCTTGCCGTGGTCTTCACCATGGGCTGCAGGGGAACCTCTGCTCCTGTGCCTGGAGGACTTCCTTCCCCTCCTTCTTCACTGACCTTGGTGTCTGCAGACTTGTTTCTCTCACATATTCTCACTCCTCTCTTTGGCTTTAATTGTGCAGTTGGGTTTTTTTCCCCCTTCTTAAATACATTATCACAGAGGTGCTACCACCATCGATGATGGCCTTGACCTTGGCCAGCAGCGGGTCTGTCTTGGAGCTGGCTGGCATTGGCTCTATCAGACATAGGAGAAGCTTCTAGCAGCTTCTCAACAGAAGCCACCCCTGTAGCCCCCCCACTACCAAGACCTTGCCATGCAAACCTAATATAACCATGTTTAAAACAGCTACCCATATAAACATTTCATTTTGAATACTAATATGCATTGGCATCCAGGAAAATTGCTCACCGCTTTTCATACTTTAAATATAATACCTATTGCTAATATGTAAAATCTCTGTGGAGCCATCCTTGCTTACACAGTTTTAGAGTGACTAGAGATACCAAAAAATGATTTCCCAAAAGGTTTGTAAAACCATTACTTAAATTTAGGACTCAGTTCAATAAAGAATTATGCTGTGTTAAGGTTTCTATGGAATTTAGTCATAAAAAGTTCAGACTGTACTAAAAACTAATTAATTCTGTGGTTTTGGTATTCATTGAAGCCTCCTTCCCCTGTGCGCAAATAGCTAACATTATGCCCTGAAGGGTGTGCGTGCCAAAAAGGTGGAAAAGGATATTCTGAGCTCAAAAGACTATAGCACAGTAGGTCTATTAAAAAAGGGAACTTTCTCAGGTAGTCCGAAAGATAATACAACTGCCTGCAGGCAGCTTTAACTTGCATTCTGGTCAATTATAGGGATTTACGCAACTATTTATTACACTGGTTAAAAAGAATACTTACCACATCAATCTGGGCTACATATGGTACCCATGTAGCATCTAGAGATGAAATATGCTCAAAAAGAAATTAGCAACTTTTGCAGTACATACATTAAGCTTTTGTAGTGCCTTCCCATGCAAATATTTGACGTATAAATAATGTTAGCAGTTACAAGGATATTTCTGAGACTTCATAATGTTCAGCTAGATCACTGAGATTCTTGAGCTTGTTAAAAATAAGAAAAAAAGCTGGAAAATGTTCACTTGAAAAAATAAACCACCTGACCTGAAGGCAGTGAAGGCACCAAAACAGGAGGCATTTTTCAAATGTATTGGTTCCATTTCTGCCACCAAAAACAAAGTCCTCCACTCATTGCAGCTCTTAGCAGGAAACATTTCTAAACTACGTGGAGGGAGATCTTCCCCTGAACTGATACTGACCCATACATTTCCTTCATGCTGCCCACATTCTTCTGCCTGGATGTAGCCCACAAATATTTTTATTTGAATTGCAGCCTGGCTCTCACAGCCATGAGAAACATCTTTGAATGACAAGTAACTTGTCTATTGAATTGAACCCTTGTCTTCATAGAAATAGAAATGTAAAAAAAAAAAAAACAAAACAAAAACACAAACCAAAAACCCAAAAAGGAAAAAGCCACCACTGATTCTCTTCATTTTAAAGAGTGATTTTTTTTTTTTTAGGGGGAAATAATGTTATTCTGCATTTCATACCAAGAATACCAGCTGCCAGGAACATCAGATAGACAACGGGAAGCATCCAATACTAGCACAAGCAACTGTGCTCATAAAAAATACCTAAAAGGCAACTTCTGAAAAAGGGGAAGCTTTAAATTACAGGTGAGAAATTTTTTGGGGCTATTTTTAGACAGTCTTTTATAGACAACTGTTGGAAGCAAAATAACCAAACTGACTTGCATGACCAATCAATTTTTTTTTTTTTTATTTTTTCCCCCTTATGGCTGTACGTTTTCTCTGTTACATATCAAAGACCATTAGTACCACTAATGGAGCTGAATGCAATTTCTTAAATAATTCATGTGACAGATTGCCTGCTTGAATCAGTTTGAGTTCCTTGAGATGTAGTATTTTTTTAAAAAAATAGTTGGTGCTCTGCACAGATTAGCGAGTTTTGTTATCACTTAAGGTCCTTTATTAGCCAGCTTCTTCTACATTTATTTGGTTTTAATGGTAGGGCAAAACATAAAAAGCTTAAAAACTTGACAAAATATACCAATTAGAAATACTGCCACAGGCTGTTAAAGCATTTCTGGCATAGTGGCAAAATGTGGCTTGCAAGGCAGCTATCCACTTTTTTTGGTGAAAAGCTGCTTTTTTTTTTTTCAGATGGCTCACAAGATAGCCATTAAAAAAAAAAGGTGAAATACTAACTAATTTTCATGAATCCAACCCTTATTTTCATATCCATGGTTTTGTGCCCAAATATTGTTGTATATATATTTTCTTCCCTCTGTGAAATTACTTCAAAGGAACTGGTTTACAATTAAAAAAAAAAAAAAAAAAAGCCCAGCATTTATTTTTTGCCAACAAATCTTTGCAGGCATTACATTTGCATTAACAGTAAAAATATTTCAATAAATCTTCACCTCACAAAGCTTTCTGTAACCATCTGTCAGGAAATCTGTATTAGCCTGGAGTAAGCAACACTCCACGTATACTTTTTTCCTTACTCTAAGTTTAAAAAATTTCAGTTTTAACGATGATGTGCACTCATATCATTAGACAGAAATTAAGAAGACGTGCAGAATGCACACAGGGCTGTTCACCTAATAATGTTTCAGGGTAAGGCTTTAAACATCTGATTTATGGTGATTGACTGTCTCAGTCCTGGAAAGCTGCATACCCAAACCTCTCCATGTCAAAGTTTCAAGACATTTGCCATTGCTGGCAGGAACAAGGGTAGCTGTAATTCATAGGGCAGGAAAGGAATGGGCTCCTCAGCCCTGTGGTCTCCTCAGCCCTGTGGTCTCCTCTCTGTCAGCACAGCCCCTGGCCCCATCGTCTGGAAACCCACTGCCCTCAGTCTCCATAGAGCTCCCAACCCAACAGGAAATTACAGTGTTAATCATTTCTTTTTTCTACAGTGACATCAAATATTTATAGTGACACATAGAAGAATATATTATATATTTATATAAATATATAAAATATTTATATAAAATATATAAATAAATACATATACAAAATATGTCATTACTTTCCAGAGAGATGTTACATTTCACAGGCCACCTTTCCTTATCCAGATTTCATTATCATACAGAATTTGTCATGAAGTTCAGTAAACAATAAGCCTCAAAAAAAAAAAAATGCCGCCAAAGTCCTCCTTATGTGAAAGCATCACATACCAGAACAAAACCAAATCACTTCTCTTCTGATTAAAAGGACATGTAACATCATGGCAGACAGTTGGTTTAAATATTTAAACCCAATGATTCTTATTCTATGCTTAGATGCAGGCAAACAATTTCTACCAAAGTCAAAGCAAGCAACAATTGTGTGTAGCATAAATGAAGTGTGGGGGTCTCAAGCATGATCCCCCCATCTTGTCACCATTGTTTTAAACAGGAGTTAATCATATAGAATATGTGCTTTGGTAGAGTGTACCAAGACAACACAGAATAGATACAGCTTTTCAAAATAAATAAGCAAATAGAAAGGTTGGTACTGTAATGGCAATTTTTTGTCCATGAATATTCTGGATTAGTGTGAGCAGGAAACAGAGGAAATGCAAGCCCTGTTGCACAAACTGAAGTGAAGGACAGACAGAAGAATGCTTTACTGAGAGCTTCAGTGCAACTGTTATCCTTTCCAGTGGCATAATTCAGTGATGGGTACATTAGACATACCAATAAAATAATTAAAAAAATTTAAAAATTATTATCTTGATATTTGTAGTTACTTCAAATAACAAAACTTAATCTCTTCTGGAAACACTTCCTTTGCTCCACAAATTCATTTCTATTATCTAGAATAGGTCAGTGTGTACGCATATGGATCTATACATATTCGTAAATCATTCCATACCCTTACTTTCTCTTTGCATACAGAAGTATACACTAGAATTACTGTGTAGTATTTGGTATTCACATGGTACATTTAAATAAAGTTTATTAAAAAACAATTATATTAAATACAGACTAACAGAATATTCATAATATATTTTACAGAAAAAATAGCCATGTCTTTATTTTAGAAATAAGTTTCTTTAAAAAGCTGCGATTTTTATAAAACTTTTTACCCGTGAAGATGTTTCCCGTCAGACCTGTAAAAAAAGCTTAACCTTTAAGCTTTTTAAATTTTTTTAAAAAATCCTTGTGTTTTTTCTTTTGCTTTTTTTTTTCCTGCAGTACTTTTAGAAGCTTACAATCTATAAATTCTTTAAAATAAAAAAACAGTATCTTTCGGGATCAAATTGGTCACAGGCCGTTCTTTAAAAAGTCAGTGGAGACTCCCTGAATCCATTCTGAAGTGCCATTTGTTTTTCTCTCTGGGTATCAATAGTGCAGGTTTACGTGGGAATTCAGAGCTCCCTACACATCCTATAGGAAGCCCGACGCGTGTCAGTGGCAGGGTGCAGCTGCAGCAGAGTTCGCGGAGGTCGCGACTCCCCATCCACCGCAGGAGGCAGAGCTCGTTACTCCACGCGCAACACAGTCCACAGTGTTTGTCCAGCCCCTCCAATGTCTCTGTGAGGTCCCGTGGCCACACACAGATGCCAGAAGAGCTGGCACCCAGCCCTCATTTGCTTTCCAAGTTATAGCAGTGGACATCTCCTTTTCCCTTCCCATCATAGCCGGGAAGTGGTTGTCCGTATTTATCCACGCACCAGCAGTAACCTCTCTTTCGGCCTTTGGATGGGCGACACTGAAACAGAGTACAAGACCCAGTTAATGTTATTTTTCTTTTCTCTGATCTGAGCGTTATATAGCAGGGACTCCTGCTCATTTGATAGCTGCACTTCCATATCCTGGTCATATCTGACAGAATCAAACAGAATATTTATTACCACAATAAAGTATTACTATAAAAGCTTACCTGCTCTGCCCATCAACCCCTTTGAGTCTAATTACTCCATAATAAAACTGCTCTGAGAACTACCAGAAAACCGCCTTTATGAACTACTCCCTATTACATTAGGCAGCACAGTTGCCCCCTTTGAATACCAGGACTACTTGTAACAGTACAGACTGATGACTGGAACCCATCTTTGGAAAAGAAAGTTAACAGATTTGTTCTATGCTAAAGCACACGTCTGGCAAAGACAGTCATTGCAGCAATAAACACCCTTGGCTTGCATCTGTTTCCTGGAGGAATTTCAATACTGTAGTTGACATTTATTAACAGATACATAATCCTCCTGTAATGGAGTTATCACTTCAACAACTGCTAGGTGTACTAGAACTTTACATGTGTTATTTTCCTATAAATAAGGTTGCTTATACTTTAGTCGGCTTTAGAAGTTGCCTGGTAGAATTTGCCAGCAACGCTGACCAACCTGAAACTACCACTAGACAGGCAACGACACTGAACTTCTTTAGAAATAGTAATGCAGTAAAAATGCATTATAAAGTCTAGTATATACTAAGTAAGTAATGCTCTCCCTAAGGAATCAAGAATGGTAAAAACTAGACTAGAGGAGATGACATGCTGCAGGTTGCATTCAGTATGCAACCCTGGACACAGTTACATACTGCAAACCTCTGGGACCCTGCAAGGTTTTCACCCACTCAAAAGACCCATGTCTCCAGGACACAGATTATCTCACTAGGTTTGCCATGGTCAATCTCATTACCAAGACATAGCCAGGTTTTGAGATGTGATGATATGGGATTCTCTGCAAATGCTACCAGAGGTGGCTGTTTGGTCAGGACAGACTTACAAAGGAGATAGTGACACAAATATACCTAGCTTTTCAAAGACCGAGGTTTCATCTGTTCCATCACCAACATGGAGGAAAACCGGCTAGACTGAAGCCACTCAGGGCCCTCAACACTGTAACGGCTGTCTTGCAAGCAGAGAAAATGCTGCGCCTGAGATCATGCTCACAGAAATTCAAGTATTTCAGAGGTTCAGGCTGGTACAAGTCAGATAAACTTTGCCACTACCGCTCAACTGTTTGTTTTCCAGTCTAATAGGCATGTACCCAACTCCCATGTGGGTAGGGCAGTGGTTCACAAAGCTAAGTGCCTTTTCCACGTGCAGGTATGCAAGGAAATATCAAGGAAGTGTTGGGCTTCACATGCTGCCCAAAGTGCCTGACCCTTTCCACAGCTAGTTTAGGATCTCAGGCAAAAGGGCGGTATTTCAGACAGAACCGTGAATATGGGTCATTCCTGGGGACAGCCTGCACCAGCGCATTGGCCCCTGAGCCAACTAATTTGTGGCAGCAGGGAGTAGGGTAGACAGTTCTTCACAAGGAACTTGTGAAAGGGAGATGGGAGCAGATCACATATTAAACACAAATTTCTGAACAAGTTTCCATCTTGTTTAGTTTAGAGTAAATGAATTTAATCATCATAACTACAAATTAATCTACTACCCTCATGATATATTTTTGACTAACAAGCCAAATTGAGAAATAATACAATGCCTTCTCTTCTCCGAATTTGCAGTCCTTCTGCATTAGCCCTATGCAAACGGACAGCAGCAGGATGGCAAGATCAAGCTTATTTTAGGAGAGGGTGAAGAAGTTGAAACCTACTGAGAGAACATCTACGTTAATAATTTGCTGAACTACGTGGTTAGCTGTATTTGAGTTCCAGTAACGTGTTCGGCTGTTTTTCTGTACTAAATCTTTAAACACAAGTTTTATAACTTATGTTTATTGTCTCAAAAGCCTGACTAGGTCTTGCATGTATTCTCCAGGATTTCCATGAATGGCTGCTCAAAGTCCACTGACGTCAATGGGAAATTTTCCTTCAATTTTGGTGGTGGCTGGACTCCAGCTTAAGTGGTATTAACATTTAGCAACTGAAATCCTTCATGCTCAAAACTGAGGAATTCACAAACAACAGCCTTTGCACAATTTAAATTTTACGGAAAAGGAAACTGAGGCAGCAGTTCTTGAGTTGTTTTTCCCAAGAGAACAGGCACAGATGGAGCCCGAATTAGAGCACAGGGCTTCTGGCTGCCAGCCTGGTGCTTCGGCAATGAAACTATACTTCTGCTAATAATAGTAACACAGCCTCCCCTTTTAGAAGTACTATATGAAGTATGTTACACAACTCTCGCTGATTCATAGGCTTGCATCACTCTCAAAACAAATGATCAATTAAAGTTATCTCACGTTGTTGGAGGTTTTGATTGCTTTTTACAGTTGCACAGTCAATTTTTGAAATTAATTACAACATGGAGTTAGTCTGCAGGAACACCTTCCCTACTACTAGTATTTTTTTATTTCTTCCATACAACCCATTTTGAAAACGAAACCCTTAGCTCATTCTACAGCTGAAACAACGCTCTGTGAGGAAACAATTTACCTCTTCCAATCTGCAAGTTTGTACTACCCACTCAGCCATGCTGTGAATCGTAAAGCACTTCTGATTCAAAAGTGATGCTTTAATTCTGAAGCAGCTTGCTTGCATTCCCTACAGAAGTTCATATGGGGAAAAAAAAAAAAAATAAAATCTGGTCTTCTGAATTTTGTACTCCACATATATGTCAAGGCTCTGCCCAGCTCTTCTGCGTGACTTCAGAAGTCCAAAAAGCTGGAAAACTGCCCAAGTGGTGGAGCCAGTAATTACTTCTGATAGAAACACCAGCTGCCAGCTTCCATGCCACCTGCCCCTCTCCCTTCCACAAAGAAGTGCCACAGAGGCATTTGTGGGGCACAGCAAAGCATATGGTATCCCATTGAACTCCTGGTCAGCCCAGAGGTCTCCGTGGAGCTACAACTGTGGTCTCCCGGAACAGACTGCAGACAGCATTGACATATACCTCGGGCCGTTTTGGCTCCCGCCAAGCCGAGCCCTGTTTTCAGTGGAACGATGCCAGCTCACATTTAGGTGAGTATCTGGCTCCAGTATACAAATATGGGGCAATTCTAGTAATTGCCCCATATAATAATTCTAATTTCATCAGAACCTTTTTTCCATGCTTGAGGCAGAAACGTGCCTGTATCAACCTATTCCATGTAAATATACCCCTATACCACAGTGAAATAGTACAACCTTACATGTGTGAGTTATTAAGAAAAAGAATTCTAAATTTTAATAGGTCTGATTTTAAAAAAAGTTTATATATAAACACAAGGTGTGAAGTATTTTTCATGTTATACCCTGACAGATAAATTTATGTTATTAAAATTGTTTCACATACACACATTACTCCCTATGGTTGTTCCTGAAAAGTCAGTTTCTAGATATGCACAAATGTCTTGAAAAATAACTGCTTTCACCTTGACTAGAAGAGCAGGTGACCAGGAAGGAAGAATATACTAACGTGTGAAGTGCCTCCTGCATGTGTTTTAATGGTTTTGAGGGTTATCATAATTTTAAGATTCCTACACACCTGTCTACATTATCATCCCAGGGAGTGGTTTTGGCAGCTCTTTCCAGAATTAAAAAAGCCCAGCTCAAACTCAGTTTTTGACAGATTTGCTATGTATTTCCTAACCTATTATTCTGAATTTTGTTGAATATAACTGAGTTACGGATTGAATAGCAATGAAGGAAATTCTCAAAATAGCCTAGCATTCTGTTAATGAGGCACCTGCTCATGGTGCCTAAAATATCAGACCTGTATGTTGATGCTCCAAAAAGAAAACGAAACAAACACAATTGTCACATTGCCCTGCAGACAGTGAAATCGGTCCGAACAGGGCTCACTCACTTCACAAACTGAAGCTTTTTTCTAGGAGTTAATTCTACAAGGGCAACTCAAATACATCATTTTTGGTTTGTATTTTGTTCGCGTGAGAAGCAGCCTGCCTCTGTAAGCCCCACCTATGAAGGCCTGTTCCCAGGGTTGACTGAGGTTCATTTACAGGAGAAGGACTCCAACTGCATTTCATGTAGAATATTTACTCACATGGGCTCCATTTGCGGGCATCTCCTACAAGATCCCGAGTTGTCTGAAACTACCATTGAAACTACCGGACCTGTGTAAATTGGCATGGCACTTGACAAGGCTGGCCAGGTATGAAAGTGCCCCTTCATCCTCTATGTTTGCTGACCAGATGGGCTGTTGCACATACCGCAGGAACCTTCCCTAAAGCAGTTTGAAAGTCTCTAGGCAGCACGGACGCTACACAGAGGGCGGAAGCATATCTTTGCTCTGTACCAACATCTTATTCTTGTAAATCAACTTTTAGGAACAAAGACTAGGTAAGTGTATTATCTCTCTTTCCTTTTTTTCTTTTTCCTTCGTATTTCCTTTTTTTCTGCCTCAGTGGCAGAACTATGATGGCACTTTAAAGTACGGTCATCCTTAAAAGTAAGGCACTTTAATATGTGCTTACTGTGGGTCTGATTTACTACATACACATGCCAGAGACTGCGCGCAAACCACCACCTTTTTGCTGACGAAGCAAAAACCTCAGTCTGAAGACAGATGAAAGGAAGATCTACTGAACAAAGTAAATACCAATCTGCAGTCTTCTCTAATACCCAGAGAAGGAAAAGGGATACAGTATGCTTGTGTGCCTTGAACACAGTTAAATGATGCGCTGTTCTAGAGTAGCTAAGCAAATGCTGTTATAGCACAGGCACAAAACATGGTCCTAGCCCCACTCCATATAGCAGTATTTTCTGAATAAACGCAGGCCAAGATGTGAGCACTGCTCTCTGCTAGTTCACACGTGGCGGGACACACATGGGCTTCTCGAAACTCCAGACAATAAAAAGAAAACTCTGTCCCTGCTTGGGAGTTGCCACCACCTGCTTGGGAAAAGCTGGGGAGCGTAGGCAAGCTCAGCAGCATGCATCGAAGGTCAAACAGCGCAGCCAGTGCTGGGCTGATGGCAGAAGGGAAGGCTGGAAACCTCAGCCCTATTGCTAATGCCCCACCTGACACTGCCAGCTTAACACACAGCTCCAGGGAATACCCAAAAGGGAAGGACTGTTTCTAAGAAAGCTGGAAGCCAAAAAATGGAGAGACACCATTCCTGAAATAAGGTTGCCTGGTCGGAGGTTGGCCTCTCACTTCCAACCAATGAACTGCATTAACACAGAGTCAGCCACTCCTTTGGTTACCAGAGATAGAGAGGCTGACTTGCGTAAACCTAAATGGGAGAGACAAGATGGTCCACAAACAAAATCTGTCCTTACAGAGGGTTTGCCTTGAGGAAAATCTTGAAGACACTTTTCAATTCAGGAAATACCAAGAAACACATTTGGAGGCAAGTCGCTAACTAAACACTGGAATTGGATGGGATGTGCACACTAAGCAAAGAACCTGGCACGTATCGCACTTCCCCAAGTTCCTGAATGAGCTTCAAGGGCAGTACTGAATGGAGAATGCTGCCATAGCTCAACCCTACACAACTAAAGCATAAATACCTGCAGTTTAGGTCTGCATTTGTCAAGAAAGGTCACAACCCCAGAACCAAAGGGGGCTGAGAAGCCATCTTTGCTGCAGAGTAAGTACTAGACGTATCACTTTCACGATAACATGACCTGGATTTTGGAAGAGATCTGTGTAGCACAGAAAGGACAGATACATGCCTTTCTCAAGTTGCTTTTTGTAACATGATCCAGTGCAGTTCTTCTAGGAACTCTCAAGCAGCTATTTACAATTCAAAGCATTGATCTATTGCAGTCATATGGTGACTGCAACATTTAGCTCTGTGGGTTATTACAGAGGCACTGCTTTTTTTAAACCAAAGGGCATTAGTATCTAGGACACCAGCCAATCCATGTGTGATTAGGTATGAAGTTTCTCAAATGAATCTGTTGTCATGACCAACAGAAAATAAAAACACTGTCCCCACTTGACAAGCTTCTGCACTATCAGATCAGGTCCTAAAACTGGAAATGAACTAGTTCCTCTGTAAAATGATGCATAATGCACCTTGCTGGCAAGATCCTTCAGCAGAGACACAGAAAAGGTGAAGTACATTCATTGAAATGATCAAGACTCTGTACTCACTTGCTTTTTCTTGTAGAACCCCTTCTTGTCACAATTTGGAATATGAAAACCCCTGGGACTCAAGACATTCAGGATCTTTAGGTGGTTTAAAGTGTCTTCCATTTCTCTACGACAGGGACCCTGTTAATGAACATGTTTTAGAAAACACAGATGAAACTTCATTCCCAAATGCTGTCTTTCATACAAGAGTTAATGAACTTTTAAAGGGCAAGATGCACAAACCCAAACAAATCCATTTGAAAAAAAAAAAAAAGGGATGGCTGGATATGTCAAAAGGCAGACCACTCACCGATCAAATTCTGACTTTCTGCTTTATTCAGGATAGGCCAATTTCTAAACACTGAAGGTGCTACGCTATGTTGAGGCACAGACTGGCATTTCCAGTTGAGATCACAGCCAGATATACCTACGGGAAGTCTTAACCAGTATGTATGTAAATCAATCATATATAACTTAAGTTTGGAAAAGCTGGCCTTGCACCAAGTGGGAAAAGAAGAAGGTAGTCAACTAGAAATACCCTACTTGGTAGATTTTCCCTAATGCCATTTGACTTTTGTGATTCTGCCGGATTTGAAAGCTTAAATGAAACAGATTTAATTGAAAACAAGTAGTTTGGCATAATGTATATGTATATATAAAAATACTGCAACTTTGGACAACAATTCTCAATTTCAACTGGACCAAATGGATATAGCCATGCAAAGGAATGGTTGCACACAACATTCTCATTAGATAAGTATGTCACTCTTTGCCTCACTTTCTCCATCTGCAAAAGGCTGACAACAATGTAGTGAGGATTAGCTTTAGGACAATGAGCCAAAAAAGAACTTCCAGAAGCACTTTTAAGAGCATTTCTCAAACTCCAACTAATTATTTCTCACTGCAGCCCTCCAGGGCAGGGAGTAAAGCGTTAGGAGCCCCACTTTGCAGTCAGAAAACCAGGAGCGGAGTAGTTCATGTTTTGCCACAGGCCAAGAAGGCAGTCAAGTGTCAGCAGCCTACAAACTGTGCTTAGTGACACTCCTGTCTGGGCACATTACTGACTAGGTCCACAAGCCCACTTCTTCAGCAGACACATGAAAAAATTCCTTTGCATGGTTGCATGAGTTTAAAATGTTTAAGTTGCTGTATCAACAGAAAGACTCGGTGCAATTCTTAATTAGTGAAGTAATGCAATTTATACTTTTAAGTGGTAATATTAATAGTTTGCTCATGTAGAGTCGCTTTCATGTGAGTGTCTGAAAGCATATAGGCTACACAGTTCTACTGAAGTTTAGAATTGATTTTTTTTTTGTTAGCAAAGCACTTCCTTGCTGCTTTCATACGTTTTCTTTCAGTATCAATCTCACAAGCTCTAAATATGCTCTTTGAATTGCTGCTTTTATTGGCAGTTCCTTAAAAAAATGAAACTGCTCAGACACGCTGACTGCAAATCACACAGATTCCAAGATTTGGTCCTGAGTTAGTTCTTCAAAAAGATCACCAGCTTTTTTTTTTTTTAATTATTAATTTGAAGCAGGCTTCCAAAGTCAGAGAGATCAATATCAAAAGTTAACAGGCAGACACAGCTAGAAGGGCATATGCTGACAAAGGCACCTGTTCCTGATGGGCTTATTTCTGGTTCTTACAGACACCAGCCGCGTTGGTAAGTCAGTGCTCCTTTGCTCATGGGGCCCAACTACCACATAAGTAAAATGTCCATCCTAGTTAAGTTCAGGACCTACTTCCTCAGAGCTACCAAAGTTCATTCTTTTACTGTAGGCAGTTTACTTCATGTTTTTGGGAGGAGGACACGATAGAAGGCAGACACTGAAATGTTTTCACTAGACTGCTGGACATCAGCGACAAACTAAACAGGCAGCTTCACCACTCTTGCCGTGTTAACTTGGAGGCCATGCTCTCTTCAGACACAACTTTCCACCTCATACAGGTTTCAAAACCTTCTTTTGCAGGTGGGAAGCTATGTCTGGTTTCACCATGACTGTTTTGACAAAATGCCAAAGCATAGCCAGACATATTTTTTAGGTCATCTGGTGCAGGCACAAGGATAACCACTGGGTTATCAGCCAGGATGTCCAGGAGGAGCAATTATTCTCCCCTCAGATTCACCACACTCCAGCTGTCCTGCAAATCCACTAGGCACAGTCAGTAGGAAGCAATGGCAGCTCATGTGCCCATGAGCCTTTGCAGTTAGGAAGCAGCACCAAACTGCAAGTGGAGGTGGTGTTCAGCACGTCACACAAACAATGACTGATTAGTCAAGATCCTAATCCTCAACCCAGCCTAAGTTTATCTCCCTTGACTTGACCCATGGAGTGTGAACACAGTGCCACTACACTGGATGTGAAACATCTTTTTTCCATTATTGCAAGCTAAGAATGACGTTTGCAACCAAATTTAATGAAGACACTATTAAACCCGTGCCAAGTCCACTCACTCAAATGTGTGATAATTATAGGGGGGAACAAGAAATTTTGATCTCCAAGAAATGACTTAGTGAAAAATCATACTTGTATCAATGTAAACATCATTGTGTTAGGCCTCCATGTTTTCTGAAAGTGATCTGCTCTGTCTGCTGACTGCATTTGCAGATCCAATAGTTTTACTGGTTAAACAGTCAAAATGCCCTAAATGGCTACAACAATTACCACCATTTAGTTATTTAGTTTATCTTGTCATATGCACAACATGCCTATACGTACAAACTCATGTGCATGCTCATATGCTGGGAAATGCCTTTCCATTTACAAAAGTACTTACATATTCAGTCTCTTGTTTGGATTCAGAAGAGAAATTCAGTGTATCCGTACTCTGCGAATCATATTCCACTTTATAGCGCTGTGTATTTTTGGCTTGCACTTTCCTGATGATATCTATTTTGATGTGTGGTGGATGTGATTTGGAATCTGGCACCCTATGAGAATTTGGGATGGCCTGATTTTCTATGCTGCTGGTACTCCGGTCGTCTTCTTCTGAATCACTGGAATTTCCTTTGAGAAGAAAAAAAATGCAGTGAAGGAACAATGTTAATCAACTGCCAGCTGCGTCTGGAAAGTCAACAAGCCACTAGATTAGCCTATGTGCTTAACTTTCCTTTACAAAATAGCAAAATATAAAAGATGAACAACTTAGCATTCTGCATGCACCAGCACCTTTGCAGCCAAGCGATGACTCCCAGCAGCCTCGCATGGTACCCCACCGCACCGCCTGTGCTGGCTGCCCGACACCTGAAAACTACTTACTCCCACTCCGCCGCAAGCCACCCCCGCGCCCCGGTTTCTCGCCCCCTCGCTCTCCGCTGCGGCTCGGGTAACTCATGGGCTGTAGCGTGACTCTTTGTCTTCCCCAGTAAGGTTGTTTTGGGTTTTATTTATTTGTTGTAAAATAAAGAGTCTTTAGTACAGTAAAATCTACCACGTTGAGTTTCAGGGTTCTAGTTAGCTATCTTTAACTCTCTTTCTTTCTTAATTTTATTCAACACACAGAAAAGGAAAGAGGGGGAAAAAAAAAAAAAGCACGTTTTCATTCCGCTTTTGAAATCAGAAACATTTCTAGGTGTACAAAATACATTTTAAAGGTAATGGTCAAAAAAATGCCATTCATTCTGTAATGGTGTCAAAGGACAAACATCTGCTTTCATTACGAGCTTCAAAAATATTTTCTCTTTAAACTACCATCCACAGAAATAAAGGAGAAGCACATTTTTTTCCAAAATACTGCATAAGCCCAGTGTTCCTGTACCTTCTGAGGTATTTGACTACACTGCATTTCTCCCTCTCAGGAGACTCCTGCAGTGTAACTGTAACTGGCTGCATTTCCTCCAGGGAATTTTTCAAGTTTGGATATTCCCATCAGCTAAGTAGCTACGTTCCACTAGTTCCTGCTTTGGCTGCTGGCCACTTTTTTTTTTTTTTTTCTTTTTAAGGAAATCATATTGGGAGTGCACAATGATAAGTGATGTGCAAGGAACATCCTGGACATCTTTATTAAAATTGTACTTGATGGCTCACTGAAAAACCACAAAAGCCAAGAAATTCAGTGAGAAACCCGAAAGACCATGTTCACGTAGCCCATTGACTAAATATTTCAACACAGCCAGTACAGTGGCACTGCCAATACACAGGAACGGGGGAGGAACACGAGGAGGAGGAGGGATTTGAGTTAACATCTTGGTACCAGTGGTTTTAGTGTAGCCACTGCTGGCAATGGACATAATTGACCAGGCAAATCCAACTCCCAGTGCAAATGGATTAAGGAAGTTTAAGTCTTAAGTCTAAATTTCCTGGCTTTCGTGGGTTTAACTTAGACTCTCAGTGGTATTTGAACATATTTTTGGTGGTTTAATGTCCTGTTTTTAAACAGTGGTATTTTTTTTCCACATTCTCAATGAAGTTTGCAAGAAATGACACAATAAAATGTTACAAACCTGAATCTCCTAACTATAAATACTATGCCTACTAGGTTTTCTGCAATCTAGTCCAGTTTATTAGTTTGCCTCCTCTACCAAAAATAAGTAGAAAATATTCTTAATATTCATTAAATAATTGCCAGGGTGGTCATTTCAGTTTAGATAGATCACAGTTCAATAGCACTTATTACACTTCAATTTGGAACAGTCGTAATGCCACGTTTTAAACTGTAAAGCATATTTGATTAACTCAGTTTCACAAAACCTGGTGCCACATACCCTCATAACAGAAACAAAACTGCTCAAAGAGTTACTTGATCTGTTTTAAAAAACAGATTAGAAGGGTTGCACAGGCACACTACTACTTAACACTTTTGTGCCCCCAAAACCTGAACTGGAAAGTAAGTTAGGGGCCTACTACAGTTGCTGTTCAGAAACTACTGTAATATACACCACCCCATACCAATTTCTAGCAATTTCTGTAAACTACAAACAACCAGAAGTTTAGCACATGATGCAGGACCTAGCTGTGTGTAAGGGAGATGATGTGATCCTGCTCGGGAAGGGTGTGTACCAGGGAGTGTTGGATTTAGAGCTGAAAGTGGAGTGGTCCCCATGAGGAGGTGGGCACCATGTGTCACACAGGTTCACCATAGTTCTTCCTTTTTGCACACCTGGTTTGCAACCTTCACTCCTTGAATGTGAACTGTAAGGGTCATACTTTGCACTTTGTAAGGAATCAAAGCTCCTACTGATTTCAACATCAGTTCTCCCTCAGCCAAGAATGCAGAAAACAGGAACTCGGCATTTTGACTATTTAGGCTGAAAACAGAAAGACTTTCAGCGAAGTGCCAGTCTCTCGTCCCCTTTCTCCTTATCTAACAGTCATGGTTAAAAGCACTACCACTCCATTAAGCAGCACCAACTCCGAAGTATGGAGAGATGCCCCCTGTTTCCAATTCATGTGAAGGATGAATACACAGAGCCAAGTTCATGTGATGAAGGAAGTTGCTCCATGTTCCAGTAAGATTTAAAACTTCAATGAGTACCTCCAAACTCTCCCTCATTCAAATTGTCACAGCTTGGGAGCAGCACATAAATAATTATAATAAGGCATCTCCTACTCTCACGGCAGCCAGTTAACCGGAGCCCGGGTGCCACTTCCTCAGCTAAGGAGAGGCCAGCCAGAGTCCCTGCAACCCAGCTGAAAAACTCCTGGCCTTTTAAAAAAGCAACCAGTGGAAAGCCTTTTGACACACTTTTCTATTAAATAAATGTTAACATACTTGCTGTTGGTTAGCAAACAGTTTAATGAAATGTTTGCACAGAGGGACTGTGCTTTCTTGATCTGAATCCCAATTTTCCCTGTCTTAAGTTTCCAAATGTGCATGCTAACAGAACTTTTTCCAACCGTCCCTTCCTCTTCAAACAAAACAAAACCCGCTCAGTGAACGTCTCATTTACAAGACATGTAAGAGGTACGGGAAAGCTTCATTTGACCGAAGATTTATTTGCAGTGCAGGCAAAAAACCAACGTCCTCTTAAATAGTGCTGTGCAAACGCTTTGTTCTGAAAAACCACCTTCCCGGGCCAGGGGAATATTTATTTAACTCCCCCCCCCCCCCCCCCACCTCCTCTTTTTTTTTTTTTTTTTTTTCGCCGCCTCTCTCTGTCCTTAGCATTCCCCTGACTTAGCCGGGCTGCAGCACAGGAGTTAGCTCAGTTTTCTCCCACCCTCTTTCCAGGAACACTGGGGACAAATGGCAGATTTCACCCTCTCTCCATCCAAGCTCCGCAGCCCGGCCAGCCCCACGCACCCGCAGGAGCAACACGCAATCCCACCCCACCCCCCGATTTTTTATTTTATTTTTTTTTTTTAAAAAAAGAAACTGCCTCTTTTGAGGGAAGCTACTTGTTAGCATCGGCGTTGAAGAAAACAAATATATACATAACTAGGGAGTAAGAGGTAAATCTTTCTTTCCTTCGGCAGCAGCACCCCTCCTTCAAAACCATCTC
>NW_009646941.1:1530102-1587005 GCF_000708025.1 Charadrius vociferus
TAGGCAGTTCTTAGAAATCAGCTGTAAAGGGTACGGCTCAGGGGAGAGGGGCACGTCGTGTGCCTTTTGTTTCAAGAAAAAGCGCTCTGTGTGTGCGTGTGGGGCCGTGGCCGTGTGTGTTTCCTCGGCACCGGGAGAGGAGACACGAGCAAAGCTCGCAGAGTGCCCTTTTTTGGACTCGTGTCTACAATCCTGTCTGCTTTGGGGCTGATGGATGGCACCGGCCATCGAGGAGGCGTGTCTTTGCTCACACACGCACGCACACGCACACTCACACGCCCGCACGCAGGTTCAAGGCATACCTTGGGACCGGCTTACAGCTCACGACAGCTGGGTTTCATAGGAAGATTGGGGCAGACACACACACGCACACACCACACGCATGCACACCCCCCCACCACACGCACACTTTGCACAGATGCCACTCTCTGGCACAATGTGGTGCCCCAGCCTCGTGAATGTGCCTCCCCTAACTATAAAGTGTTTTATGAACTCTTAAAATTTTTTCCCTCCATCCATAAGACAGTTTCCATCCTCAGAAACTTAGGGAAAAAAAAATAACACAACCCAAAACACCACACCAAAAAATCCTTAACAGTGAAACCCTGTGTCGATTTTGTACAATGCATGTGCTTGCGTTCTGTTTGTAGCCACTGCAAATTCCGCCCCCTTTCTGCTTGGCTTTTTTCTCTCCCCCGGTTAACTTGGCTTAACTTTGACGGAGAAAATCTGAATTGACAATGCCAAAATTTGTGACCATCCTTTCTGAGGCTCCCCTGCGAGCTGAAGTGGAAGGGGATGGTGAGGTATATACATAGACATACATATGATGTTTCAGCCATAGGAGCCTGCTCCTCATGGAAAATAAAACCAATAATGCTCACAGATACTGGCTTATACAAATATATTCTGTCTTGGGAATGATAAGGGCTAGACTACTGCTCTGGATTCAGCCCCTTCTTCATTAACACTGAAGCTCACCTTCCAGTAATGCTTCAGCTGTTCATGTATCTGAATTTAAGTGGATGAGTGGAGTATGTATGTTATTGCTCAAGGTACTGGCCAAGATACTGTGAATCTCAAAAACTGCACTTTTTACAAATCAGATCTTTTCAGATAATTAAAATCAACTACTCAGTTTGTTTTTTCTGTTCTTTATTCAGTAATGATGCCTTTCAGATACCATCTTTAAAGGGGCATCATACAGAGCAGGATAAAAAATATCTGAAGATATTGTGAAGAATATGGTGTAAGAGAGACAATACGGTGTAGAGACTTTTCCTCGGGAAATTAAATTAAAGATGCGTTGGAAGAGAGATCATTCTTGCTTAATGTCCCCACGGGTGACTGCACCCAAGGTTTTTCAGCCGTCTTTTGTCCTCTTGTTCATTTTGTTAATTGACCAAAAGAGGTCGCAGGTTGTCCAGGATTGAATTAGAGACTCAGTAAATCTGTGCGAGCCCATCTACAAAGGGGAAATTGATCAAGCACAATATACTGCATGTTTGGTTTCAGGGTTGGGTCTTTTGGGTTTGTGTTTTTGTTTTAGTTTTCTGGGTTTTTTAAGACTATCGCAGCAAAGCTTGCTATTACCTTTGTATTTTACTTGGGTTTTAATAACTATAGTTGAAGAAGTCTGAAAATCTTTGGGATTTTCTGGCAGCGTGCATCAGGAGAACTCAGATTATGTCTAGCAGAAAGAGGACACCTTCCTTTCTGCTGTAGCAGTAACACGGTAGGGTAGCACTGTACACCCTATGTATACAGGCATCTTTTTAGCTGCTGCAAGCTTTTATAGCATGCTGCTTTCAAAACGGAAACAATAATGCAAGGGAAATGCTGAGGGAAGGTAAGTAAAGTGGGGAAAAGGGAATTAGGGGACAGATGGAATGAAAGAGCAACCCTCTTCCTTCACCACAGTCATACACCTCTCTCTTACACACTAACACCACTGTAACTTTTATTTTAAGCTGCGGCACAAACGTTCTTATCAAGCTGAAATTTGATTCCCACCATCAGAAAGACATTTTTTTTCTTTCTCTTCTTTCTTTTATAACATTCCACAAACTTTGTGGTGCACCATTTTGAAGTCCCATTAATACAAGGAGATATTTGCAATGTCACCAAATAAAAGTGGTCCAATTTTTTTTTTCTTTTTAAATACTCAATTGGTGAACGTAGTATACATTTTTAAATAGCATAAACCAAGGTTAATGTGACATCAAGGTACTTTGAACAAAAAGTACTCCAAATGGAAAATTAACACTGCCTAAGATGTGGCTGAATACCATTGCAATAAGTGAGTTAGAAAGCCAGTGGTGTGTCAAAGATCATGTTGGCGTAACAGCTTTTACTAAACAATTAGCTGTTTGCACTGTCTTAATCAATGGGCACTGCATTACAATGCATTTATATGAATGACAGAATTTGGTTCAAAGCCCTATTTGGCAATCAGAAGACAGATACCAATGGATCTGGAAAGCCAGATATGAAATTTATAAAGAAAAAAACAAAACCCCCAACATACATCTATACCTAACAGCTGAATTGCACTTATAGACCAAACCTTACTATTATCAAAGGAACTCTTCTATCTCGACAATGCCAAGGGTTAAATATGCAAAATAGCAATGTTTATAAAACTTTACCAAATCTGAACTTGCACATTTACATTTACTGTTTATTCTAGAAGCTTTGCATTTTTTTTCCTGTTTATTCAGTTTTCCTGGGAGAAAAGGGAGAGACAAAAGTCATGTAGGGTTTATACTGAACCTCTACAGTCAGTTTTAGGTGATGGAGAGCAGAAGAAGGACAACTGAAAGGCACTGTGCTTCAGAGAATCTCACATTCTCCTCCCATGGCTCTAGAGAGTGAAAGCATAATTTATGGATGCACAAAAAGTCTGCACTTTATTTCTCCTTCCACTTTATCCTCCTGCCTGCTTTATATTCAGCTCTCTCTCTCTGATGCATTAGCTGAACTCATACTTTTTGTGTACTTGTTTGTTGGTGGCTGTGTTTGCTACAGGGACAAGACATGGGAACTAGAGTTGTGGTTGAAGTAGCTCTACTTTCCACTGCATGGTCACATTACATTTTGGAACAATCCAGGCTTTTTAGTGTAGTTCTGTTGTACTGCATACGGTTACACTACCCAGAAACTAACTCTCAAGAATGTGAGCTTCCCTATATAATGGCATTTAACACTCGTGTAATTTTGCAACTCTTTTTCTTTTTCAGACCAAAAAAAAACCCCAAACCCTTCACAGAAATCTGGAGATATATAGCTCATCTTGGGTTGAGGGCTAAATCCACATTTGCAAAGCATCCTTTAATTTGGGCCTCACAGCTCTTCTTTTTGCAGACTTTGGAGTTTTATGTACAATAAGCTTCTGAAGTCAGCAGAAAGTAGGATTTCCTCAATACGTTCTTGTTTTTCAGAGCAAGAATGCTCAGATTGACAATGAAGTCAGTTGATATAATGCATACTTTAAACTTAATTTAAATGATACTTTCTAGATCACTGTTTTCACAAAGGTGAGGATTAAGATCTCAGCATTATTTGTCACTTGTCCATAAAAATATAGTTTAAGAAAAATTTCCTGCAGACCTGCTCCTGGTTCGGGGCTAGACATGAACATCTCAGGCATTTTCCAGATCCCCCTCCTACGCCAAGCATGCAGGCTTATGAAGTAGAAAACTCTACTTCACAAATGCCACCCTGTGCTGCTTGCATGAAGATGGCAATCTGAATTCAGTGTGACAGAACAAATGACAAATGAATTTGGAAGCAGATAAAATTAGGAAACAAAAGGAGAAATAACAAATCCTTTGTTGGGAAGTCAACTGAATTGAGACATTTTACACATTAGCAAAGACTTTCAAGATTTGTCCCTTTCTGTGCTACCAGAGGCATACGTAATGAAAGGACGTATATTGGCAGTATTACAAAAACAGTTACCAAACACTTCCCTTTACTAATTGAGACATCTTGTTAACCATCATAGAGGAAGATAGCTGATAGGTTTCCTATTACAAAGTTCTTATCCAGAGAGCTGTTCATCTCTTTTATATATTAATTAGACATTATATAGTGTGTCATGGCAATAAAAATCTCATGAAATTTAAGAGGGATTAGAGAGAGGAGGAAATGAAGAAAAAAAATCTAGCTCTCAGGACTTCATAAGGAGAGAAGAGATTGCTGCTGGTCCAGATGTTCTCCACACCCACACTGCAGCCAGCGATTAGGGTATCGTGCAAGCTCCAGAATGCAGGTGTCATAAGAAGTAAAAGGAGAAATGCTGCTGCTTGAAAAGTGTACAGACTGCTGGAGCTAGATTTACTGACACACTTGAACTTCTGTCTGCAAGTGAAAAAAAAAAAAAAAGATAAAAAAATCATATCCTACCTTAAAATATCAGTGAGGTGTTCAAGTGGAAAGATAAGTGATTTTGGATTACTGGAAGCAGACTGCAGCTGAGACTGGAGTGTACAGAGAACTGACCTTTATGTGTATTTGATTTTGAATAAATACATTAAATTTTAGGTCATTCTATAAAATTAGTGGGTCATGAACATTCCTCATGTTAAGATGGATTTACACACAATCAGGGTTGGAAGACAAAAGGTATAAGAAAACATGTGTGACATTAATTTAGCATGAGCTGAATTTTTTCTCTGTTTACCAATCCCATCCCTTCATGACACTATGTTACAGTACAATAATATCTCACTATATTTATAAATTATCATCTATATTACATATATTATAGAAAAAAAGGCACTAATTTTAGTACCTGCAAATCATGTTACCATGTGGCCCGTTACCATGTGGCCTTCAGAAAAAGTCACAAAGGAAAAAAAACTTTGCAGGACATAAGTTGAGCAAGAAAAATACCAAGTTGTAAAATCGTCTGTCACAGACTGGTGTTAGAGCTATAAGCACACACTGTAAGTTCTGTTGAGAAGTTTCCCCTTACCAAAAGCATGAAGTTTTCTGGGGCAATCTGTGTGCCAAAGAAGATAGGTAGTTTTAAGTCCATTGTTTTAATCACCCAGGTTAAAATCATACAAGCCTCAACAATTTCCAGCTGAGAATGGCATCTCTAACTTCCTATATATTGCCCTAGCCATTGAACTATTGATTGTAAATTGGCAATATTTGTCATAACTGCTGTTTTTGCATCTCTACTTCTTTGTTCTACCTCGGACATCAGACTATGCATCTTAGTCTAACGTTGGGCAGCATGGGATACCCAAAGCCTCTTTGGCCTCACAGGAGTTAAGGTCCTTTCTTCTGTTGATCACACTGGGCAGATCTCAGGTCTGTATGAATGTCTAC
Source organism: Charadrius vociferus (assembly GCF_000708025.1). Classification (NCBI taxonomy): domain Eukaryota; kingdom Metazoa; phylum Chordata; class Aves; order Charadriiformes; family Charadriidae; genus Charadrius; species Charadrius vociferus. Next base: position 1,535,443 of record NW_009646941.1, read on the forward strand.
TGTTATGTATTTCAACCCTCTGGGTGCTAATGTCTGAGGAATTGATAGGCTATGATCTATATTAACCAATTATTATACACATAATTTTTAGCTGTAACTCAGGTATGCAAATAATATCAGGAAAACCACTCACATTAATCACCACCAGTTCTCACTCTGCTTCATTTTACTCACCTATTGCATTTCTTTGACTAGGATTTAAATTTTGGAAGATAACAGCGTTCATACTTTCCATTTTATAAGCAACACATAATTTTGAGTACCTCTGCTAACTAATTAAATAATTTTGATGTCCACCATAAGAATGCTGCAGATAACAAGTAACAAGTAATTTCTGATCAGCAGATCCCTTTTAAAATGTCTCAAGTATCAATTCCAAATCAACAGTCTTTTTTTTTTCAATGTATGCCCATATTTTCAAGAAGACTTCAGAAATAATATTGTTGTCTTGGATGTGTAGGACATACTTTCAGCCATGCACAGGATTACAAAGGAGCAAAATCAGGGCACAAAAATTGTACTTTCCCACAGGAAAAAATAAGTTTGCTATACTTATTAGGATTAGGGTAGACACTTTAAAATGTAAAAGAAAGTCTCACGGATAAGAGATGTTTAACTGCTTGTTTCAGAAGCAAGTTTTGTTTGATAGATGCTTTGTTGATTGCAAATATGTTGTCAGTGGGCATTTCAGCCTTTTCCCAAAGCAGAAGGAGAATAACAAAATCAAAGCATGGCTGAGTTTAATACTTGCTGGAAAACTTGAATGGCGCCACAACAGTGAAGTATCTCTTGATGACAGAGGACTGGCACAGTGCAGTGGTATCACTATGAGCGATCCGATCCTAAATACATCAAATATAATAGGAATCTCTGTCCTTTTAGGAGCCATTAGTTAGGGTCTTTAGTTGGAGTATGGCTTCATCCATGAATGTGGCCACTAGATGTGGAAACAGCAGAAGGGGATCCTCAGGTCTGCTACAGACCAAAAGGAAGAATTTCCCAGGAACACAACAGAAAAACACTTTTTTTTTTTTTTTTTTTTTTAATATAGTCACATTCTCCAGTCTGGGAAGCCATACCTAGAAAGAGAACAGCAATACATATGACGTATTTGATGACGCATGCTAAGTATCCCATGCTGGCTGATGCTTCTTGTTGTTGTTCTGTTTTTCAAAATTTCATCTCCCTGAGGGTTAGTCAGAAAATTATCATGATTTTTAAAAAAATATTGTAAACAGGCTGGTTCCAAATTTCAGCATAGTTATCCTTGCACAAAGCCTATCTCTGCAATTCACAAGAGTGTTGTATGTCTTGGTTTTGGCTCTAAGCCACAAATTCTGACAGTTCTTAGGAGAATCTGGAAAGTCAAATCACAGCATACAAACAAACATTCTGCTTCTTCAGTGTACAGTAGTTTCTCAGAAGGATAAATGTCACAAGTGATGCTGGAAAGATATGTACATCTCCTTGTTATATATGAGGGTGTGACCAGAAAACAAGCGGGGTAAATCAAATCCTGTTCCTGCTGTTGAAGTCAGTGGCAATACTCCTGATGACCTGGGGGCATTTGGGTCTGAACTAATGAGTGGCCCTTTGATCCATGTACATAAAGAGACATTAGGTCTAAGCAGACTGGTCCAAAATACAGCCCCGAAGTGCACCCAGTGCAGAAATAGGAGTTTCTGCACTCACTGCTTCAATTTACAGATCTGATAGCACTGCAACAAACTACTTGTTCATGTAGATTTTATACGCACCTCGAGTTACAGCACAATCCCTTGAAAATTTTCTATTCTTTATTATAGGAAAAGGACTGTGGTCTGCATATTATTGAACGTTGTATTTAAAGTAACTTGAAAACGTGAGCAGTTGAGGCTCACCTGAAATGGCCTCAAGTTGCGCCGGGGAAGGTTTAGATTGGCTATTAGGAAAAAATTCTTCACTGAAAGGATTATCAAGCATTGGAACAGGCTGCCCAGGGAAGTGGTGGAGTCACCATCCCTGGAGGTATTTGAAAGATATGTCGATGTGGCACTTAGGGACATGGTTTATTGGTGAACTTGGTAGTGTTAGGTTTACAATTGGACTCAATGGTCTTAAAGGTCTTTTCCAACCTAAATGACTCTATGACTCTATGATCTCTGATGAGAAGTCATGGTGGAGCATGTCCCTACAAATGAAACCCTCCTAGCTGTCAGTTAAACAAAATAATCTCTTACGGGGAGTTAGTTTTAGGAAAGCGGTCACATAATGTGTGGAATCCATTTCACCTTGTGCTCTCACTGGTTTAATTGTCCTTTCATAACATTATGAAGAATTAAGAAAAACTCCACTGAAATTAATGGAGCTAGAATGGTGAAAAGTAGGCAAGAGGGGAAACAGAATGAAGCCCTATGTGTCAGAGCTCACTTGGCAGTAAATTTTGGAAAATAACATTTCACAGGGAGATTAAGAGAATGAATACATCTCTCACTTCACTAGCTAGAGAATGTAAAGGACACTAGGCAGCTTTATTATATGTTGGTATTCAAAGTACAACCTGTTCAAGAAGTTGTTATGTATGGGATGGAGGTTTTGAATCCAGAATTCAACTCTGAAGGAAGCTGTCCTAAAAGTGTCCCTTAGATAACTACTGGATGGATGAAAACTGATAGAATCTGATGTAGCTTCTCACATTGCCTAGCAGTTCCTCCCCCCTGCAGACAAGAAAAATTTCTCAGACCTGCAGAAAGGTCAGTCTACCCCTGTCCTTATTGGCTTCTGTATCTTAGTCTTGTCTTTAGACTATTTCTGCACTAAAAGTCTTCATTGAGTTCAGCCAGATTGGTCAGAAGCATGATGGTAGCAATTTTTACTCATATATATATATATTTTTTTTAAATACTCACACATAGCTTTATTATCATAGGAGGACATGGAAAAGGTTGTACTGACAAAGATAATAGTCTTATTTCTGCAGCTGTGTCCCTCTTATATGCATTTTGTATGACATACAACTGTTTCAGTCTACTAGAAAAGTGATTTCAAGCAGATGCTTCCTGAGCTTTCTGGGCCCATCCACAATCAAACTTTCTAGCAAGAGTTTTTGATTTTTCCTGACAGGAGCCAAACACAAGGGGTTTCTCTTTTCATGTTCCCATTAAAAAGTTTACTCTTCATTTAAACCAACCTAATTTATTGCCTTAAATTGATTCTAGTTCATAAATGCCTCTCTAAGGAAAACACCAGCATGACAATTATAGTCACTTTCTTCCATGGACTACAAATACGACTGCGTATTTTATCTCCATTCGTTTGAATAAAAAGTAGATGCCCAATGTGGTTTTGAAAGGAATTAGCCATAGCAGCATTTTATAATTAATACAAATGATAATTGGCCTACTGACAGATGAGGCTGCATCAGAACTTTTCAAACCCCAAATTATGAGAACAAAAAGTTCAAGAAAAAGCCTATCGCAGCCTTGTTGTTGATAACACATACCAACATACCATAAGACTTTCACTAATACCACCAGTTTAATTCAATATATATTCTCCTGTAACATCTTCATTGCTCCTTTATGTTCTTAGCACTGCAAATAATCAGCTTATTTGAATGCAGTGCATGACTTCCAACTCTTTTTCTTCTTTACTATTGAAGTTTTTGTTATTTAGTATTTTAAGTTAAATCCTCTTAAGGACTGACTTGCCTTATAACAGTCTACACTAAGAATTTGCTCAGATGAGACTGGATTAATTTAAAGCTACTTTAGAGAGAGACTAGGTCATATTTTCTAAGCTAGGCAACCTCAATATGAATCTAAGGACCTGACCCCCAAAATATTTATTATTAAAGAAATTGCATGTTATTATATATAATAAAATAATAATAATATATAATAAAAATAGCTATATAGATAGATGTATGCAGATATAGACATATATAACTATAGTAAACTTGCTGTCAGAAAATGTAGGTCATACAGTCATTCCCACATCTGTATGTGTGACTGAAAGAAGGAACTCAATGGAATGCTTTTAAAAACTATCTTTTACATTATTCTCAAAATAGATGTAAACAAAAGTGAAAATACGCCTAAACAAAACTGAGCAGTTTTGCTTTAATAATCCAACCAGAGGTCCAAAATCATCTTTGACCGAAAAAGATGAATAATAGCCATCAGATTTTTTTCCAGACAACTGAACAGACTAGCAGCTCAAAAATCTGGAAATTATTAAACATATAAATACCCTCCCCCCCTTTGGGATGTTAAAAATATTAAAAACAATGGAGAATCATTTAAACTAAGTCATCTGCTGTCCTATGTTGTGGGATCTGCAAGATGTGGCAATAACAGACGATATAAAAACACAAAGTTCTTAGAAGAAATCTACATTTGGAATTAATTTGTTAAACTGTGATTTTTGCACTTTCAAAAGCAACAGCACCATGATTTTCAACCGTGTGTTAAAAATATGCTAGTAGTAGTAAGATGAAGGCAACATTTTATGTCTTCTGGAGATATTATTATTTCCATATGGTGCAATACCTTTCACGCTATTATGATATACTGTAATACTGATTGCTATGGTAACGGCCTACTTTAATTTACTGTATTACAGGCATCTAATTAACATACACCTTTAAATAGCAAAGATCAGGTCCCATAAATACTGTTCATACACTGCCACAGTTCAGTGCAGAATAGAGACAGGCTTCTAGTACTCCAAGCAAATGGGAGCTGGTTCAAACTTTGCATATCATTTAATTCCATTGTTATAAAAGACCAACAACAAGCTGAAGCATAAGAAAGCAAATAATCCTTGCATTACTCGCAATGGAAAATACTGTTAATACTGAATGAAATGTAGCTGAAGCTGCTGAGTGTAGCAGTTACCCTTCATTGGGGTACACATTAGGAGTAGTTAAATGTCCTTATTCAACAGAACTGTTGAAGCAATAGGGAGCCACCGCCCAAAACACAGGCCACATGCATGGCTGGTCAGATGCTTAGCTGTGTGGGTGGAGGGATTTCTCTGGGAGCTGAACACAAACACAGGGGTTGGGTATTGCTGGAGTAGGGTTGTGCATGCACTCAGAAGAGAAACAAGCAGCCGGAACGCCACAGAAACTACAGCGAAGTACCAGAGACAGCTCGGGGAATGGTCTAGGTACAGTGAATAAAGGCCACTGAGGTCAATGGAAGGACAGACTCTTGCAAAATTGTCTTTTCTGCCTCTTTTCTGGAGTGAATGTAAAAATCCCAAATAGTAAAAGATGTCGTTCCATTGGCCTTGAAAGTAAGAATCGTCAGCCAGCCAAAAAAACCCTAACCTACAAATCAATCTGGTCTTCTACCAAATAATTGGCTACTCAGGAGTGCCTGATTTTAATGCCTTAAAGACAGACAGCTTTTTTTTTTCTGGAGTCAGGGTATTTTCAAGGGTTCTCCATAAGAGTTCAGCTGCCTTTTATCAATTACTGATAATTAATTCTAAATTTTGATAATTTACCATTAATATTCTGTTAAACTTTTATGAATTCAGCCCCCACAAAGCATCACTGCTTAAACATTTATTTGATCAGGGATCAGACTTGGCTAGGTTAGGGCTAGGCTGTGCCTTTCCCTTTTCTACCCAGCCAATAAAAGTGGATAATTTTTTAAGCCCATGGCTGCACATCAAGGTTTCTAAATACAGAACGATATCTAGAAAAGATTTCAGATCAAACCTACACAGATCTGAAATTCATGCAAGTTAGTGGTTTTAGACTAGGTATAGACAGAAGAATATGTCATAAATTGAAGTGACTGGACAACTTTATGTCCAAGTTACATAAGGATCTTTCACCTTGAGTTGGCCCAGTAAGATCCAATTTCAAACAATCTCTCTGATGCCTAAACATATCAATAGCTGGCAAAATACTGAATTATTTAGAAATTCTTAAATGTTAATACCACTCCGTTCATACATTTTATATCTGATAAGGGCTGTCAGACTTTGCATATGACTGGATTTTTACCTATATATGCAGATGAAGTTGGCTAGTAACCCTCGTCACCTACACTATGTTTGTAACTATTACCCCACAAATAAAAAACAGTGGAAAGCCAGCATTTACTGCTTAGGCCAGATTAGTTGTGATCGCGTAGTAAAGATGGAAGTGTCACAGTTTCTTTGTCCATGGATTCTTTTCAATAAGATACGTAAAATGGCGTTCGCAAAATTATCTTATTTGTGCTTCATTGTTGCTGCCACCACGAGCTCCAGAGCTCCTGCCCACAAACATCATCAGAAAAAGACAATTCACTCCATGGGCAGAGTTTGTACACCACCTTGTTGTGGTACTTGCACCAAAATCTGCACCATCAAATCTTTCATTTACAAATTGTATAGAGTTGTTATTATTAAGTATAGGGTTATTTTCAGAAGAGTCTGCCATGACTTCCATATTAGCGAGACAGAGATTTAACAGTAGAGTATTTCGATCAACCTAATCTTACCATCCTAGTTACACAATATTGTAATAGCACTATCATTATTATTTCCATAGCAATAGCAGAAAGTTCTGAACTAGATCCAGGCAGCCTGATTGTGTGGATACATGTACAAACATAAGAAAAGAGACAGCCCTTGCTGCGGGCATCCTACAAATAACAGAAGGAATAGAATTAAAGTGGTTGCCCGTGGTACACTGTATTCTGATTTGAGTCTTTTTTGAGTCCCCCAAACTCTAAATTAGAGTGTAGATTTTGTGTACAGTTGTACAAAAGTTTTCTTCCCTGTATGAAACATTCGCTTTTTCCTTAGCAAAGCCTTGTTTCTATGCCTACAGCGCAGTTCGTCAGCCACTCTGAAACACAGATGCAACTGTTTTGTTCACACTGCAAAATGGATCAGTGAAAGGATCTTGCTCAATTAGATAGGGCGCACTAGACTGTCTAGTCACTCAACTTGAGGGGAAGCAGCTATCCTGTTTACAGGGTGGTCTGGAATCGCTTCCGACAGCACAGTTGCAGGGGGAAGCAAACTGGGGTGCTGCAGGTGCTGGGGTAGGAACTTAATAAAGAGGCTTTGCGGCCAGAGGAGCTGCAGTGTCAAACTGCACCTTTGGTTTATATATATAAAAATACATATATATGTATGTATGTATATATATTTTTTAAAAAATCACAACACACAGAACATAATTTTTCTGCTAGTGTAATTACACTAGCTCTCTCAAAGACTTAACCTGAATTGACAAAAGCTGCCTTCTGTCAGCATGGCTGTGACCAGACCACGGGTTCTCCTTAACAAAACAGTGTCAGCCATGATGTGTGAAATTTTTCTATTAAACAAAAATACTGTCTTCTTACACTAGCACAGTGTCATAGGCTAACTTCTGTTTGCAGAGTCTTGCTTTGACAGGCTTAAAGCTATATTATTTGATGGCAGCATGGAGCCATACGGGGAATGAGTTGCTGGTCAACAAGGTTCAGATTTTAGTTAAGAAACATCTATGTAGCAAAAAGCTGACTGGCATCTTTGTTGGCATATCATAACACGGAACAAAACACTGCATGTATACAGTGAGTTTTTTTCTCACTCTTGATGTGATCTCATGTTAAAGACAAGGCCGTTAGTAGAGCAGAGCTGCTGCCATATGTTGTACTTGCCCTGTGCCACAAGGATCCCAACTTCCTACAGGATCCATCCTGTGTCACCGAGGCACGAATGCTATGGTGGTCCCTTCCTTTTGTAAAGACAAGAGTCACCACCAGCAGCCTCAGCCACCTCAAGGTATGAAGTAGGCCTATGTATTTTATTTTATTGACATAAGTTAATAAAACAACAAAAAAACCCAACAGCAAAACTGAGTGATTGATTCTGTAACACTGTTATTCGGGGAACCACACAGAGGTTACAGGGCTCATGACTTCTCGGGAGCTGAGGTGCTAAGCAGTAAACAAGATGAAAGGGAGCCGCACCAACAGGATACCCCACTCCTCCCTTGCACTATGGTCAGTGACGGTCTCACTTCTTAACAGGAAGGGTTTGTTGTTGAGGTTGAGAAGCAATTCTTAGCTTAAAGAATCAAGAGAACTGGGCTCTGACATGAAGTGAAAACTCCTGGGATGCTTGTAATACCTGTGTTCTTTCAGAACTAAATATCCTGCTCCTGTCCCTAGGGTAACAGAGTTTCCCAGCACCTTGGTGGCACAAAAGATAATGCCAGTCTCTTAGCTATATGACTGCTAGCAAGTAAACCAGGCCAGGAACCATTCTCTGGCCTTGACACTAACTAGTATGACAAGACTCAGATCTGCAGTGCTAAGCTCTCCTATCCCCTAAAACAGAGTAGCCACATCCAGACTGCCCAATACGGCTCCTTCAGGCCACCATGCAACCACAGAGCCTCTCTGGGATTACACTTTCAGGAATGGTCCCAGTGGACAATTGCCTTACCACCCCAGACAGGAGGGAGACCAGTGAGCATTTTGTGTGCTGATGCTTCAGACCGCCCAGGCTTTGTTTGGGGGGAATGATGATCAGCTTGTGCCACAGCCCTTACTAACAGTTTGACAGTGTTGAGCACCGCAGGACAAGGCTTGTACTTGTGAACTGGCTCTGTTTAGTTTAATAGTATAAACACAGACTTAGAGTCTTCTGCATGCAAAAGGGTTACATGGGTTCAAGGGCGGATCGGACAAGTACTTGGAAGATAGGTCTACTGAGAGCTGCTAAATAGCCAAACCACATCAGCTACAGAAAATCCCCTGAGCTAAAACCAGCCAGAGATTAGGAGAACAGTCAGGAGATGGGTCATATATGGTTAATCAACTCAATGGCTGGTCTCAGAAACTGGATAGGCAGACCTTTGGTCCACACCGGTAAAGATATTCTCATGCTCTCAGGAGTCACAGAAGCTGTGAATGCAGCACTAAGGTCAGTTGCCTGAGACTTTATACAGATGTGTAGATACACGCACATGCATTTGCTATCTTTTCCTTTTTTTTTAAGACCTCCTCTTCCTCACTGAAGATAACATGAAATGGCAGGAGAGCCACACTGTCACTGCAGCTCCATCAATGGGCTCAGAGGAAGATGACCACAGCAGGGAACTTTGTACTCAGCTGCAGCCAGGTGTGCAAAATTTGAGCCTGAGTTTCCTACACATTAATTAGATAGAGAGTACATTAGGGTGTTTCACTTGTTTGCAATAAAAGCTTTCCTTTGCAAGGTGCCTGATAAAATAACTTTAAATTGAGATTAAGAAAAGACAGGGAATTAAATGCTTTGGTAACACGGAGAAACATGATATGAAAGTGGAGAGAGTGGAAGAATGAGGATCTACGTGATAAAAATTAATGTTTTAGCAGTTTTATTTAATTTACATATGTCAAGATTATGTTCTTCCAGTCATTCCCCAAAGAAAAATCCAGTGACTGTATATATAATATATATATATATGTATATATAATAACACGTGATTTGTGCACCTTTCCCGCTTTGGGAAACTCCTGGGTTTCATTTTCTGCTGTAGGAGTTTTCAGAAAATGAATCCCAGGGAAAAGAATAGCAGAGGTCTTGTCAGGCTTTGGGTGCTTGGCACTGGCAGCTCGACCCCTTTGTCCCTTGTTCCGCTCTCGGGAGGCGGCTGGGAGGGGTGCCATCCATCCGGGTCAGCCCCAGGTAAGACTGACCTCCTCCCCGGGCCACTGCCACCACTGCCCCCCGGTCGCGCGCAGCCCCGGGCAGGGAGGCACCGGGGGAGCCACGGAGAGGGACGGTCACCACCCCAGCCTGCGTGGAGGGGCACTGAGGGCCACTGGTCCACCGCCGCCACCACCGTGCTCGCTGGTGTCCCCAGTGGTTCAGCCCTGCCCGTTTCAACAATTCCTGTTTGCCCATAAACCTGGTGTCCCTATCTGCGGAGGTGATTAGTAATTAATCGGATCCCGCGGAGAGCAGCCAGCTCATGACTTGCCACATGCATAACTTACTGCACTTCGCAGTTCCGACACAGAAGGGAACAGCTCTCTTCCTGAAATTGTTGCTGCATCTTGCTGGATTTTGAGCTGTGGTGCGACCTTCATGCCAAGCCACGTGATTTTTCAGGATGTGTTTTTTAGCCTGAAAGGTCCTGGTTAATCTTCCCTCTGCACTGCTGGAAGCCTTTTGCTCTAAACGGAGCTACTCTTGATTTGTAACCTGCCCTTGGATGGAGAGGAGCAAGGCCACACACTGCCTTTCGGCAAGCATCCCCATGGCCACTGCATCCCACGGGTGTGGCGTGTGTTCACCCACAGGCTTGATGAAACATGTGCTTTTTATTTCTCTAACTACTGACAGTAAACTGTTTATGAACAAGGATTAAAAAAAAAAGCTGAGTTTTTGTGGGCAGATTGGAAGACAGTTTTGTTCTTCAAGGCACCACTGGTCTTGATAGAAAGTAAATGTCAATGAGCAAGTGAGAGATGCTAGAAGATGTATCAATACCCATACTTTATATATTAGTGTTTACTTGGACACAGAATGAAGTGCATGACAGTCACTTGATTGACCACAGAAAGCTGAAGGTCTGAGTCTGTCATGCAGCCTGGAACCTGTGCGCCCAGAGACTCAACATATTTCTAGCCTGAAATTTATGCCACGAAGCCATTCCCCCTTGGGTATGGGAGTAATAAAACTAGTAACAAAGTACTTGTAAGAGATCAATTACACTGTGTACAGTGGGGTTTGGACACTTGTCTGGGACTGCTAGTCATGTTCCGGTGAATAACATTAATGCGGCACCTGGAAAAATGGTGGTACAGTGTCATTATTTAATTTCCACCTCTGAAAAAAGGTCTGAAGGTAAGGTCTAGAAATTTCTTAATAATGTCAGGGCTAAAATGGGTGAGGAATGGCACACAGAGCTGTATTTGCCATTCGCTAGGAGAGCATTGTGTGCAAGATAAAGTATAAATTATGTCAATGGAATAGGTACATCAACTAGAATATGAAACTAGAGTTCCTAAACTACTGCTGAGATGCTGAGGTGGAGCCTGCCTTCTGCTTTATGTAGATGGACAGCATGCTTTCTTTGTCATTTGATTAACAAAATGTCCCTAATCACATATAATTTTTTCTGTGGCTGCCTCCCCGACTGACTATACTTCTCCCTGTCAAGAGCAGAATGCAGAAGGCCTTCATCTTCCCAAACTGTTTACATGATGCTTCTGATGATGACAAAGTAGCAACAATAAAATATAACCCTAGACACAAGAGTGTGCTACTAAATGGAGAAAGAAATTGAAGATCCAAAAAATAACAAGTAACTTTTATAATAGTATTCTATTAATAAACAAAACCAAAATACGTTAAGAACTAGAAACACACAAAAATATTCATATTTACCTATCAGATGTTAGATGTATCATTGTACTATTTTAATAGATAGTAGTTTACAAAGTTTCACATTCTAGCTCATATTTTAACATGGAACTATGTGTATGTTTAAGTAACAGCTTTTCCAGTATCTATGGAAATTATTTTGTTTGAAGATCATGTACATCCCTTTCATGTGAACAAGATTCTTTCTCTTAAGAACAATTGCAAAGCTACACAGAACTGACCAGCAGCCAGCTCTCAGGCTATTTTCTGTGAGCCTTTCTGTCTATTCCTGCCAGCAGGGTGGCTGACCTGGTGAGGGGGGCTTTAAACTAATGTGGAGGGAGAAAGTTACGAGCAGCCCTGTGAGGGACTGATGGACAGGTCTGATGAGCAAAGGGGCTGGAGTGATGCAACAGAAAGAGATAACAAAGTTAAGAAAAAAGGGCTGAAGGAGAGCCACCTCCAGCGCTTGTGTTTAAGCAAGGAAGTGTCCAAAACCCTTTCTGGGAAATCAGCATGCTGGAGCACCTGCCCAAAGCACCTGTACACTCATGCACATAGCATAGCACAAACATAACGAATTATAGATCTGTGTGCAGTTGCAGGACTATAATTTTGTTGGGTTCATGGAGATGTGGTGGGATGGCTTCCATGACTGGAGTGTTGCAATGGAGGGATACAAGCTGTTTAGGTCATGAAGACGAGGAGACGGAGTTTCCCTTTACACGAGAGAGTGGCTGGAGTGCATGGAGCTCTTCCTGGGGATGGATGGTGAACCAGCTGAGAGCTTATGAGGAAGGATTAAAAAGCAAACTGGTACTCGTGGCATTGTAGTGGTGTGTCTGCTATGGGCAGGTATACTAACAGGAAAGGAGGGGCTCATCAGGCATGTGAAGGTTGAAGGCAGACTTGGATGCAGCAATCATGAGATGTTGGAGTTCAGACCCTGAGAGGAGGAAGCAGGGCAAAAAGCATGATCACCATGCTGGTTTTCAGGAGATCAGGCTTTTCAGGGATCTGCTTGGTACAGTCCTGCGACTTGAAGGGAAGAGGGGCCCAAAGAACCTAGTTAATATTTGAAGGTCACCTCCTCCAAGCTCATGAGTTGTCCATCCTAACGAGCAGGAAGTCAAGCACAAATGCTAGGAGGCCTGCATGGATGAACAAGAAGGTCCTGGCAAAACTCCAAAAAAAAAAAAAGGAAATACACGGAAGGTGGAAGCAGGGACAGGTAACCCTGCAGAAAGGCTATCCAAGCATGCAGAGATGTGGTTAGGAAAGTCAAAGTGAAAGTGAGACTGGATCTGGCCAGGGATGTCAAAGGCAACAAGAAGGGCTTCTGTAAGTAAGTAGGTGACAAAAGGAAGACTAGGGAAAATGTAGGCCCATTGATGAATGGGACAGGGAACCTGATTACACAGGACATGGAAAAGGCTAAGGTATTCAATGCCTTATTTGCCTCCATGTTTATTAGGAAGACCAGACTTCAGGAATCCCAGGCCCCAGAGACCAGGGGGAAAGACTGGAGCAAGGAAAACATACTCGTGGTGGAAGAAGATCAGGAGAGAGAATACTTAAACAAACTGGACATATGTAAGTCCATGGACCCTGATGGGATTCACCCACACGCACTGAGGGACCTGGCTTTGTCATTGCGAGGCCACTTTTAATAATCTTGTATTGATTTTGGCAATTGGGCACTGGAAAAAAAGCACTGGAAAAAAAGCAAGTATCACTCATATCTTCAAGAAGGGCAAGCAAGAGGACCCAGAAAACTACAAGCCAGTCAGTCTCACCTGGAGCCCTGGGAAGGTGATGGAGCAGCCAATCCTTGAAATCATTTCCAGCCCCATGAAAGACAAGAAAGTTGTCAGGAATAGTTAGCATGGCTTCACCAAGGCCCAATCTGATAACCTGCTACAATGAAATGTCTGGCTTGATAGATGAGGGGAAAGCAGTAGATATTTCCTACTTGGGTTCAGTAAGGCTTTCAACATTGTCTCCCATAAGATCCTCATAGAGAAGCTGTTGAAGTATGGGTTGGATGAGCAGACAGTGAGGTGGATTGAAAACTGAATGAATGGGCCCAGAAGGTAGTGATCAGTGGCTTGAAGTCCAGTTGGAGGCCAGTAAATAGCAGCATACCCCAGAGGTACATACTGGGTCCAATCCTGTTTAATGTCTTAATTAATGACCTGGATGATGGGGCAGAGTGTACCCTCAGCCAGTTTACTGATGACACAGAACTGGGACGAGACGCTGATACACCAGAGGGTTGTGCTGACATGCGGAGGGACCTTGACAGGCTGGAGAAATGGGCTGACACAAACCTTGTGAAATTCAACAAGAAGTGCGAAGTCCTGCATCTGGCCAGGAACCACCCCATGCACCAGTATATGCTAGGGGCCGCACATCTGGAAAGCAGCTTTGCAGGAAAGGACCTAAGGGTCCTGGTGGACACCAAGTTGGACATGAGCCAGTGATGTACCCTTGTGGCAAAGAAGGCTAATGATATCCTGGGCTGCCTTAGGCCAAGTAGTGCCACCAAGATGAGGGAGGCCATCATTCCCCTCTGCTCAGCACTGATGAGGCCACACCTGAAGTACTGTGTCCAGTTTTGGGATCCATACTGGAGATAGTCCAGCAAAGGGCCACCCAGGTGATTAAGGGACTGGAGCATCTCTCCATTGAGGAATGGCTGTGAGAGATGGGACTGTTCAGCCTGGAGAAGAGAAGGCTTGGGAGGAATCTTATCAATGTATATAAATACCTGAAGGGAGAGTGCAAAGAGGCTGGAGCCAGCCTCTCAGGAACCAAAGTCAGTGGTGCCCAGTGACAGGACCACAGGAGGTTCCCTCTGAACATCAGGAAACACTTTTTTATTGTGAGGGTGACCAAGCACTGCCACAGGTTGCCCAGGGAAGTTGTGGAGTCTTCCTCCTTGGAAAAGCCACGTGGACATGGTCCTGGGCAGCTAGCTCTAGGTGGTCTTGCTTGAGCAGGGGGATTGGACCAGATGACCTCCACAGGTCCCTTCCAACCTCAGACATTCTATGATTCTGTGTGACCCCTGTGAACTCCCTGGTCAACACTAGACAGATTTCTTCTGATCTGTTGGACTTTATACTCTCTGAAAACAAAATCCTACCTGTTTTATTTTCCATGGTTAGTAATGGTCAGCACCATTATTTCTTTTTCTTCTTCTGAACTTTTATTCTATCATAAATGATCAACAGTTCTTCATCATCTTCCCTTCACACTTCCTTAATCCCAGTGCCATCTGGACCAAAGCATTCACCCAGTTCCTCTCTCATCCTGCACAGAACTCTTCTGGCCTATGCATTAAAGGTATATGCTTTACTGCATAGCATACCTGTTTCATTTGTTAAATCTAATCTAAGTAAATTGATTCAGCATATCTTTAACCCCTGCATGACACTTTCATCAAAACTAAAGACTGCTGGCTGCAAGCAACTATTCTCATCTGTCAGAGTGAATCAGACAAAGCATAGCATTTTAATGGGCCTGACCACTATTTAGTGACTACAGAAAACAGTAAACAACAGAACACCTTTCTTAATTTTGAAGGCAAGATATTTAATTCATCTTTGAGTCATATCTCAGATTTGTGGTTTTCAAAACATTAAATAAAACAAAACAAAAACACACCAAGCCTTAGAAGCTACTTTACTCATTTCATAACAATAACTCAGAGGAGAAAGTGTAAACAGGTAAAGTATAATTGATACATCGTAGCTCTGACAGCCTAGGACATATGCAAATCAGAGAGGTGTTCAAGGAGGCAACCAAACAATTAAAGGAGAATATGACAAGATAATCTGATTTAAAGGCCTATGTGTATATATATTTCTGTGGCCAACCTACATTCTGCCTTCTTTATGTGAAGGTATTGAACTGAATTGAATTTTGAATTGAATGGGAATTTATTGAAGGAGGAGGAATATTTCCATCTCTTTGAGTGGTGTAGTAGGGTGGGAAGGGAATGACTATTTTTTTGTCCACTCTTTAGCTGGCAGAAGAATGTGGATTTAATGATTAGAATGAAAACAGAAAAAAATTATTCTCTTTACTCAGCACCATTAGTGACATTTCCAGTCCAACTGGTAGATAATACTAAGGCACTTGCTATAAGCAGTCTTTAAATAAATTGCTAGCTCTTGGTTTTCTAATAAGTCTTTAAGCATTAGCTTGAAACATTCCTATAGTGATAAGAAGGATTATATTAGCAGTGTTTTGCTTTTGCAGCATTTTTATATGGCAATAACTCCACTAACTCAACTGCCATATTTAGAGAGGGTAGATTCAGAGCTGTATTTCTTAGAGAAAAAAAGAGATACTAATTACAATCCCAAATTCCTTCAGAAATATTTAATTTATGACAGTAAATGTGGTGCCCATTTGCCTTTTTTTCTCTAATGAGAGAAGATTTATGATTGGAAGTAACCTCATCTACCCATACAGCAGTAGCATCCTGCAGAGCTGCCCACGGCCTTAAGTGAGACTTTCAAAAGGGTGTAAGTGAGCTGGCTATCTCTTCCCCCATACAGTCCCTGGACTGTTCTGCAGCAGTCACCACTTACCATGCTCAACTTCATAGTGGAGGTGACAAATCGTTCCCCTAAGAGCCAATGTGAGTGACATCTTTCCATGAAATTGCACTAATATGGGGAGAACAGAAATAGAAATATTTAAGGAACAGGCGTGTTCTAAAGGGATTTTAATTATGCCAATAAAACTGAGGTATGACATTGACACTATTACTGTAATTTATTTTCACTTTTATTGTGCTGTGCTTTTAACAGTCTGTTCAGTGTGCCATGATTGTTTAAAGCAGAAAAATATCTGTATAATCATTACAAGCTTTGTCTGCCAACAAGCCAGTGAGGCAACTTTTACATAATATGACACTACACAATAACTACACCCTAAGCACAAACATGCTCCCTGATAAGCATGTGTGAATGTGCGTGTATGTCAACAGAACAGACTGCCATATTTGCAAACTTGGATATTTAAGCTTAAATTTAGGCCCCTGAAAAAGAAGCCACATTTTTAATAGTGCCCACCTCCTGTTACTTGACAAATATGAAAGTCAGGCTTTTAAGTGATGTAGGTAGCTGAATTTGGCATTCAGGTTCAGAGTTTTAAAAATATTCAGGCATGTAAATGTGCAGATAGGTGGCCTGTGAGTTTTTCCAGTGGACTGTCCAAATCTAAATGTTTGTAAAAAATCTAACTGTGGGTCATATTCACATGCCAGACATGCACTTAAGACCTGTGCTTAATCAATGGATGGAGCAGGGTTCCTCTGGAGCAGGATGATACCACATCCCTGGTGGATTATGAAATCCTAAATACTGGTGTAGCAACTGTGTTCTTATGAGGTGCAATATCACTCCACATTTTCATCTGAGATACAGGGTTTCCTGTTCCTTTTCCAAACTACAGCTCTCTGATCTTATGTGTGCCATATCGTAAGACACAATGAAGGGGCACATTGCCTTTGCTCCTTCAAAAAAGAGAAACAAAGAGAAAATACACCTTCTCACCCTTTCTGAAGGCTTTCAATGATCAACTCAGAGTCAAAGTTCAAAGCCACAAAGATCTAGCCAATAGGAAAAACTCACATGGGGACTTTAATGGAATTTAAATAAGTTAAGATGTTTACAATTAGATTTATACACTTTCCCTTGGCACCTAACTTTAATCTACTCAAGGTAGAACATTTTAGTCAAATTGTATTTTCAGTTGTCAAGTATTTGCCATTTTTAGAAACAGGTGTACCAGCTCAGATAATTGGGATGAGCTGGCATAGAAGTTTACATTAGTGATTTGCAACTTTCTTCCTAACTGTTTTCTTTGGAACGCTGAACAGGAAAACAGGAGAAGATTCGCCCTTTTTTCCTGTGGTTTGTGTGTGAAATTTCTAGGGCATGGAAAAGCCAGAGAAAGGTCTTGAAATTTCAAAATAAAGCAAATAGCATGTTGTAATATATTTTACAAATGATAATGTAAAGCGCACATAAACATAAGGAGGATGTTCCTTGGCTGTTAACTTAGGGAACATTTAGAGTCAAAGTGAGGGGCCTAGAATAGGAATTTCTTTGTCTTCTTACAAATAAACAAATTGTTTATTGTATTGAAAATGGACAGTTGAACATATGCAGCCTTTTTTGTGGGTAAAGAGTAAAAAATGGGAATGTCCAGCTGTCTCTAGTTAATTTTTTCCTCTGATCTCTTTCAGACATCCCATGCTTTCTTAGGCAATCTTTTGCAAATGTGGACCTGGACCTTCTACTTTTGTTGCCCAGCCTCCCACGTGCTGTTGAGATTCCAGCTGATGCCCTCCCACGCGATGCTAAACCTGTTGGTCAATGGTTGGTGAGTAACAGTGGCTCTTTCTCTTCCTGGAGACTTTGGATGGCAAGCCTCGAATCCCTCCCATCTTAATCTGTGAAGCAGCAGGTTATACAGTCTATTCCCTGTTCTTACAAATCCCCAAAGCCTTTGCAATTCAATAGCCAAAAACTTAGAAACATACATAAATGAACCTTTTTAGTCAGGTGCTTACAACACTGTCTTTGTTTTCCAAGGGAAAGAAAACAGCTTACTAGACATTCAGCATAAATTAGCATTATAACTTTGTGAAATCTTATTTTTAAATTCCTAATCATTTATTTGCCGAAGTTACCCAAAGCTGATCTACATTTCTGAAACCTGATAATACTTTTGCCTCTGCACTTTTCAGCTTTGGTGTTATAAATTTCTTTTAATTAACCTTTGCTCCTAATTCTGAAAAATTAACCATTAAAATCTGAGAGGAGGATGGATACTTACATAAGGATACCTAAATAGTATGAAACTGTATTTCTGTACCTTTGCTGGATAAAACTGAAATGGAAGTAAGTCGAGGAAGTTAACTGAATATAATATCAAGGTAATTCAGCTATCTAGTTAAAAGTATATTAGTGATCTAGCCAAGATCAATTTTACAGCCATATTGGTTCTCAAGAGAACCGAAACCAGTTGGATAATATGGTTACAGAAAATCATTCTGCGGAAATATTTTTTTGGGGAAAAAAAAGTCCACACAATACCCTTAAGATTTAGACCATTTGTATTAGCAAAACTGAAGAACTTGCTCAACTAAACCAATTATTTTTTTTTCCTCACAGATTTGTATTATTGTTCACCAAAATTCTACTCTTCCTACAAGTGTAGCAATAATGCCAGCATTTTCATATGTTTTAAGAGACATGTCTCATTCTTTAGCTAATCCTAAATTACTCACATTGATTGTCTGGACAGGTCATATTGTTCATATGTGCTGATTAAGAGCTACTATCAAATACTGTGTCATGGCTGAATTTCACCTTTTTTAACTGCAGACACTAAAACTTGTAATTTAGTGTTTTTGAGAGCTGCCCTACTTCAAGTTGGGTTGAAAGTGTGCATTGGTACTATTTTGCATCTGTTGTAAAAATTATTTGAGGGAATTTGTTGGACAGATGAATGTAGCTAAAATATTCATACACTCTTTCTAATAGCTAATACAAACAGTAAGCAAAATATTTAATCTCTTATCCCTGCTTTAACTTCAAAGACAAAAGTCCCTTCTTTCTTTTTCACAGAAAATGGGCTTTTAAGGTGAGATTCTATTTTTCATCCTAAAATCCAATTCTATAATTCATCCTAAAAGTTTCCAGGACAACTGTCCTGATTTGGTAACCTTTAACTACTGTCTAATTTTAGACTTCCTCAAATCAGCAGTTATTACCCAAAATGAATACTAAGGTGACTTGTGTGAGACTGGCCTTTATGCAGTTACTGGCAGATATAGCCAAATCAGAACACCCATTACCGTTGCCAACTGGTAGGCCAATTCACAAAGAAGAATGAAAGGACCTGGTGATAGGGTACTCACATGATTCTCAGTGACAGTATATACAAAATGAGGTTCAGATGCCATAGTTGTGTGAGTAAAGATCATTCATGTTAGTATAGTTTTACACTAATTTGTTGTTGGTACATGCCATATGTCTTCTCCAAACAAATTCAGTAGGTAACAGAAATATTCAAATGTAAGATGTAAGTGTTTTAACAGAAGAAAGGTCTGTTATTTTTAGCTCCATATTCAGGTGATACCAGATTGCTCAGTCTTTATCAGTTCCACTGCTGCTCAGAATGAATACCCAAGTTATTGATTTTACAGTTTTAAAAGAAAATCTGCTTCAGTTCTCTGTGGAAAGGTACAAGTGATGTCAAACGTCAAGAATTTTAGAAACTTGGTTTGGATAATGTTACAACATTTGTCTCATGGGGAGCCTAGTTCAGAGACTGGGTTGAAAGTTAACCTGAGACAAGTCTCATTTATGGTGGAATAGTATTCCCAATATACTTATAGCACCATAAATACTTTGAAAGAGGGGTGAATTTCTGCTAGTGAAAAAATAAAAGCTTTGCCTACACAGAGGAGGACAGATGTCAATCTCCGCTTTACAAGAGGGTGCCACTGAAGGGAAATGTTCACAACTTGTGCATATCAATGCCTACCTACAGAAGCAGTAGTTGAAATCACAGATGAGCAGAATACTTTTAGGGTGTGCAAGCTCAAATCCAGCTCCCCTTGCCTTCCGCTGCCCTTGTGTAGCCTTCAGTTGGCTGCCAAGGGAGGGAAAGGGCATGGAGGTGGCTTTGCACTGCTCCTCCGGAGGCTGGCTGCTTAGGCAAGTTCTATTTACTCCTTTGCCTGTTACGCTGTAGGGCCACAAGGCTGACTGAGCTGCTTCTGCTTTCTGCATTTGCTCTTCAGTCTAAAAATGTCAGAATGATTAAATTGGCAAGCACCAGCTTTTGCAGTTTGATCCAAAAATCTCGCAGTACTTGACGCCGTATTTGAAAGTGTCCATTCTTCTAGGCAAGTGATTAAACAGGACTCTCTTTTTATTAAAAAGAGGAGAAAGGCAGAAATACAGGTCTAGCTTTCATGGCTTGGTGTTGTGTCCTGAAGGAATTCTGAAGGCTGTGAAACTAGAAGCAAACAGTTCCAAGCTCTTCTTTTGCTTTTCAGTTTGCCTTAATCCCATAATATGTCTGAAGAGCTTGACTCATGAGTTTTAAACATTTAAAATAAGCAATTTGGATAAGCATTTGCACTGAATGTGAAGAATTAATAGCAAAAAGGTAAATCAAAAGACAGCCAAGTTGTAATACTTATCAAGAGTCTGTGATAGAAAAGTCTTCAGTGACTTACTCTTTCCATTGCAGCATCCACAGGAGGACACCCTGCAACGTGTCTCGAACACAAAGGCAGGATGAAGAGCAGGAATAACGTGCCTATTTCTCCCTCTGCTGATAGCTGGAGCTGGGGGAGATCTAAGACCTCTGGCTCTGCCCTGTCAAAAAGTGGGCAGACAGAACACAGCTGATACAGAGTGGGAAGAAATCTGCACATCTTTCAGATGTTCACAGAAACGTTCCTGGAGGCCCAAGGAAGGATTGTCATGCCCATGATGCACAGATGCTCACAAAAGCAAAGAAAAAAAGCAAAGGGTAAGAAGTTGATACGCTTAAAGTGCTTTCAGATCTAGTGGTGAATTAAATTACCTCAGTTTAAGGCAATTTCCTTCTGAGTTAGTGTGTCTGTCTAGTGGTTGAACACAAATTCACAATGTGCATTGACAGTGCAGCTCAAGTTGATGCCTTTTATATTTCCTGCATGTCTCACAGATGGTGTGTCCCTCCCAGGAGTGGTATGGATGCACCCAAGCTCTCTCTGCCTGTCCTAGACCCAGATCTGGAAGTGGGAAAGTGCATTGGAGAAGTATTGACACTGATTGAATGTGAGCCAGTATTGGTCCAAATGCAGTTTAACTGTATTATCTTGGAAGAGTGCCCAAGTGCCCTGAAGCACTAGGGCTATTAATAACTTAGTGGCACCATTGCAAAAAGATGGTGTATGTCATCACATCAAAAATGAAGCAATTTTGCTTTTGTCTGTCAAGAAGTTACTAGGAAGATGCTAACTTGACTGACCCAATTTCTGTGTCTGAATACATCCTTTACTGTCACACAGAGCCCTTCAAGAAGTCTCTATAGTCTTTCTTGGATCAAATGTGGTTCCTCTTTTTTCATCCCTGTTGCCTGAAAAAGAACTTCACAGCACTTGTGATTAGAAACTTAGATAAGTATTCCAACTTTTACTCATTTATTCATTTATCTGTTTATTTATTTGAAATAGCCCTTTGCCAGATTTCTATTCCTCCTGTAAGATGGACTCTTCATTATTGGTATCATTCCAATAGCCCTTTTCTGTCTCCGTTTCAGTTTAAAATACATTTCTGTGAATACAAATGACTGGAACTATGCAAAATATTCTACCCTAGCTTGTACCAACACCTTGTATAATGTAGAAGGCAGCAGCACTTCCTTGTATTCAGTGAAAATGATAGTCTGGACTTGTTTTTTTCTCTTTCCACAACCATGTCACACTGGCAAGCTCCCTGTCATCCTTTGGTTGACCATTTTACCCTATTCCATATGTTTCTCTTTCACCTCCAGCTGATAAACATCCAGTTTTTAGAAAATGCTTTTGTCAGCATTTACTAAGTGGATGCTTGTGTGCTTTGTACTATGCAAACCCATTGCTGCTGCTCTGTTTTAGAGATTTTAGGGGTCATACTTTCTGTGTAGTAAGTTAATCCTCATCAGTATCTTCATTTGGCAGTCAGCTAGAATCTCATGAGCACAGACCTTGTTCTCTCACTAATGACAACACTCTGCAGGATCAGTCCTAAGACTGATGGGTACGCAATGCCACCAGTGATAATTTCATTTTAGGGACTTCCTTTTCAGTATATGCCCACTTCAGCCTTCTGCTTAGTTTTTGCCTTATCTCTCTTGCAGTTTCTATATTAGCACCCTTCCTGAACTCCTTAAACAATAATTTCCTGTGTGGTAAAGTACTGAATGATTTACCATAATCTACATTCTTAGAAACATGACATTTACTCTTATCTTAACAGAAAGTTATCTTTTCAGATGTAAATTATGTCAAACTAACATAGCATGCACTTCTCATAAAGAAAACCACATCACAGTTTAGCTCTTTCCATTTGCCTCTACAGCTCATTGTTCTTGACTTTAAAGATCTGTGCTAAAGGGTCCTGTAGGAGCGACTAAACTGTTAAAAATGCAGCCAACTAGATCACTTTATCCATTCCTTCCCCCAAAACTCTCTAATTAAGTATGCTATCTCCAGTCAGAAGGCAGGTTCTCTCATCTTTTCACCACACATTCCCAAACTGATAGAGTCATTAAAAATGTCTGCTACTGAACTTGCAATTTCATGTGTGCTTCTTTTAGTGTTTTATCTGGTCGCTTTTTTCCTCCCTCTCTTTCTTCATCTCACCACAGTCAGCAGCCCAAACTCTGCTTTTGCTTTGAATATGGTAATGAGTTACCATTCCTACTCCCATTTCTGATTAGGTACCCTGTCATTACCTTCATAATCTTCATTTCTACTGAAAACTAAAGTATTAATTTAGTATATAGGACATTCCCTTATTCATCTTTCTCTTCTCAGCCTGTCTTTCTTACCTGGTTCCTCTCTAGTATAGCTGGTGAAGACATCATTAGCGTTTGGTTTTATTTATTCTTTCCAAGGTAAAGCTTAGTTAGCCTTTTAACTACATTTATTTCCTTTTTTCCTAACCTTTGAGACAGAGCCCTCTTAGCTTATCACCCTCTTTTTGTGCTCCAATTCTGTTTGTCCTTTTAAAAGCCTGTCTGATGTATTTATTGATTTTAGTAGGTCTGTAGCCCATTCCTAGCGTTTGTTTTCTCCTTGCTTGGAAGCCTTTCTCTGAATAGCAGTGGCACTTAGATGTCGTGTAATTCAGCCTGTACTCAAATCCATAAGGCGCTCTTCCTAGTCAGTCTCACCAATTTGTACCCAGTTTCTCAAAATTTCTTCGTATAAAACTGAAAATTTGCTCTTGTATGTTGTGTAATCCCAAGTGATCAGACTCAATCACTTCAGTCCAGCTTTATCTCCTACCACCAGGTCTTTTATAAGGCACTTGTTGCATTCCGAATTTAAATTCAGTATGAAATCCTGTTAGCTCATTGTGGTGGGTTGGCCCCAGCCAGCAGCTAAGCATCCACCCACTCAACATTATATGGCATGAAACATCCCTTTGGTAATTTTGGGTCAGCTGTGCTGGCTATGCTCTCTCCCAGCCTCTTGCCCTACTTCCCTGGGGTTGCAAAGCAGGAAAAAACAAAACCTTGATGCTGTGCAAGCACTGCTCAACAATAGCCAAAACACTGGTGTGTTACCAACATTGGTTCAGACACAAAGCCAAAACACAGCGTATGGACTGTTATGAGGAAAATTAAGTCCATCCCAGCCAGAACCATTATATTCATTAACAGATAAATCAATCAGCCGTCACATTCAACATTTGTGATCCTAGCATGTTCATGTTTTTTAGTATTTCCATATCCCATATCTTGGGATATGTGATTGTGTGATACTCATGGTTGTGTGATACTCATGGCTTCAGGTTTTGTAAGTTATATTCTTTAGGGATGATGAGTTAAAATAAAGACAAGTAAAACCCTAAATGCCCCAAATCCCAAGGCAAATGTTAAAAGTTAATATCTGGAGAGTTACTACTATGTCAGTTTTCAAATCCATCTCATTGTGTTGCGGGTCCTTGAATTTTAGACATATGACAATTTGACCCCGCATCATCTCACATTTTATTCTCTTTAATGGAAATTTCATGGAGCACACTGCAATCTGTACAAGGCTATTCTGTTGGACAGCACCTTCTCCTTTTGATTCTTCAACTAACGTAGGTATAGTGGGGTTGGACATTATGATCACGGTGACTCCTGCTTTTCCTCTGTCACATGCCATGGAAAATGTGCTTTACCAACAAAGGATCTTTACCATCTTCCATTCTCTCAGATAAATATTTACGTCTCACACCAACAAGTTGTCATTATTATTTTGGTAGTAAGAAGAATAAGGAGGATATTTATCTATAATGGCAAACTTGCCAGTGACAGCTATATTAAGAAACGTAACTTCACAGCTAAGAAGGACAGGGCATGTCACTCATTTTGCACCATAATTTAAAAATCATTTGTTCTTTTGCTTTATGTTACTGTAAATCAGCATTGTGCATGCTGATTCATAGTTTTGTCTATATTAGAAGTTTTTACCTTGTTTCCCTTTGTGGTATATTATGGTGTTCTTCTTTTATTAAGGGCATTACTCACATCTTGAAGGCCAAGATTATCTGTGTTGTTCTGGATGCTCAGAATTATCACTAAATTTCTATGTTTCCCTGCTGCTTAGGGCCCTACATATGCTCCAGAATTGTGTAGGATCAAGAAAATGCAATCTAGCTTTTCAGTCTGAATGATGACTGTAATAGTTAAAGAGATGCTTTTGTAATACTAATATTAATGAATCAGGAGCCTTTGTGTACACAGTTATTAAATTCTGTCATTATTTCTAAAGTCACTGAAAAAAATGTGGAAATTTTCCAGATCTTCATGACATCCTTCTTTCTCCATCACATGCACTCACACATGCACACAGACTTAGTCAGGTTTCAAATATCCTCAGCAGCAATGAACCCAAATAGCAGTGACGCATATGCTGTTTTGTTTAGCTGTTCCTGTCAAAAAAATACTACTGTATAGACATGGAGTTCAAAACAGGAAATACAGATGGTGCAAAGACAAATGATACAATGCTGTCATATATTTGTGGGAAACAAAAAAAAAAAAAATCAGTCTTAAGACATCTGATAGTGGGAGTTCTGTGTTCTGTTGTCCTTAATTGCACTGAGTCTTAATGACACTCATGTCCTTAATCACATTTCTCGTGCTCCAAATCACCGCATTTCAACAAGACTACTTTGGGATTCATTACTGTTCAGTATAAGGTGGAGTATTACAATTTGGCTCTAATTTAGTAACCATTTAGTTAAATGTAGCCAGTTTGAATGATAGCTATGGATCTGCTTTTCTAAGCGCACACTCATAATATTTCATTTCACAGTGATAATACTAATTTCATTCCTGTCATAATATTCATTCAGGTTATATTCATTTGATAGTATCCACTAGCAAAGTCATTTGTGCTGTGGAAGTAGTGGAAAAATAAAGACCATTTGATTCAGTGAGTTATACATTCTTAATGTGTAGCACTGCTTACTTGTAATAATATTTCCTGTACTTGCTTTGGCAACATCTCGTCTACCAGTCAGAACCAGAATCTGAGTCTAGAGATATAGAGACTGATGTTCTTGCCTACTTCCACAGAGATGGCAGGTCCTGTCCTGCCATTGATTTTGAGGTAGACCTCTCCCATAAATACACTATGTGAAAGTCAGTACTGTACAGAAGAGAAGAAGGAGATAGTCTATGTGACTCCATTACTGTGACAAATTATTATCCTATCTCTAAGCACTTGTCTTAAAATTCAGAAAAATAGTTGCCAGGTACTCTCAGTTACCTTCATGGTAGTGCTCTGGATCTTCCAAATCATCTTGTATTTTGTTTCTTGAGGGTGTTTTTTTTGCTTCTAATTTTTAAGAAATGGACTCCAGTCTTGTAACTGTAACTTGCCACTTGAACTTTGTCTTTGAACTTCATGCCAGCACCGTTTGACTTACAGGAACAGTGAAAAGAAGGTATAATCCATCATAGATGACAGCCATTTGTTTTAAATCAAAGTTCTCTAATTTTAGCAATAAGCCTAAATGTTGAAATAAACAAAAACAGTGATATTTTTGCTTAAAAGTGGTTAAGATACCACATAGCTACCAATTTGACCAATCTTTTAGTCTCTGGAATACAGATTTCAAAGAGGGATGAGGCCAGATGACTTCACGCAATTCTCAGAGAGAGAATTTATTAAGGTCAAGACAAGTCTAAATATCACACTTGATCCACCGCCTGTTCAGAAGTAGAATTATGATGAGTTTACTTTTCTCTCTGCCACTATTTATCTCCTCACTTCAGAGCACATAACAATGTAATAAAATAATAGACAATCTGTGTAAATAAATAACTTGATGTGTTGCTATGCATGTTGAAAAGAAATTATAAATCCTTTAGAGTTTCCTAGCTATGATTTTGTGTTGTCATTTATTAATACTTTACTTCTAGGGTAATCCACATGCAAATGGGACAATAAACAAAGAACCTTCTATGCCACGGGAGTGTATTAAAGTAAGTCTTCAGAGAGTCGTGTTCCTCTGCTGGAGAAAACAGCCCTGAGTCAGCACTCCTTCCTCTCCTTTCCCCCCTCCTTCCCTCCCTTCTTCATGCTGGCAGGAAATGAAAACTATTTCAGTGTGTTATACAGAATGTGTCTAATTTATGTGATCATTTCAGTCTTGCTGTATACCAGACATGAAAGCTTATTGATAGCATGACCAGACGTTTCCTAAGCTATTAAAAAATTATCACCTGTCTTCCCCACTTTCAATCTGATGAGACGGTTAGAAGGTGTTATGCTTAAAAAAAAAAAAAAAAAAAAAAAAAGCTGCACTTTCCAGAAAGACAAGTTTGTCTGCTTTGGTTCTCTGAGAGTTACCCACTAGCTTAACTTACATGCTCCCATATGTTGCTTTTCTGTTAGAGTCTTTTCTGTATCCCAGAAGGAAGGAGAGTAAAGCAGATAGCATCTACTTTTGACTCAATGGCCAAATTGAGAGGCAATGTATAAGTAGATGCAAGATCTTTATCAGTGAGTGGATGCAAGGCTTAGGGATTCTTACTAAGCCCAAGCAAGTTTAAGCTAGTTTAATTTAAATGCTGAGCATGGCAGAAGAAGGTGCTATACCAGGTTAGATTCCCTGGGACTAACTGAGGCCTGATCCGAAACTCAAGGGCTTAATGGCCTTTGAAGCAGATCTTGGATTCCCACCTGAATCTAGTGATGTGGTTAGCTGCCAAAACTGTTATGCTGTCATTGCTGGCTGATATTTTGAGATGTGGTCAAGTAAATACCTTGATTTCTAGCAGTGTTCAGTACTCATTGCCCTTAAAGACTTAGTCACTGTGTAGCTGTATAATACATATATATATATATAGGCTGTACCAGCTTAACACTCAAGCTTAAAAATTTAATTCACACTCCATGCTGTGTTCTGGTAAAAACAAGCAGTGCTCAAGTGTATGAATGAACTTTACACATAAGATTTATACGCACAATAACTCAAACCTTTTTCTCCTCTCTTTTCACCCTCTCCTCTCTGATTCTAGACCCACTAATTGTTTTGGACATTGAAGATTTTTAAGCACAGGTGAAGACTAGCATGGATGACAGCACTGACAGCTTTCCCATGTCTCTACCAAGATATCACACTCTTGTGATAAGAGAACAGTCAAACTTCTCTGCCCATGTTACCCAGAGCCTTTGCTGAGATTGTCAACAAGGTTGCCAATTAGAAGCAATTGTGATATTTTGTTCATGTGTGTGATACAAGACCTGCTGACTAGGAGTTACTGAAACCACCAGCTCATTTCACAATATTTAAACAGTAAATTACCATACCTAGCATTTTTGTCAACAAGCTGAGGGGTTGATTGATTGGGTGTGTACATCCTGCATAGTGATTATTGTCAGCCATAACTCTTCAACCTGTAACAGGGTGAACGCTGCTTTTAATTTACAAGGATATCAAGACACTTGCAGACAGAGTACAGGTGAGACTGGCTGTGCTCACCCTGAGTGATCTACTTGTAGTGTCTCAGACCTCCTGTGTACAATGAATAGTGATTAATGCACAGGCTGTGTGAAAAAAAAGGCATGATAGGAAAGGAGTGGGGAAAAAAAAAAAAGAAGAAAAGTGCTGGCAGGCGCAGAAGTGAGAATGAAAAACTCTGAAAGCTGACTTGTACTTTGCATGGAGAGCATTCCTACCCTTTATTATGCCTATGAAAATGCAAGGGGACGGCAACAATGCTACATGGCAAAGTGTTAGTGCTCGTGGTAGTCTTAGAAGGAGCAGATAAGAGTACCAAAGTGTATGTCAGTGTAGAGCATTCTCAAATCCCTTGATACTGCACTCTCTCACTACTGGTGGTGTATACACATTTAAATCAGTCAATATTCTGCATATATTATATTGATGATGTAGTAGAGTCTACTGTTTGGAGAGTTCTTTCTCAATCGTTATTTGGTTTGCGGCACTCTGTCAGAAGCCTGATTGCTGACCAAAATCCATCATCCCTAAGGACATTTGCAATATTGACAGTTTTTTCTCCTCAGTACACCCCCAGATGAAAGTGGGAAGCATGTGCATTCATTTCTACTGTTTTTTCTTTCTCTCCTCCTGGGCCACTAACTCTCTTCCAGTAAAGACCCAACACCTCACCCTAGTTTTCTCTCCCTTTTCCTTAGCCATGCTGCAATAAGAAAAACTTTTAGAACCTATTTTTTACACATTTTTTTCTGAAAATATGCTGATCTTTTGCCATGCACGTGTAAGAATGGCTTGATTTTGCAACTCTTCACATCTGAAAACATAATGTCACCTCTAGTTCCTTCCATTTTTTTTTTCTTTATTTCACTATAAATTACACAACTTCCTCTACGATGCAAGAGCATCTTCCCCATAATTTTCCTATTCCATTCTCTCTTTTCTGCCTTTTTTTGTGGCTCATATGATTGCCTACAGGGATTCACCACAGTCACAATATCCTTCAGCAGCAAACTGAGACCACAGCACTACACTTGAAACACTAGAGGTTGCTAAAGCCTGTGTTTATTCATTGAGATTTCTCAAGTGAAACAACGTCAGACAACAATTCTTACGGAATTGAAGTCATGATAGGAAAATTCTTCCTACTCTAAACATACCTAAACTAGCAGTAGACAATTCATTCTCTGAATTCTCTTGCTTCTTGACTGTTAACAAAATGCACAACAAAAGATCCTGTTCCAGTGTGTAAAAGGCATCTATGATAAATACATGATATCTAGGATACAGGAAATGGAGGATAAATGCAGGATCAAGGATTTAATCTTTAGGATCTATTTACACTTTGTCAGACACAAAAGTTTCTGACTTAGGAGCAGTTGGTTGCATTGTTTTAAAATACATATTTTAAGAATATTGCCAGGAAAAAAAATGTATATCTAAATTTTAAAAAGTAATGTTATGTAAATTAACAATTTTATGTAAGACCAGATATACATACTGCATGCATGAGATTGTGACTCATGTCAGACAATATCTCCACAAGATACTTCTCCAGATGGCTTTTTGAATCTTGTATTGTAGGCTTCTCATTGGGTTGAAGAGTAGCTCCTGTAAAAACATGAGCTATTTAGTGGTAATTTAAGTATGTCTCCTAGACTCATACATGCAAGCCTTTAGCTAACAAAGGGCAGCCAAACACTTTCTATTACTATTCTTCTGATTAGCAAAATCGGTGCAAGTTGATTGCCTGACAAGAGGGGAGTGTACTGAAGCACTCACCATGACTATGGTAATCAATTTTCACAGCTGCGCGAGAATCCTAACTGTAAGTAGTTTTCTTCTCTACCATCCCAGCTCCTGGAGTCAAGTTATTATGCAAGGAACACATAATATTTTCTCTTGAAAAAAAGGCTACTTAGCCAAAAAATTACAATGTGACACATACCTGCCATGCCCCTCAAAATGAAAACCAAATAGAAAGACACCCAGATGGGTTATTTTTAGTAACTGCATGGTTTCATAGGCTTAATTTATAAGTAGTGAGCACTTGGGGCTGCCAATCTGTGAATAGTCTTCGGAGGAGCTGCTTGGGCCTCTTTCCAACCTCTCTTCCTGACAGGAATTTCTATGAGGGAGGTAGGGAGTTTATAATGAACTTGCCCTGACATCTGGGCTGGGGGAAGCTAATAGGCCGCCTTTGTTCACAGCAATTCCAGTGGTTTCCAGTAAGTTTCCAAAGTCCCTCAGCATATTCTTGTTTCAGGAAGGGAAAGCAAAACCATGAGAAGAGATCCTAAGTATGGTAGCAAAAGCTGGCCCCCATTTCCAGGAGGATACACGTGGAGGGGAATGGCAGGGCCAGCTGGCTGGACAAGGCCCCCACTGTGGCAGGCAGGATGTCCCATGTGATGACATCAGATTGGAAGGCTGCCCAGCTTACGTGAGCCCATCACATAGCTTCTGAGCAATAGTGTGGGCTATATTTAGATAGGGAGAATAATAGATGAGGCATATGGTGCCTGATTCTCCTTCAACCTTAAGTCTACTTATGTACATGAACAAACTCGCATTGATTTCAATGGCTAAGACTCCTCCATTTCAGCACCAATAGCATAACTGGCTTTACAATGCTAATGGAAGCGAAGTTCAGCCTAAGTAAAAAGTATACAGTTTCGTTCTGTGTGCAACTGATGCTTTAAAAATAGCAGGGGAAAGATCAACTGTCTTAGCTCCCCCCTTCCTGCAAGGACCTGTTAACACATTGTAAGCCTTTTCTGCTTGACTTACTAAGACGTCAATGAACTTCTCCAATAAAATTTATTTTATAAATAAACTTTGTTACTATGGTTGGTCAGAGTTGAGTCTCTGGTCAGAGACTAAAGCAAAGTCCTTTTGATGGGTTAGTCATTCTTTGCACTTTAAACCTACGTAGTTGGAGAAAGAAAAGTTGAAAGCATCTTGGGCTGAGCCCAACTCCTTGTCTTACAAGAGCTATGGAAAGCAGTGCAAAATTATTTACAATGCAAATGAAAATCAATTTGTGCCTGTTCCTTGGTCATTATGTGAAACAGACCCTGCTTTGTAATGCTGCTGATCTCTGTATAGTCATAAAGCAGAGCTTTATTTGCTTCTCATCTCCAGCTATTAACTGCTACAGATGTCAGACAATTATACTGAATGAGTGTGCTGCGCCTTCATTAGTTTTCTTCTTTTGTCTGAGTTGATGATTTTGAAAGCTGCTCAGCTATCGAAACTCCACTTAAAGTGCCTAAGATCAGAAACAAGCCCAGGGCAGCAACATGGTATGATACTGGAATAAATAAAGCATTTGTTGACTCATGACCCATCTAGATCAGAAGCCCTCAAGAGTGTTTTATGCTAAAATAAATAAATAGATCTCTGAAGTTAACTGATTGCTCCATGCAGAGCAGACTCAACATTTAGTGTAACATTTGCCTCAACAGCACAAAAGCAGGCAGAGATCTGCCCTGCAGCTCTGCTGTTCTGGACAGAGGAGAATCCAAGCACAGCTATGCCTCCTCCCTACCACCTGCTTTCCCCACCTTCTCTGAAGAAGGCATGTCAGTACAGGGCAGAAAGCACAGCCTTAGGCTTCTTTGAATTATACAGAGTGCTAAACAGTCCCCAGCTGGCCCAGGATCAGAGGAATGGACTTAAGTTGCTTAAAGCCACCTTTCTCACTGCTTACCAGATGCTTTTCAGCTGTGCAGAGGACAAAATAGGTTAGATAGAGATGCTATCCTTAAACACAGCTTGGGATTCATTCTCTGACTCCTTATGTCATGATGTACCTTCTGTGACCTTGCTAACAAGGAAATCCAGTGGTACTTTACATATCTTAATATGTTCCCTTGCTAATCCTTCAGCTTCTCTTCACTTCATGCTGCACTGATACCAGTTCTCAATTAAAACAAAGTGAGCCCAACAGTCATAGTAGTGAATTTAATTTAACAAGGCATAGGGTTGTGGTTGTCTTAGGGTACAGTTCATACCTTCTTAGTTTGGAAGACACCAAGCATAGGCTACACACATTTGAAGCAAACAATGACAAGCCATTATTGTCAAGTGTAGCTACAACAAAGTGGCCTTGTTTATTTGCTGTTCCCCACACTCATACATTTTAAATATTGAAGCCTTGATGTGAACACTACACCTCAGTGATGGAAGACCCTTTGAGACAAGAAATCACTTTTCTAGGCATCAGTTTCTGGGCTATGGTATAGAATGTTTCACCTGAAGTCTTTCGGGGCAAGGACTAGCTGCAAAGCATTTCCTATGGTGGCTGTAAGTAAAATGCAATGATTTTAGCAATTCACTATAGTTTCACCCAGTTGGATACTGGTAAGTGTGGGAACTTAGCTCTTTTAGGCTACGGTGAATTACTGATCAAGTAATGTTGAGAGATCTTTGTGTTGGATTCTGTTGCAAACAGAAAATGCAATTCAGAAACAGAATCATGGTTTAAAGTTATTTAAAAATTCTGAATCTGCTACTCTGAGTCCAGCAGAATTTATTTCCAAGTGGGTGTGGCTTTTCTGTATTGATCTATGAGTGAGCATTTATCTAAAGATTTTCAAGATGGTCTAGCCTTTTTACTCTTATTGCTGTGATATCACTGTCCTTAGATGTCACTGTTTTCCCTGATGTACAGGCTCAGGAAAATGTACTTTTTGTTTCATCCAATGACTTTTCCACCTTCGTTGTTTCTTTCCCTGTATGCAGATCTCCACAAAATCTGAGAAATTATCTCATCTATGTTAAACTACAGAATAGCATTACTGACCAGTCAGAGCTGGCCCAAAAATGATTTTTTACCATTTCTTCTTACCATGATCTCAACTGGTCTGCATGGAGGCATTGGATCTGCTTAGATTCTGGAGGAAGCATCCATGCAGGGGCCCTCAATCCTCAGTGAAAAGGAATAATTCCATCTGTCACTGACTCATTACCGAGCACAGAGAATAGGGTAAAAAACTGAGATCAGCCTAGGGGAACCACTGTTGGTGCCCTCTACCTCTCAGGGAGCTTGGCTGCAGGCTGAGCTGGGAAATTTCAGATACCAGGTGGATTCCTGGGTAGTATCTGGGACTCTGTTTTGTGTAATGACAATACAGCCCTCCTAAGAAAGTGGAAAGCATGAGGACAATAGTCAGACCACTACATCTGAG
Source organism: Charadrius vociferus (assembly GCF_000708025.1). NCBI lineage: Eukaryota > Metazoa > Chordata > Aves > Charadriiformes > Charadriidae > Charadrius > Charadrius vociferus. The sequence goes on from NW_009646941.1 coordinate 1,568,726, forward strand.
TGGGCCAAAGTCAAAAAGCAGGTGTGGGACAAGTAATTTTCTGAGAACACTGAATTCTTGAATTGCTGGAAACTGTTCCCAATTTGTGGATCTGTGCTTACCAAACTAACCCTGAAAGGCTAACACACATGGCCAACCTGATCATGCCAGTAGGCCTGTCTCCATGTACCTCTATGCTCTGGGTTGCAATGCATCTTCCAAACTCAAACTTGAACCTCATGGTAGCAATTTTCAGAATGCAGATGCTGGTACTGACAATGAATCAGACATTTGTTACTCCAAAGGGATTTTAATGAAAAGAGCAACAGCCTTTATCCATCTCCCCAGCAGCTTCCAGAAGACAGGTAAGCATGAATCATGCTTCTTATCTCAGCTGTTGCATTAGGGATTAAAGAACTGAACATGAGCCAGGGAAATAGCACCGCCTTTGTGTTGTAACTGCACAAGTCGGCGACTCCACTGCATCTGCAAATATCATGTGCAATAAAAGCATTGGACTGTGCTTGTTTGGGAGTCCCTTGGCTTGAAGGGGAAATTTCGCTGACTGAAAATGGGATGGATTGCTTTCTCACTACCCAGCAGAATATTAGTCTGAAGAGAATGATCATCTTCAGTTGGCCAACTTGCCATCCCAAGGAGCGTGTCTGCACAACCTGTCATCTCCAGTTACCTGCCTTCTCCACATTGTAAATTCATATTCTCCAGGCACAGTGGTGGCTCCCAGTAACCTTATAAAACCAGAAAACCATCTTCTTTGGGAATTATCCCCACAAGGCAGCAGGGCTGACATTCCTATGCATAAACATAAGTAAAAAAAAAAATAATAAAGGAACTAAAGTGGACACAATACATTCTCAGATATGAGGTATTAGTTCCTTGATGAATGCTGGCTTGCACAGGAATTGTCCTGCTAATTTGAAAAGAGTATGACTGGGGGTACACATGAAATCTGGGTCAAACTTGCATTGCCACAGATGGCAGAAATACATAGATCCAGTATTAAAGATCATGTAGCCACAGTCTCGTTGTCAGCTCTTCTTTGGAAATATGGAAATCTCTGGAAAGGAAACTAAACACAACACAGATGTCTTCATGTTGCAAGCCAAAAAAAAAGTTTGAAAAGTCTTATGTTTTTAAAAAGAATAACTGTGAATTCACATATACAGCAGAAATACAGACAAACCAGCACACATAAACATGTCTTCATACGTTCATTGTTGCTAGCAGAGAGATCTTAAAGATACTGTCCTGAAGGATCTGCCGTATTTACAACATACCTGATAGCAGGACTTGTGCCAATGGTGCTCACCTGGTGTATAAATAACACAATTTCCAAGACTAAACAAAATTTGTCGTACTGGAGAAAACAATGTAAAAGGTTTTCCTCTCTGCTTGACAAATAGGCACTTAAAAATTCTAAGTTTGTAGCAATACAGATTTTCGGTGTTCCTGATATGTAATTAAATGAACCAGATTGTTCAGTGTATCGTGTGCTAGGACAGTATACCTAGGCAGAGTATTTTAGCAAGTTAATTAAATGCATGATAAGAAAGCATTTGTTTTGCAGGAATACTTTATTCAAAATTGTGTAAGAACTGAATGGGTAGATTTTAATCTAGCATTTCAAATTACCTCTTCTTGGAGGGCAAAGTTATGATATTCACCTACAGATAAATATGAGTTTATGTGAAAGAGAAGCATTAGAAGTTGGAAACTTAAGTAAGTCAGTGATACTCAAGTAGCTATGGACAGAGCCTTCAAGGTCTGTTTGGTACCAGACCACATAAAATATCTGGACCCTACCACTCCTGCTTCCTGGCAGTTCTCTTTCCACAGCAGTCTCTCACTCTCCTTCCTGTACCATCTTCCCTCTCTCCCTCTCCCTGTACTTAAGTAGGGGCAACAGGAGCAAAGAGCTTGAGGAAGTGGTAACTGCCAAGATGTGGCACAGACATGGTCAAAGGAGGCTCTGTAAGGTCCTGAAGCAGACCATGAGAGAATTCTCCTGACAAAATCCTCCTGGGCTTTCCACAGGTACTTTTAACACAGTTTAGGCACTCCTGAATGCTTTTAAGTAATTTTAACTTGTATGGGTAGAAATAGCACCTCTCTGGGCCAGGTAGTGAATCTCTTTTCAGCAGAGAACAGCTATTTGGGGACGGGTCTGCCTTCACCATAGGGTTCCTCAGGTTGTAGGAATTCTTTATATGGGTAGGTAACAGGCTTTGAGGGGTAAGAAACTGCTCGTTTTGAGTAAGTTTTTATAAGAAGCTGAAAAGCAGAAACATGAGTTTGTGCATCCTAGTTATTGATGTTTTCTATGCAATTCAAAGCAGTACTGGACTCCAAAAAATCCTTTGAAAGAATTTTTAGAAAGCCTCTGTGGTCTTTACCCTCCAAAACACATCACAAAACACTACAATAAGGTTGGATTACCATGAATACCTAGACTCAAGTTAGGCAACCTGTTTCAATGTTTCCTCTCCAATACCCATACCTCAAGAGCCCATAAAGTAACATGTCCAAATTCAAGCCTGTGCACCAAAATAAAGTCTTCACTGTGCAAAAAAATATACAACTTCCACTATGCACTTTCAAGCCAAAGCAAATTGGGGAGGTAGTAATGGGCTCTAATAGGCACTCCCTGAAACTACTACATACTTTACTGCAGCCAAGAAGCATTCAGAAGATGTGACATTCTTTTTCTCTGCTGGAAAACATTCAGGGGATGTCAGAAAAATTGCTCTCTATCTGATCCTCCTAATATCAGTAATTTGCTGATTTGACATTGTAAGAGTGAGCAGAGGGTATCTTTGACAAAGACATAACCATATCCCCACCACAAGGAGTACAGCCTACAAGTCAGCACAACACCGGCGGTGCAGACTGGAGTGGGGTGAGCACTGGGCCAGGGTGTGGATGCTGAAAGCTGGAATGCTGTGTGGAGCAGGTGGGCCCCTGGGAGCTTTAAAGTGAGTGGGAGGAAGGGGCTGACAGAAGATTTTTTGTGAGGCTTTTTTTTTTGTTGTTGTTGTTGGTTGCTCTCCCCCAAGCCAACTGGGCAACACAGAGCAAGATGCAAGTTTTCAAGTGTGTGTGAAGGGTGAAAAAGAAGCAGATAAAGAACAGGCTCCTGCCTCAGGTAGGAAAGGTGTTGGCACCCCGGGGGAATATGAGAGAAGAAATGTAAACAAAAGGCACAGTTGTGCAAAGCCTTGGAACTGAAACAAGCATGTAGTTCATCTTTGATGCCCCAGGTAAGTAAAAACTAGTTCAGGTTCTTAGTACAATAATGTCTTGCTCATTTATGCACTCTGGCCCCATCTTACTGTCTTACCCAGATAGACATTGTGCCCTTTTCCTTCTGGGAAGCCCATTAATATATACGGAGAAAATATAGATGCAAATGTCTGCTCACAAATCCCCTGTGACAGAACTGTAGTCATTATTAATCAAGCAAGCATTGGTGGACTCAGCAACTAGGAGGACAAAGTTTTTCATATAGTTTTATATGACAAAAGGAGCATATTTCTCCAAAATTACTCTCTATAGTTCTTGGCAACAGAATGATTTTGAAAAATATACCAACAAAGCTACAAGTTTGTTAAATATTACCTTTAAGCAATTTGCTGTCTTGCATGAGATCTGCTTTTTTGTCCGTGGCTATCTTAATGATGGGTTCTTCAAACAGCCAATGCAAGGATTATTCAGTGTTCTGTATGTAACTGTAGTTAAAGCTTAAAAAAAACCCTTGTAATTCCTTTCATTCTCATGTTTTTAACTGAAATGTTGTCTTTCAGGGGAAATTGAAAATTACGTTCAGAAAATGTCACAAAGAGTTACCCTCTTCCAAAATTTGTCAATGGGCTTGGGATCACACACCTATTTTGGCAATAACAGTACCTACTCAAGTTACAAAGCCATCATTTACTCTGAATCTAAGTTATTCAGAGACATTTAAGTAATTTAAACAGCACAGCTGCAATTCTGAAAAAAAAAATGCATTTCATTGTATTTCAGTAGAACAAGTGCAGATATAACAAATAAAAAGAGAAAAAATGGCTAAGCTAAGTAATCAGTTACAAAACTCAACAGATCTACTCTACATTGAAAAATGGGCTAAAGACACATGAAATATTAGAGAATCACAGAATCACAGAATGATAGGGGTTGGAAGGGACCTCTGGAGATCATCTAGTCCAACTCCCCTGCCAGAGCAGATTCACCTAGAGAAGGTTGCACAGGATGGCACACAGGCGGGTTTTGAATGTCTCTGGAGTCAGAGGCTCCACAACCTCTCTGGGCAGCCTGTTCCAGTGCTCTGCCACCCTCAAAGTAATGAAGTTCCTCATGTTTAGATGGAACTTCCTGTGTTCAAGTTTGTGCCCATTACCTCTTGTCCTATCACTGGGCATCACTGAAAAAGGCTGTTCCCATCCCCCTGGCACCCTCCCTTTAAGTATTTATAAGCATTGATAAGGTCCCCCCTCAGTCTTCTCTTCTCCAGACTAAAAGAAGACTCCCAAGTGCCTAAGCCTTTCCTTATAAGAAAGATGTTCTAGTCCCCTAATCATCTTTGTAGCCCTTTGCTGGACTCTCTCCAGCAGTTCTCTGTCCTTCTTGAACCAGAGAGCCCAGAACTGGACACAACACTCCAGATGCAGCCTCACCAGGGCAGGGTAGAGGGGGAGGATAACCTCTCATGACCTTCTTGCCACACTCTTCTTGGTACATCCCAGGATGCCATTGGACTTGTTGGCCACCAGGGCACATTGCTGGCTCATGGTCATCCTGTGGTCCCCCAGGACTCCCAGGTCCCTTTCCACAGAGCTGCTCTCCAGGAGGTCAGCCCTTACCTTGTTCTGATGCATGGGGTTATTGCTCCCCAGATGCAGTACCCTACACTTGCCCCTATTGTTTTATGGGGAATGTTTAAGGAAGTAAGTTTCTGTATTTGAAAATATTCTGCTTCAAGAATGAAAAGAGGAAGAAGATGTATATTATAGTCTTCAGTAAATTATTTAAGAAATCACATTTCTTTTAAAACCATAAATAAGAAAAATCCTTCATAATCATCCATTTGTTTTTGGTGTTGCTTCAAGGCAGAAAATAGTTTCCAGTTCTTTGTATAATGCAACTTCATGTACATTTAAGTCTGAATTCCCTGGGTTTAGTCCTTCATTTGAGAATAACTTGAAAATTATATCTTAAGCTTCAGTCAAGATTATATATAATTTTTGTGAGGAAACATATTCCTAATGACTTAAAAGGAAAATAGCCCATAAATGCTACATGATGTCACTAATACTGGCAATAATTAAAGTGGAATACATTTCTCAGTTTTTGTGCTCTCCACTTGTAGCTGTAATACTGAAACACAGGCTGATTGTTAACTTATTTCTGTCTTCAAAAGACATAACAGAATATGATAAAAAAATTTTCTCCAACAGACAGCTAGAGATTGCTGTGATAATTTTCCCAGTAACTTAGGTTTTCATTGAAAAAAACACCATAGTCTGTAGTGCTGATTATTGCAAAATCTTTTTTAACTCAATTTCTGCTAAATATAAATATAAATTTACATTTATATTTATATAAATATAGTTTATATTTATATAAATACAAATGTAAATATGTCTTACATACTATTGCAGGAGACTACTTCCTTTCTTTTTAGGAATATAAAAACATAGATGACATTTATTTAGGTCAAATAAACACCATTTACATCAATCACGATGTGATGACAGATATTTATAAAAACAATTAATTTGAAACACTACCTTTTTCATATAACAAACAAGAGAGTTACGGCAAGCTGTATTCCTTCCATGTCTGGACAAGCTGATATATTTTCCAGGGACAATACCTAAGTCTATGAAGATCCACATTTTAAAAAACCAGTTCCAAATATTTGTAATCCAGTGATTACCATCAATTCTAGGCATAGCATTCAGAGTTTAGAAAGTTAACATGTTTTTCTTATATAAACTATCAAAAAGATAGTAGATATCAAAAAGACGTTATTTGTACAAGAGTCTCTTTGGTAGAGGAGTTGGTTAAGATGTGTGGGTTGTATATTTCTGGAAGGGTAACATTTATTAAGTGATAAAGAAAAATGAAGCATTTTCAAACTTTCTTTAAAAGCTTAGTGATTAAGAACTCTCCTGTGCCTTTGCAAATTCCAGGGCTATCAAAAATACAAAGCTGACAGTGGCCGTTATTTCTAAAAGATTTAAGGAAAAATTAAATGGACAGAGCATATTCTGCTGTTCTTCCAGGAAGCTTAGACCAAAGGAAATGAGCCTTGGGAAAGACACAGCAAATAAAACCACAGACAGGTTGTGTGATGATAACACATGAAGGCATGTGGCTCCAAGGATGATAAAGAGGTGTAGGAAGAAAGACAGACAAACAGACAGCAATTACAATCTCCTATGATTAAACTGTACTTTAACAAGACACAAAAGGGAAAAAAAGTTATCCAGATCCCTGAGGAGCGCAAAGTAGGTCATCAGCTCAATTACATGTATGAGTGAGAAGTGGAAGGGTGTTGCCAGAAATAAAGGGTAAGTAAGTCTGATGGTGACTCAAGGGATGGGAACTGTAACCGAGATATAGACAAAAGGATGGGACGAGGCTTTTCTGGTTGTTGTGATAAGGATATTCTAAAGCCTTCAGGGAAATCAACCTAATTGTAGTCCATATAAGAACACAAACCAATGCAATGGTATGAAAATGGATCAGTTCAGAGACATGGAAAGGAAAATGAAGATGGAATTAATACAGGTAAACTTTTCAGTAGTACTCAGAGTGTAATGCATGGGGACAGGCTGCTGTTTCTAGATATAAACCTGTGGACATACAAGTAGGTTAGGAAAGAGATTCCACAGAACATCTGAATTGCTTTTGTGACAAATATTAGATTAAATCAATTTCTGCTAAAAGGAAAGTGTCATGGTTCCCAAATCATTGGACATTGCTGGACGTTATAAGATAAATTTCAGCTGAACATAGGTGGTGAAGGACAACCTGAAGTTATTTTAGTTATCCAGAGGATCAAGACCTCAGAGAGGCATAATTATTGAATTTTGCCTGAAATTCAGAAATATAATGAGACAAGGACAGTCAAGAGCAGACCAGCACACAGGAAATGTAAACATCATAATCAAACTACTAGGTTTTTATGCACAGCCGTCAGATTGCCTGTGCATGTTGACTAACATTCAGTTTCTTCTAAAAGCTGACTTTTCACCAAAAATTAAATTTGTGATTACTCAGGAAGCCCGATTTTGCTTTTTTTAATCATTACATAGCTGATACTTCAGCATTGAGATAGATGGAATTCTAGCGTTTTAAAGTCAGGGCAAATTAAAGAATTGGGAAAAAAACCCCAAACTTACTCAAGTCCTAGGAGTCTGATGAACGAGAAAAGCTGCAGACTGAGTGACATTAATTTTAATGTAACATACTTAATTTCATTGTCTGCTTTTGTACTGCACAGCTTCAATCAAGTTCTGGCTGTACAGAAACCAACAGAAAAAAATCAGAAAAAAGTCTATGGGGAAGGATCCCCCATTTCTATAGTTTGCCTTTGACCCTTTTTACTCCTGACCTCCTCTCTGAAAGTATGCCTCCTGCTAATAATTGTTAGTTAATAATCAGTACTTCTGAAGGCACATTTGAATTATATTTTTTTTTGTCCAGCAGACCATTTCAAGGCTAACCCTGCCATCATCTTTTTGGAAGACCTTCTCTGCGTAGGGAGAGTCTTAACAATAATTCCACTCCCACTCACTATAAAAGTTGGACCATACACAGTTAGTAGGTGCCTCTTTACAGAACAGATCAAACTTGGATTTTCTGTTTCATGAAATACCAGCGTTAAGAAACTGGTTTCTGAGTTCCTACTTGAATATTCCTTGAAAAAATAAATTTTGGCAAAAAAAGTGTTACTTGCAATGTTTCAGTTTAGAAAAGATCTTTCAACTATGTAAATGCAGTTTTTAATTTCAATTAATATTTTGGTTATATATAATGTATGTTAAGCTATGCCATATTACAGATGTCAAGCAGTATGTTGTAGTAGTCAATCTATTCTATTTATTTGATAGTATTTTTACTTTGGAAAGCATTAAGAACACCTTCTACTTAATATTAAAACATCTTTGCTTATTTTACTAAATGAAATTGTTTGTTATTTGTGTTGTAACTAAATGGTTCTATATGTTGTAATTTAAATGAAAAATAACAGGGAAATGGCTTATATCACCATACATTATCATCATGTAAACACAGGACAAAAATAAAGTCGAAGTGAAATACATTTTGTGACAGAGCATCATATAAAAAGTGATTTAACATTTTTTCCAAAGCAAAGGAATCAAATGTATATGTGATATTTCATCAAAACATGTGTGAATTCCCTCAAAAAAGGTTATCTTTTCAAAATGTCTTGTCTGAGAGAAAAATTTCATGAAAATTTTCCAACCAGTTTCAGTTGCTGAATGTAGAAGCTTTCCATCACTCCAGCTTTCCAAACCAAGTATAAAACGGAAAGACTTGTGTCTTTTTAAAGGGAGGGAAAATTTCATGTGACTAACACTGTAGTTTTACTGATTTTGTTTTGTCTTACTGTGAAACAGATTTGCATGCTTGCAGTCAAACTCATGGGTTTCTCCATGGTTGCTTTTTAAACACATGTAGATTTAATTTTTTTTTAGTAATAGAGATACTTTCTTTTAAGAGAGGGAAAAGCTTGAGTACAATGGAAGTAGGAAGACAACTCTTTCTGGAACAGTATTTATGTCCATGACAACATTGCAGGGGAGATGGGACTCAGTGACCTTTAAAGATCCCTTCCAACCCAAACTATTCTATGATTCTATGATATGTTAAAGTATCAATTTAATTTTTTTAATTTAATTTGATTTAAATTTTATTTTAAATTCTCACTTGTTTGAGAAACCCATAGAAAAAAACCCATGAAATTGGAAGCTTACTGAAACTGAAAGGACTATTTCCTGTGGTCTGCAATGTGGGTTTACACTTTCTCTGGGCAAGGCAAAGAGAAAAAATGGCAGGAGTAGACATTCTCCGAATGCCACAGATTGGCTAAAATGTTTTGAGTTTCAAATAGGAACTCTGCAGAAAGTTAAAAAGATTGATCCTCCAGGTAGATCCAGATAAACTTTTTTGCTGTACATATTATTTCTGGATACAGCAACAAAGAAATCATCATAGATTTTAATACATCAATGACAGAGTTATCATTTAAAAATTGAGGGGGTTTTGTTTTAGTGTCTAAACATCTGCCGTCAATGTGCTTGCACTGCTCACAACACAGCAAAGCCTCAGAGCAGAGCTGTTCTAAAGTGTTTATGGTCTAAATAGATGGTACCGATACAAGGTAAGAGAAAAGCTTGTACCACAAACCCCGAGTGAATAATGTGGAAATGTAAACAGAATTTAAATGTAAAAATATAAGCAACATTAAAGGCAGAACAAGGTAGAAGAAGAACTGAGGAGACAAGTATAAATCGAAGCAAGGTAAAGGTGAAGAGACAGCATTAATCAAGGGGGTAGGTTTTTGTAATCAGCCAGTCTGTATGAGCAGGACATGCCAAAGCTATAAAAAGTTCTCTAAATACCTGGAAAGCTCTGGATTTTTTTTCAGCTGCTCTCAGGCTGGCTCCTCCCTACAGGTCCCTCAGTGAGACTGCATAGCAGGGAAGGAAAGGCATTTGCATTTACTGAGGAACAACAAGGACAACAACAAGGAAAAGCGAGAGGAGATTTCTGTTTCTCAGCTCCTGAGAATTTGCTGAACAGGAAAGGAGTTGTTAAACAAGTCTTTGCTTAGTTGAAGTCAATCTAAGTCAAAGAAATGCTAAATCTGCACAGGTAATTTCTTGGGCTGAATTTTACCTCTGTGCAGCTGTTAAAAATTATGATGAATTTCACCTTAAAGCAGAACCCCCTCTCCACTATTAAGTGAGACATCTAACACGGAACACGTATCATAAAGAAACAGTGACAAACACAGTATCCAACTTCAGTCCATACAATATTTACTCTGAATCCCATTCCTAATGGTACCACAGTCACAGCATTGACATCAGTGGCTTAGTGGAAACTTGTAAAGCCCGTTGTAACTGCTGGGCACAAAACTTGTAGCTTTATGGGTGAAACTTCAGTTGGTATAAAATGGCAGAACTTGTTTCAACTTTGTAATCTCCCTAAGAACACTTGTATCCTGATGTTGGAGAGCAGACATGCAGAGGAGAAACTTGAATTAAATCTTGCAATAAAAAGCAAGCTATCTCGACTTTTTCTATAGGACTCAAATGATTAAACCAGTTTGGCTACAATAGCTGATTTCTTCTAAAGGTATGCTCATGGGAAAAGTCCTCAATTAGTTCTGTTTTGAAGAGCTTTGAAGACCAAGAAAAAAATCAGGCTAACAGCAATAGGAGGGTAGAAATGTAACAGTGAAAACTCAGAGTTGCTAGAGCTCAATGGAAATATAAAGACCTCACTCCGGATTTCTCTCAGTTGTTCTACGTTTTTTGCATTCCTTTAACCTGGTCAAAAACCTCCAGAGCATGGCTGCACAGGGGAGTACAGAGGCTGATGGAAGAAGCGTGTGACCCAGAACACAGCAGACAACTAGATCTGACCTATGAGGTCTTTTACAATATGCTTGTCACAATAGTCATAATACTGATACACATTGTCCTTTCAAGTTCTGCTTCTATGAAAGAAAAAGGTACATATATATACACACATACATATGCACATATGTGTGCATGTACGTATGTAGGTACATATAGATACATGAGTGCCTACAAAGGAAGCAATGAAGGTATGTTGAGCACAAAATCTTTTGACTGGGGCCCAGAAGTCCATGTCAGAGAGCTTGCAGCTTGGTACTGGGGCTGAATGTGCTAGCATTCCCAATCTTTGGGAATCAGTCAGTACACCTCGGGCAATATCACATCTTCTCTCTCTCGTACTCCCACTGTGCTGAAGCCAAGGAGAAGGGCTTGTGCCGCCGGTAGCAGAAGTGACCCTCAGCAAATGTCTGCCACAGGCAGGAGCTCTAGAAACACAGTATTGCTTTTCTGTCCAGAGGCATAGACTAGTGCTATTCAGGTGCTAATTATTCAGGTTAACTATAGAAGAAATAAAAGTTTTGCCTATTTGCCTAGTCAAGGATAAATGCAAATGTCCCTGTATAAGGACCAGGTAAAAATTACCGGAGAACCTTAATATTTAGCTAGGCAAGCAAAAAGTATTTTACAATTTGTTTAAAGTACTGTAATGAATAATCCATACTATTTGCTTCAGGAAAAATGTTTGAAGCCTAGTAAGTACATGTAAAAATATTTCCTCATTTAAATTTTTTAAGGAGCATTAAATCAAAAATACATCTTGGTCAGCCTTGTGTACGGAAACTTTTTATTGATGTAAGAAGTGCTATACTCCTGTTTAAATAAACTGATTTTTTTTTTTTTTTAATAAATACATCTTGAAATTTATAGCAAAAGACAGTGTATTAGTTAAAGTTGGTTATAACATAGCCTGCCATTATTCTAGTTTCTCCACACATCCTCTGCCAGTGCATTTCCTACGCAACAGCTTTGCTATTCCAGTCTCGGCTTATCCTCAGTGATGACTGCCATTTGTGCTAAACTACACAGTTCACCTACTTCAGCAAGTGAGATTAAAAAGTATCTATATCTCCTGTCCCTGATGAGAAATATGCAAAACTGGTTCCTGGGAGAAGGTGCAATTTACCATCTATTGTCCAGCATTTTCTTCTTTTGCAAGGGGGCTGTTGTTTATCTGCTGGATTTAAAAGGGCAGTTGAATTTTTATCTATGGTTATTAATCAGCCTCAGTCTGTGCTAAAGTTTAGTGAAATGTTCTTGTTGAATCACTGATATGTAAAAAAAAATGGTACACTGAAGACGTGGCATACTGGAAAAAATGCACCAAAGACTCCCAAGTCAGATTTCATTCGACAACTATAATGTAAGTTCAAATTTTCTGTAACAACATAAGGGGATTATTTATTAAAAATAGAAAGAAATGAACAATTATGGAAATGGAGGGGGGATTTTTATATTTTATACCATTGTTTGGTTTTTTATTCAGAAAATATTTTACTTCAAAAGCTTGTTGTCAGGTAGCTTAAGCCTTATACTTAGTGACATCTTGTCACTTCTTCAGTAGGAAACTTTAATTTCCTATAACTATTATGAATCCAAGAAAAGCAATTTTGCTTTGACTTTAAGCATTCCCTTTCAGCTTTTGCATTCCAAACATTTCAACTCAGGAACCAGTAGGTGAACTTTACTAGAAGCAAAAGCTGAGATTGTTAAAACTAAGTGATTCATGGCAATTGGTAGAAGTTACGTGATTTGGCACCAACTGCCACTAAAAATCCCTGATTAGTCTATTGCCTAGCATTGAAATTGGGTAAAGTGCAAAAAATAGGAAACAAAAAATGTAGATGTTGAAAAAGTGAACTTTTTTCATATGGCAGTGATAGAAAGCCTGTATGATTTATTATTGTTAGCAAAGCTAAAGTATGCAGCAGCTTGCACAAATGGCAACTAAGCTGCTGCTGGAGAGGCCAGAACAGCTACTTTATAGATAACTCAGTGCAAAAGATTAGGCTGGTGGTTAACATGGCAAAAGCAGGTGATACCGCAGGTATATGTCTGCACTGACTCAAATTTAGTTGCTTCACATCAGAAATTCGAGGCCTGTAGGATGTATATTGACTGGTAACTAGCAAGGGAACTTGGTATTTCTTTTTCTCAGTATTAGCTGGACCACAGTTCAACTTCTGGGGATCATTTTGGTTCACCTCTCGGAGGGCAGAAAAGTTTTGAAGAAACTTTTGTGGGTTTTCTTTATAACCAATCCCTGATCATTACTTTTCAAATGAAAATAATTGCAGATCTGAAGCACCACTAGCTCTGCTATCCTCATAGATGATTGCTGAGTTGAATGGCCAGCAAATGGTGGACCTGTAAGGCTGTTCTCTTGTGAGACTACACTCCTGGAAGGTGTATTTAAAAGGGACTTCAGTACAGATCACCCTGTGAATGTGACATGAGTTTGTAAAGGGGACAGGACAGTGGGTAAGAATTCATGGAAGATGGGAACCAGGAGTCATACCTTGAGACATGCTGAATGAAGACGGGGAGCCATATGCTATGAAGACGGGGAGCCATATGTGAAGGCATGCTAAATGAAGGAGTGTAAAACACAGCTATGTTCACTAAGTGGCTGGAAGGAACTGAGGGAAGATATGAAGCCAGAACTGACATTCTTATGTTTTTGGCTAGCTGGTCCCTTACCACTCCTTTCAAAAAATCAGGCATTTATACCCAGTGTCAGCAAGGAGGCTTGAAACAGGAACAATCACTTCAAAAAAGAGCACAGCAACTCAAAGTAGCTGAGAATTGCAGGGGTAGGAACTGCTACCCTTTTGCAGCAGTAAGCCTGCAGTCTGCATATCTCGAACAGGATACAGCAAGAAGAACGTAACAAGCAAGATATGAAGCTCACAGTGTGGTTGACTGCGTCATTGCTGCTGCACCACATTCTGGAGTGTCCTAACCATCTGTGTACTTGGTATGATCCTATGGAGAAAGAGCAGGAAGGTAAAATAAATGGAATACTCTTCAATTCTTTCTTTGCAAGCTTTTCTGCTTTGCAAAAAATAAGTTAAGGTGGCTTGGGTCAGTGAGGTGTCTGGTGATGGAGGAGTCTACCACCCTTTATGTACTTTAAATAAGACAGACATTGAATAAAATAATGGAGCAGTCCTTGGACCTGTGACTGCAATTTGAGATTTCCTCTTCCCAGGGGAGTACTGAAAACCACAAAACTGGGGTCTTGCCCACTTTAGGCTGTGGAGTTGCCTCTCCACCTCTGCCTTCAGTATTTCTTACTGGCTAGCCATTGGTGTCTCAAAGTGCTGATTCCTCCTGGCAGGCTCCTAGTAATTTTTGGACCCCATTCTAAGATGTCTAATTCAGCTGCTGCAGTATTGCAGACAGGCTTAATGCAGGCTGCTGGACTCCCAACTCAGGGGGCTCAGGTGCCTATGTCTAATCATGCCTCAAAATCTAGCCCTGTGACTCTAATAGGATACTGCTGGAAACTGAATGAACTGGCTGCACTTGGGAGCAGAACTTCTGCACTTTTTGCCGGTAGACCAAGGAAAATTAACATTCATTTGGTCATTAAACTCAAAATGTGATGAATTTTCAAAACAAATATACAGTACATGGTGTTAGGCCAAAGGCAGTTCTGATCCCAAAGTTTCAACATTTTGGCCCCTACCAATTTCTTTCATGCGATTCTTAGAACTATTACTCAGACAGTCCATGTTAACTGGCAGATGCCCGATGGCAATATATAAAGTATATATTTTACTGCAGTTTCTTAACTGGATAATTGATGGATTGTAAGAGCTAGTATAAAATGAACACCAGCTTGTCCTCAACCCCTTATTCTAGGCTTGAACCTTTAATATTGGTGCGAAAGAACAATCCTATAGCCCTTTCAGTATTCTTGATAACTCTGGTAAATGTTGTCACTATTAATTTTTTTCTTTGGAAGCTACTAAACCTTGAGCGAATCAGAAACATTTTAGTAAAGACAGAGGGTGGATTACTGGGGACCCAACTTCTGAAAGCTGACTTCTCAGTAGTTTCTATTGTGTAAAGAGGAAAAAAACACCACCTGCTTCATATTGCCTGACTACAACAAGGAAAGCTTTTCCAACGGCATAAGTAAAGAAAACACATGGACCCTAAATTCTGTCCCGCCAAAATCAATGGCAAATCATTCGCTCACTTCACCTTATAATATGTAGCATATTTTTTTGAATCAATGCTTCCCTGAAAACTGCCTCTTCAAATATGACTAAGAAACACACTTCTGAGTGTTTTGAATTGCATTAAACACAGGAAGCTTTTACCATGCCTTTCCTTTGGAGTAGTTTTATTAGGTTATCACCTGCACAGGGTCCCATGCAAGTGATTCGCCAGCCTTTTTGTTCGCCATCTGTATAGGGGTGAATCTCAGCCATAAGTTTTAAAAAATAATTTTAACTCTTTCTTGAAGCTGCAAACTAAGCCAAGTCTCAAAGCTGAGTTTCCAAGTGAAAAAAAAAAAAAATGGGTAAAAGAGAAGAATTACAAGGTCATATAACCTGTTTCCCTATTTTGGTGAAAGGGAAAGAAATAAAGCACAATTTTCTGATCCATACTGGTGCCTTCCAGCAAAAGGTAAAGGCTCTGAACTTTCTACCCTGTACACTGTATTCAGATATGTGTAATGTGTTGTGTCAGAACAGGATGGTCAACTTTAAGTACTGAAAAACAGTGAGTCAGCCTCTTTCCTCATAATCATGGGTTTTCAGTGGATAAAAAATGTTTGCCTTTAATTTGCCTCCCCTTTTTGTGTTGACCTTTTGAATATCATATTTTTTACTTAATCGTTTTATCTGCAAGGACAAGATGTATTTGTGTTTAAACAAAAGCTGACATTCTCACACAATAGGATGAGTTCAAGCAATGAGGCATAAGAAAAAACAGCATATATCACAAGAATTTTATCACAGCAGTTGGTAATGCTTCTAAACTGTCCACAGTTCTTTGATTTGATCCTCTGCAAGCTGATATTCAGAGGTGTTCTTCCTTTTTGTTGCACAGGATGATGTCTGGATTCAGATGAGAGGTAAGAATACCCATTTTCTTTTAAAAATTCTCATCTCCCTCTGAAAATCCCCATTTCCTTCCTGGTATTTGCATAATGAGCAAAACCTTTGGCAGTATGCCAAGTTAACTACTGGCCACACAAGTCAGGCTGAATGGGAACCCTGAAAGCAGGCTGTCTCCTTGTGAGGGTGGAAAAGCCTAAATTTCCCAACAACCTCTTCTTTTAATGCAGTATATAATCCAAATAATTACTCTTTTCTCTGGAAAAATCCCCCTGCCCCACCCTACTTCCTTCAAGCTGGAGAAGATCCAAGCAGACTCCATCCAACCCACTATGTGGCCCTGTCGAAAAAAAAAGAAAAGCCCCCTACTGCTGTAGTTGGTTGGGTAATTTAAGCAGTTCTTCATGGCTGAATATTTAGGCTTCACTTCTTATTGCTGACGCATAAGTTCCCAGGCCTTGCCTGAAAAATTGCAAAATTTAGGCATTTGGATGTTGTAGGTGAACACCAGAGGTTTTAGAAGAAGCCAGGTTTAGGTTACCTTACTCCTCAATTCTGTTCAAATTCTTTTTGAATTCTGATACCCTCTTCAACTACGCAAGGTTGTAAATTCTAACCAAAATGTCACGCAAAATTCAAATGGGAATGTGGGATAGATTTTTTTCAGAAAGCTGATGACTGAAAGCATGATAACACTAGGGTTGTTATTATGTGAGTTAAATAAGCCTTGATAATATGTTAGGAATATTCTTCCTATAGTATCTTAAATCTCAGTTTGCAAACCAGGGTCCTGCAGGTGAGGGTAGAAATACTTGTCTGCCTCTGAACTTCACCACCTAGGCATTTTTAGAGCTATATGCATCCTTCCTTTTCTATACAGCTGTCCCAATACCTCAGAAACTGTGGTATGTGTCCGTATTCAATCTTCTCATATTCTTCCTCAGTAAACATCTTTAGTATCCCAACAGCAAATGCCTATAAATAAATTGTAAGAATAATGGAAGAGCTTTGCTACTAAGGATATGGAGCTGTCAGGATACAGAGATACTTACGTATTGTGAGTACATGCTTCAATAAGATGTTTGCTACTTCCTCTTAAGAAACTGAGTATTATACGCAAGTCTTGGCAATGAGGATATTGTCACTGGTCAATGGGCACTGCAGAAAAAACAGGAAGGCTCTTGTGTTTGTACTATACTTAGAGCCAAGAGCTAGTTTCCGTACTAACGACAGGAAATGTTGAGCAATAAGAGTCTTGCTCCAAAGATGACATTGAAAATTAGATGTTGTAATGCTCCCTTTAAATTATAAGGTGGAGGATATAGATAAATAGCAAATGAAATGGTGAATAGTGAGTTAGCCTTAACTGAGCAAATAATTTCATTTAGGAATATAGAAAAGTAATTTCATTTCTGTGTTTCCAAGTGAGGTCCATCAAATACTTCTGCATTCTCTATTCCAAAGCACTATTGCTTGCCCTTGATATCTGGTAAATCTTAGTAAAGGATGGTCAGATTAAACATGGTTAGCTTTACCAAAGCACATTGTTCAAAATCCAGTGGGCTAGATTTTGGCAAAGCAGTCAGCACAATTAAATTGTTTATAAAACTTAAATCACATGTTGGGCACATATTAGGGAATACTTTAATTATGAATGAAAGACCAGGCCCTGTTCCCATTTGGAGCGAAGGGAGGAGAGGATGCTACTGAATCAGAAGGGAAAGGATTCATTAAAGTCTGTAAAGAAAAAAGTCTGCTTAATTTTACTCGTTTAACTATTTAATCACTTAAAGACCTAATAGATTGGACCCTCTCTGTTTAGATAAAGCTGGTATATTCCAGAAATGAAACTCAGTTTAGTGTCTTCTTTGAGAATATTCTTTTGATTAAGAAAATGGATTGACTCTACATCATCACACACATTATGAGGAGGAGGAGAAAGGGGATTGAAAACAGCTTATTATTTAATAGCACTACTACATGACTTGTCAGAAATGAGAAAAAAGAAGGAAACTGGAGAAGAAGAAAGAAAGGAAAAAGAAAAAAAGTTAAGAACAACCAGGAACTTAAAAAGGAATTGCTTTTTCTCACTCAGTGATTGGGATTGTGACAATAAAGGTGGCATTCTTCTGACCAAATGTAGAAAGCTGCACTGGGTATGGTAAATTATGAATTAGTCATCCCTTGAAGATACACTTCCAGGAAGCAATATATGTAATCCAAAAGAAGACAACTATAATAGGTCACATAAAGCTTTTTCCAGCATGTCTAACTTTGTATCTAACTTTTGGCTATTGAGTATACCATGCTCAGACATGTAAAATTATGTGAGAAACCTACCGCTAAAGACCAAAGTAAACAGTAACATCTAATTTTTGCCTAAAGAATGTATTATCTCTCTACTTTTGTGTAAAATTCTCAATAACTATAGTGGCAAAAGGCAGGGTGTGAAACTTCAGATTCATATTGGACCCTATGTACCACAACCAGAGAATCTATCTTAATTTTCTGAAAGAACTGTATCAGTTATCA
>NW_009646941.1:1587028-1618438 GCF_000708025.1 Charadrius vociferus
CCTCACTCTTGTATTATGCCCTGTCTTATTTTCATAAGAAAAACACACTAAATACATTACTTATACTTTCCAGTGCAGCTAAATCTGTCATTCCAAATACAATCCCCTTAAGTACCAAACATGTAACTCACCTTTGTAATCCATCCTGCAGTCAACTATTGTAAAATCTATTAAAGCAAGGTGCAAAACTTCTTGCCTTGAAAAAAACTCCTATTCTAGATTTGGGAAACATCAAGCACAACAGTTAGATTGTGGTGAGGGACAGAATCTTCTGTCAGTCCAATGTGACTTTTAGTGCGGTAAGATGAGATGGGAGTTCAGCAGCTACCATTAAAAGAGAGAAGTATTTATCTGGCTTTAAAAATGAAGATAAGCATTTGAAATTGGGCAAGTAATGTTCCAAGAAGTCCCAGTGATATGACAAGCAATTGTCGTGGTTTAACCACAGGAGGCAACTAGGACCACCCACTCACTCCCCCCAGTGAAAACACTGTTTTCATGCCAAATCCAAAACATAGCACTATGTCTGCTGGTAGTAAGAAAGTCAACTCTATCCCAACTGAAACCATGACATTCTCCACCCCCTGTTCCATACCATTTACATCATGTCCGGGTCCCACACTATCCAACACAACCTCATTAAGTACCACCCCCTTCCCATCCTTTGGTATAATACACAGATATCACTCCCTTAGTCCATGGACCACCCCTGTGGAATGTCTGTAAAATGTCTGTAAATGTCCATAAATGTCCACAAATTTCCACAAAATGTCCATTGAGTTCATTCAGTCTATGACCCTGGGCTCCGTCTGCCACGGTGGTCACCCAGGACAGGAGAGATGGTGTGTTGCATGGAATCATTGGACACCCAAGCCAGCTCAGGTCAGCTCACTGCTTCTTGTAAGGCTTGTTCTCCATTGGTTCAGATAGTTCCTGCCATAACAATTCCTAAAACATACAACAATTTAAAGGTATATCCATTATAATCTTCACCTCTGGTCCTTCTGGGCCAGGTTATAGGATTTAACATTGCAATGAACTCCTCTCCTTTCTCCTAGCCCGGCTAGCAACAAGGGGTTTCTGCTCTAGTAATTCCCATAACATGCAACTCAAATCCCGGGCTTCAACTTTACTCCCAATTTCTCTGCCTTCCCTGATCCCAGCAGCACAGGGGGATGGGGAATGGGGGTTGTGGTCAGCTCATCACATGCTATTTCTGCTGTTCCTTCCTCCTTAGCGGGAGGACTCTTCGCACTCTTCCCATCCTCCAGTGTGGGGTCCTACGCATGGGAGACAGTTCTCCATGAACTTCTCCAACGTGAGTCCTTCCTACAGGCTGCAGTTCACCACAAACTACTGCAGCGTGGGTCCCTTCCACAGGGTACATCCTTCGGGCTACAGGGGGACAGCCTGCTTTACCATGGTCTTCACCACAGGCTGCAAGTGAATTTCTGCTCTGGTGCCTAAAGCACCTCCTTCCCCTCCTTCTTCACTCACCTTAGGGTCTGCAGAGCTGTTTCAAGTCAAGAACACTGGAGTTCCAGCCTGTTGGCAGCACAGGAAACAGCAGCCCTGCCAGCCCAGGCGCATTGCCATTGCTGTTATCAAACTGTTCCCAGGCACAGCAGAGTAAATGATAAGCAGTACACCAAGCAGTGAAAGCAAAAAGCAGCCACTAATGGGCACGCGAGCGCAAAACTCTAATTTACAGTAAGGCAAGCAAGCCCACTGGCAAGCACAAGAGATTGCCAATTAATAGTTAAACAGCAATAACAGTTACAAATTTGGTCTAGCACTTTCCAATCAAATCTGTCATTATCTGAAACCCTTCCAGCCCCATGTGGGGCACCAAAAAGGACTGTGGTGGTTTAACCCAGCTGGCAACTAGGACCACACAGCCACTCACTCACCTCCCCCTGGTGGGATGAGGGAGAGAATCAGAAGAGTAAAAGTGAGGAAAACGTTGTGAGTTGAGATAAAGTAAGTAAAGCAAAAGCCAGGCATGCAAGCAAAGCAAAACAAGGAATTAATTCACTACTTCCAATCAGCAGGCAGGGGTTCAGCCATCTCCAGAAAAACAGGGCTCCATCACTCATAACGGTTACTTAGGAAGACAAAGGCCATAATGCTGAATGTCCCTGTGCTTCCTTCTTCTTCCCCCAGCTTTATATAATGAGCATGACGTCACATGGTATGGAATATCCATTTTGTCAGTTGGGGTCAGCAGTCCCGGCTGTGTCTCCTCTCAACTTTTTGTGTACTCCCAGCCTACTCACTGGTGACAAAATATGAGGAGCAGAAAAGGCCTTGACTACTTAACAACAACAAACAACATCAGTGTTTTACCAACACTATTTTAATCCTAAATCCAAAGCACAGCACTATACCAGCTGGTAGTGAGGAAGTCAACTCTGTCCCAGCTGAAACCATGAAAGCAACAAAGATATATTAATCACTTGAATATCTCAATATTTCTTTTGAGAGTGAGTAGTCAACTCATCCTCTTTTCTCTGCACCCTTTATCTTTCTACTATTAAGAAAAGTTCCTCTCTTTGGGATAATGCGAGCAACGTTGCATGCAATATTGAGTAAGTGGGTAGATCATTGTTGTTACACAAAGGTCTATTTTCTGAGTGGCAGTAAGTAATATAGAGCTCGTTGTTGGGAATATATAATTGGGATTATGATTCAGTTTTTACATTTATCACCATCACGTTGTATCTGCCATTCCCTTGCCTGGTTGTTCATTCATTATTGTGAGATAGTTCTTGATCTGTTTGTTTGACAAGTCTGAATAATTTGCCTAACTTGAAAAATTTGTGACTTCGCTATTTCAGATTGTGTATGTATAGTTCAAGTATCCAGGTGTCAGCAGTGATTCCTGGGGAATATAATGGATAACTTTTTTCATTGTAAAAACAAGTGTTTCTAACCCTACCCTTTTTTCCTCTCTTCTTCTGTTGTTTAGAAGATACCACTCAGTGGTGATTTGGTTCCTTTTAACTGCCTTTAGTGAAGGGTCTATTCAAAAGTTTTGTGAAATCTAAGTAGCCAAATCACACCGTTCCATATACTGTTGACTTGTTCTAAAATCTCAAGCAGAGTGCTTGTGCTTGTTTGAAAAGGCCTTGTTCTCATAAGACACAAATTAAGATTTAACGGAAAACTATTTTTATCCTGTTGTTTTGTGGAAAGAAGTCATGTATGATCACTTGTTTTGCCTTCCAAAACTTTTTTTTAAAAGGAATTTCAAACATGTTAGGCAATTTTTAAACCAAATTAGAATGGTAACAGTGGAAACCTTGAAGAGAATGAAACTTTTAAAATTACTGGTGCACAAACAAACTGGCAGCGAGCAGCAAGACTGGTTATTCTGTAATTGTGGGAAAGACTACAATAAGGCACGAAAGGGAGAATCTTACAATTACTGCAAATGTAGGTCCATCTCCTTTACTAGGCACCAGTACTAGGCACACACTTGAAAGAAACCTTGAAGATGGGGGAAGCATTACTCAGGCTTTTGTTTAAAAGGAAACCAAGTTTCCCTAGTGCCTGTCCTCAAGGAACTACTTGTTCTGTAGGCCAGGAAATGTGTGTATCTTAAAGATGATATATAAGTTTGCACGAGAGTTTAAAAAAATTCTAACAAGGAGCTCCTATTTCTCCATTCTTAATGATCTAACTGCTTCTTGGGCAGATACTTACGGGAGCTGATATCGTTGCAGAGTTCATTAGAAGGAAATAAAACAGTTCCTTATAATAGGTGCTGCAGTCTTCATTTGGCCTTATTGCTGCAATAGACTAATTTATGGGATACCAAGTCTCAACTCAAAACCAGCCTAGCTAGAGCTTGTTTGGGCATGATGGAAGCAATATTATCAGTTTGGAGGCAGCAACAAGCAGAAATGTCAAAGATCAGTCACCTTATCTGGCAACATTTGCCTGCTACTTGTTGCTCATACTTAGAAATCCTGCAGTCTTTCAGGATCCTCAGATTCTTCTGTAGACTAAGAGGTTTCTTGATATCTTCTTTTTGTTACCTTGAAATTTATACTTCTTCTGTATGTTGTACAATTAATGATATGATGGAATCATTTGGATAATTAAAACTCTGCAGCTGACTTTTAGGTACCTAGGTAGAACTTTTAGATTTTTAACTCACAAAAGTCTAAAAAGTTTGCAACATGAGAAAATGTGATGTTGCCTCTGTATTCAGGCAACACTAATATACCTGCACCTGGCAGGGAATCTACAGTTAAGAAGCTCACAGACTGAGTGACAGGAGACCAGTTGCGAAGAATCCCCACAACTGATCTTTGAAAGTCACCTTGGTGTTGAGTATGTCGAATCTGGAAGCATGCAACAAGATTCCTCTATTCCCAGCTGTTTGCTTAAGTGGTTTACAGATTAAGAAATCCTATAGACAAAAAAGACTGACTTTCAGTTGAGTGAGTTTGAATGCTGAGCCATCATTTTAGACTTAAAGTTTTGATAGAATTTTAAATTTTTGTTAAAAAAATCACTGCACCCTAAAGACGTGAAGTTTTTCTATGTAGTAGAACTATAGCATAAAGGATAGAGAGAAAAATGATGACTATTATGAGGTGTAAAGAATGGCTGCTGTATTCAAGTGAGTCTAGATTGTCTAGGACTCCTCAGGGCTGACAAAGAAAGCTGTAATGCATGATGGAGGAGGTGATTTAAGTGGTAATTTTTCATAATTTCTTGAAAAACTTCTCCTGAGAACTGAGACACACCACTGAAATTATCACAGATAAGATTTAAAATAAAAAGGACCTAGTATAGCCAGTCTAATTTCCATTCATTATGTTCTTAAGTTTTTCAAAGATTAACTTTCTGCATAGGCATTTGAGTACATAGGGATATCCTTTCTGACCAGATTCCTCACATTATTTACAGTGGAAAGAGTTTCTCCTCCCTGCCCCAAATGTAAATTGGACATGGTAACAAGCATACAAAGAAATCTCCATGGATGTGAACTTAATGTGAATTTTTACTGTTGTGACCTTTAAGAGCTAGAAGCAGTTCCTAGAAGATGGTGGATCTCTACAAGTATCCCCTTTTTACAAGTCAATAAAACTACCGGAGATAGCCAAGGAAGTCGGCCACATGTTGTTATGATCCTGGAATTCCACCACCCATACTCAGCTTGTAGCATCCTACTGCCATCAGTTTAGCTTTCTCAGAACATAGGCATAAAATTTTTTTGAAAACAGCTGGAGGGGTTTCAGATGTTCTTGCCTTTCAGCTATTTCTTACTGCACTGTGGCTGGAGATTTCAGTCCCCCCTGTGAAGTGGCAGAAGAGGAGAGACTGAACCTTTATCTGCAGTGTAGACTCAGTCACCTGAGGGCCTTAGCCAGCTTAGAGGATGTTACACTCCTTTGTATTGCAAGTGGCCTGATGAGTTATGGCTTAAACAAGCAGAAGGTCCCTGCAAAGCTCCTGGCCACTTGGAAATTGTGGGTATATGTGAAATAGAGTAGACCCTAGATTAGGTGATATTCAGAAATAAGTCCTGTGTGAAACATGAGATTCATGTCTACAACAGTCCTTTCTTTCTCCTAGCACTTGGTCCTTTTCCTTCCCCTCCCTCCACTATTTTGACAGTATGACGGCATCAGCTCCAGTTAAAGCATCTCCTCAAAGCTGCTACTCAAATGGGTGGCAGGCCCATGGATCGAAGGAGAACTTTGGTCACACTGTGGGGTATGTTCATGTGGAAAGACATGCGCGTTCATGCATGAGTCTCATGAGACTGTGTTCCCACTATCTCTGTATGCTGCAAGGTTTCAGCTTGACTATGACAGTACATTTTCTTCTGGAACAACAGCAAAGGTGTCCCTTGTTCTGCACCTTCAGCCCTTGAAATAAAAAAGCATCAACCATCCACACTCCACCCTTGAGGCTGCCCAGTTGAGATGCTGGAAAAAAGAGTGACTGCTAAGGCAAGGGCCAAATCACCCACCTAAGCCTACTGTAATTCACCTTTTTGATGTACGACTTTTGATGTAAGGCCCCATCCCTGGAGGTGTTTAAGGCCAGGCTGGATGTGGCCTTGGGCAACCTGGTCAAGTGGGAGGTGTCCCTGCCTCTGGCAGGGGGGTTGGAATTCAATGATCTTCAAGGTTCCTACCAACACAAACCATTCTATGATTCTATGACTGTCTCCATCTCTATCTCTCAATGGACCAGAAAAGAATAAGTGCTCCCTCCTTTCAGACTAAAGCAGCTGCTATATTCTGGATTGTCGCTGCTTTTCACCCAGAGAAGGTTCCCTGCTGTTTCAGGAGCATCCTCAGAGACTAAATTCCACATGTCATCCTTGCACTACAAGCTCTGCAGAAATGACAAAGACAAGATGAGGAGAGCAGCAAAATGATCAAAATGAACGTGATACAACACACGGCAGTAGTACAACTTGACCACATCCCTAAAATGTCAGCAGAAATTGTATGGGAACCATAAACACACAAATAGTTAACAGAAGAGAGTTCCTTAATGTCTTCAGTAGATCTTGGCCAAATAACAGTTAGTACATTGCCGAACACGTATTCTAGTTATGTAAAACAAGAGCATCTTTGATTTTTTTTGTGTCTGAAATAAAACTGCAATCTTATATGTAGAGAAGAAGCAAATAAACACAAGTAAACATGCAAAATCAAGGAAACATGCAATTAATATTTTCTGAGGTCATAAGCAATTAAGAAAAGCAAACAAACGTCAATAGCATAATGTTTTCCTTAAAATTCCAGGTTTGGAAACATCTATAATCTTTTAAGTTAAAAAAAAAAAAAAAAGAGAAAAAAAAAGAATAAAAGAGAGAAAACAAATACAGACTTTGAGTGGAAATGCCATACATGTGGAAGTGTCCACTAAGTATATTTTTTATTTTTCTTGTTTCCTTTTGGACATAAAATACTTATGAAATAATTATAATCCAGAGCCTGTACACTACACATTTCACTTTTGTGTTCTTTCTGTCATTGCCAATAGTTTGTTCTTTGAAGGTCTAACCTCAGGTGCCAGTCATAGCCTGTTAAGGCTAGGCTACATCCTCTTGATCACCTTCCAACAATAAAATGCTGTAAAATAGTTTCTGTTTTTCAAGATTCAAGTTCCATTTGGAGCTTGAAGTGAAAGGAAATTTGGAAAGAATGAAATACAAATATTTCTGTGTTTACCCAGCTCGGCACAATCCCTGTTATTTAGTGATTTGCAGTTTAAAGTTTTGGATCCTGTTTTATGGTGTTTACAGAAATTAATTTAATTTGATTTTATTTTAAACTTTTTATTTTTCAGAGGTGAATGTTTATTCCTAGCTTTATCCTAAAAGAAAAATTAAATGAAAATGGCCTCTCCACATTTTCTAGGTGTTTGAATTAGTTACCTTGGATCAGTATTTAAATTAATTTCCCGACAATGAGTTTGACTCGCCAACAATTTCATAATAAGGTGCGGTAAACAAGTTGTTTAAAAATATATAATTTAAAAAATGTTGCACAAGAGTTACTCATTCCAAAGCATACTTTTGATAGAGAGCTAGACTTCTTTTGCACCCACACATGTAGAAATATGTGTGCAAACAAGAATGGACACACATATGCAGTCACGCAAAAAATGGACACGTGGTATCAGAGAAATATCTCTTTTCTTTTGCGTGCTATTAAGGTACTTTTCCTCCAAGTTTCCCTAGCTTCCCAAGTTTTCCCTAAATTCCCTACAGTTACATTTGTTTGTACCCTTGCAAGGAGCTAAAATCAGAATAAATGAGAATTGCCACATTTTCAGTGTCTTTTCATAGAGTTTTCTCCTCTGTCTTATATGCATTATCATCCATAGTAACTTCCTTCTCCAGAATTAAAGCTCTCTCAACTCAGGCTACTAATGTGGGATGAACAATCCAAAACTGGCATAAAAAAGATGAGGGTGACAATAAGGGACAATAGGGGCAAAAAAAAAAAATAGCGTAAAAAAGATGCATAGAAGTCAATATCTCCACCTTTGCTGAGAATTACCTCCTTTAAATCCATTCATACCATATGGAGTGCACTGAAAGTTAAGCTATATTAATCAAAGAGTTCAATTTCTGTTGTCCATGGAAGACAGTATGTGAAAATGCACAGAGTACATTCCATATCTCGACTATTTCCTACAAAATGTGGATGCTTTCCAAAAAAACTAAGTAGAGAATTGTGTTTAAAAAGAATGAGACCTGAAAGTTCACTTCTTTCACTTGTACTTGTAGTATGACTGGAGAATACTCTGAAGGAAACATTAAAAAAACTTACTATTTTTTAACAATATGGTACTAATGGCCTTTAGTGAGAGCCTTGCAGTTTAACACAAAAAATCAGCATGATTTCCTCGATTATGGTGGTAGGGTGAATCAGTTTTAGCTATTTTTTAGCCCCTCTGAAAACAGTTAAAGCTCTTGCTGATTTAGAAATCATGTTGCTCTTCTATTTAACTTAGATAGCTGAGATATGGTTCAAAATAATGAGAGTGAATACATATTTAATGGTTTAAAGATAGACTAGTAAACTCAAGAGAAAAGAACGACGTCAAAACCAGTCTTTTATCTAACTGTCTATTTTACTGCATGTTAATGCTGTGCAGAAGAATATGACATTTAAATCATTTTCTTAAATCAAAAGAAAGAAAGAAAGAAAAAGAAATGGTGTACCTTATAATAAGGTATAGTCCTAGTTTAAACAAATGTATTTTTAGCAAAAACAATAGTGGAAACTTTCAGGCAAAGCCTTTTGAATTTTCCAGCTCTTTGAACTATGGTTCACACTGGCATGAACATGTTTTTTCTGGCTCTCAACTGAACACGAGTTGAGAGCTGATGCATCTTTTCTTACATTTGTACCAGTTAATTGTTTCAGCGAGTGCTGCACATATATCTACAACTTAATCAGGGAGTGCGATTCTCTGTATAACTTGACTACAATATTTCAGTCTTCTACATCCACACACATTTTGTCAACAACACTCCATTACAGATTCTGGCTTCTACCTTGAAGAGCCAAAAAACGAATGAGAAAAGATAAATCACCATATTTTTTTAATCATGCAATGAACAACCATAAGCTCCAATTTCTTTCCTTTCAGTCTGATAATGGTTTAGAGTATTTTCCCATATTATAGTCTCTGCATTGCCTTCCAATTAAATTCTTTTAAGTGCTCTGCCAGTCTGGTTACATATATCTCAATGATCCTATTGATTTCTTACGTGCTGGTTCTGGCTATGCAGTCCTCAGAGTCAGATACACAGCAGCTGTTAAGAACAGTTAACTAGGTACAGTATGTTTCTAACATCATTTCAGGAGAACAGTCATGTAGTATTTAGAGTGAAAAAAAAATCACCTTGACTGTATAAAGTTTTCAGATCAGGTTATAGGAAGAATACATGAAAGATCCATGGGCTTTTATGTCTCCTCTGCACCTTTTGAAGTCAGTAATTCAGAAAGAAAGCAGAGTAAGTATATAAGCAGGAATCATCACCTTCCTTCCCACTTCTATTGCACTCAATACTCAGACATATTTAGTTCAATATGCATTTCCGTATTTCCTCCTTTCCATGGCATGTGAGGCCGTTTGTAAGAACTTTTCAGTCTAGCTGGGCTTTTGCTGGGTTTGCACACAATTCAGACTGGTTTACTGTGTGGGTCTTTACTGCTTCTTTGTTGCCCCTCAGTATAGTACTACTGATGATTTGCACCCATCTGCCCAACACTGACGATTGGTTTTGCAGAAGTAGATCGTGATGTTTCTGAAAAGGTGTCAGAGCATCTCTTTACTCAGACTTCACTAGTTGGCCTTTGAATTCTAAAGAGCCTGGTTTAACCACTATTATAAAAAGAAGAAACAAACCAAGAAAGGAACCAGAAAAAAAACACCAAGAAAACAATCCCAAAATGTTAGATATGCATCGGCATACATACCAACAGGAAAAAATAAATAAGAAACAACTAAAATTCCTTGAAAGCATTTTCTGAAATAAATAAGCGGCGAGAAAGAAAAAAAAAACCAAACCAACAAAAACCAACTCACCAGCAAAACAAAACCAAAAAAACCTAGCAACAACAAGGACTTCAGTGAGCAAAGTAGGACGTTATCTGGCTCCTCGCCACTGGCAGTTCTATGCTTTTCAAACATCACTTGCAGCATGCTCTTCAGATTATTGATACATTAATTACATTCTCTTTGGGTTGCAATTTTGTTCCAGAAATAACAGTTCAGATCATGTCCATTTCTGCTCTGTGTTCTAAGAAGAGTCCTCCTGATTAAAGACAACAATTTTAGGGACATTGTGTTAAAACTGGCCTTTGAGCATTTGTGATATGGAGAATCAAGGAGGGAAACACACCCATTTGTGCATCAATTTTCTATTGTATGTATATTTTCTTCTCAGCTATTGTAGGGTGTTTACCACCTTAGCTCTTCAGGGAGGAATCCATTCTAAAACTGGTTTTGCTTTGTGGTCATCATAACAAGGCTCCGATCTTGATTGGGCTACATAAGCTTTGCTACAATGTGTCTTCAGTGATAACAACAAAAAGGAAGCTGATAGATAAGAAAAGGAAGGATTAATACTAAACAAAGCAATACAAAGCATGAATAATCTGAGTCATCAGGTCTGTGTGGCAGAATAAAGTAGATTAATCCTGTGCTAGTAACATATAATGTTTACAGTACAACAGCACTTGGGAGATACATACGCGCAATTAATTCCTGGGGACACAACGAACACTGCTGCTGTCTCATACCTTAGGTAATTTCTGCAAAGCCATATGAGATGTTTCATAACTGAATGGTTATTACTTAAACTAAAGAGGTGGGGTAAAGAGCTATGGATAAGTCTCATTGTACTAAAAAATATAAACTTTGTGTTTTGTAAAACTCCATGAACATCAGAACCTTTTTTTCCATTCCTCCTTGAATCCTCTCATTTGGTATTCATGAAGAAATTTTATCAAGTCTGAAAAGTCCTGAAAAAACATAAGTGCTCATAAATGTGCAGATAATGAAATAAGGCCCAGATATTCTTGACTGGTTAAATACAGTTCAAATGATATTTCACCTTCTAAATAATCACTTGGTCTTCCCCCAACCTTAACAGTCTGGGGAGGTTCATAAAAAGGATTAGGGAAAAAAAAAAACAACAAAATCACAACACAGATTCCATGTATGGACATTTCATGAACATTTCTTTTTCCTTACCTGTTTCTTACCTACTACAAGATAACTGGATTTTTATCTTGGAGACAACTTGGAAAAAGCACAAAGTTAATTCCTCTTATTCACAGCTGCAGGTTCTTGTTTCATCATCAGTTCTATAACTCTACAACAGATATTTGTGTGCTAGAAACTAAGGCAGGAGAGATTTCCTTTTGTTTCATCCACCAGTGCATCTCCCGATCCTACCACTGACTTCCCTAGGTTGGTACCTTGGGTAGACTACATCTAGGACTCCACGTTGTTATATAGTCTTAACCTTCTTCATAGCTTCCTAGCTATCCGCTTTGCTTCACTGCTGCCTTCCTTTATATTTCTACATAAATTATTTTATTTTAGTTATGTGTCACTTGTTTAAATTTAAACAGAACCAACGTTTTCATTCTATTACAACAGCACGTAAAAATAGGACTACAGCGTTTCAATAGGTTTCACTGTGCTTATGCTTATTTGACCATTAGCTTTCCTTGCATGCCTATCCTGCTAAGTCCCTGTGTACTATTGACAAGTTTTTCTAAAAAAAGACCTGTTAGGCCTTTACAATAAAGGTATTAAAAACTTTCCTTTCAGTCTGATAAGTAGTCACCAAAAAGTCAGGCTCTGTTTTTAAAGAAAAGCAATTGTATGTAGGTGGGGGTTTTTGTTCTTTTTTATTTTTATTTTTATTTTTTTATCTTAAAGGATAAGCATGGATTGCTTAACATTTCTGCTTCAACAGATTGCGAGTAAATCACTTTATGCAGGCACATTAATTGTTGACATTTAGTTGGGGTTTTTCCTTTTTTTTCTTTTGCACTCAGGAATTTGCTTGTTTTAAATCAGTCAAGTCTTAATTTTGAAAATATCACTCTACTGATTCACCCAAACATCTGATTCAAGTGAAAACTGAAAAGGTCATGGTGTCTACCACAGGCTGCTCAAACAAGGGGAGCCTATTGATGAAGCCTTCTTACTCCAGCTACAGGATGCATTGCACTCACAGGCTCTTGTCCTGCTGGGGGACTTCAACCACCCTGACATCTGCTAGAAAAGTAGCATGGTGAGCTGTAGGCAATCCAGGAGACTTCTGGAGTGCATGGAGGATAACTTCTTAAGCCATGTAATAGACAGCCCCATCAGAGGGAATGCAATACTGGCCTGATGGTCACCAACACAAGTGAGCTAATCGGTAATGTCAAGATTGCAGGCAGCCTGGGCTGCAATGACCATGCACTGGTGGAGTTTGCAGTCCTAATGGATGTGGGTCAGGTGAGGAGTAAAGTCATGACCCTGAATTTTAAGAAAGCAGAATTCTAGCTCCTCAAGGAGTTAGTCAATAGGACCCCCTAGGAAACTGCCCTCAGGGACAGGGGAACAGAACAGAGCTGGCAGATCTTTAAGGACGCTTTCCATTGAGCGCAAGAGCCCTCAGTCACCAGGTGTAAGAAATCAGGAAGGAGGGTGAGACCACAATGTCTGAGTCAAGACCTGCTGGTCAAACTAAAAGGCAAGAAAGAGATGCATAGGCATTGGAAGCAGGGACAGGTATCCTGGGAAGAGTATAGAGATGCTGGACAGTTGTGTAGGGATGGGGTCAGGAAAGCCAAAGTGCAGGTGGAGCTGAACTTGGCAAGGAACACAAAGAATAATAAGAAGGGCTTCTACAGGCATGTCAGCCAGAAAACGAAGGTCAAAGAAAGTGTACCTCCCCCGATGAGCAAGACTGGCAAACTGGTAACAATGGATGAGAAGAAGGCTAGGGTACTCAACAACTTTTTTGCTTCAGTCTTCACTGGCAACCTCTCTCCCCACACCTCTCGAGTAGATGGACTGCAAGGCAGGGACTGGAGGAACAAAGTCCCTCCCACTATAAAAGAAGATCAGATTCATGACCACCTGAGGAACCTGAACATACATAAGTCTATAAGACCTGACAAGATGCGTCCCAGAATCCTGAGGCAATTGGCTGATGTAGTTGCCAAGCCACTCTCCACGATATTTGAAAAGTCATGGCAGTCAGGTGAAGTCCCCCATGACTGGAAAAAAGGCAAATATTGCACCCATTTTCATAAAGGGTAGAAAGGAGGACCCTGGGAACACTGACCTCTGTGCCTGGGAAGATCATGGAACAGATCCTCCTAGAAGATATGCTAAGGCCCATGGAGGACAGGGAAGTGATTCAAGACAGCCAGCATGGCTCCACCAAGGGCAAGTCTTGCCTGACCAGCTTAGTGGCCTGTGATGGAGTGACTACATCAGTGGACAAGGGAAGAGCTACTGAAGTCATCTATCTAGACTTCTCTGAGGCCTTTGACACAGTCCCCCACAAGATCCTTCTCCCTAAACTGGCAAGATATGGATTTGATGGGTGGACTGTTTGGTGGATGAGGAATTGGTTGGATGGTGGCATCCAGAGGGTAGTGGTCAATGTCCAGATGGAAATTAGTGACAAGTGGTGTCCCTCAGGGGTCCATATTGGGACCAGTACTGTTCAATATCTTCATCAATGACATATACACTCTAATCTAATCTGAGGGTGATCTAATGCACCCTCGGCAAGTTTGCAGATGACACCAAGCTGAGTCATGCAGTTGACACACCTGAGAGATGGGATGCCATCCATAGGGACCTGGATAAACTTGAGAAGTTGGCCTGTGTGAACCTCATGAAGTTCAACAAGGTCAAGCTCAGGGTCCTGCGCATAGGTCGGGGCAACCCCTGGTATCAGTACAGGCAGGGGGATGAAGGGATTGAGAGCAGGCCTGAGGAGAAGGACTTGGGGGTATTGGTGGATGAAAAGCTGGACATGAGCTGGCAACATGCGTTTGCAGCCCAGAAAGCCAACTATATCCTGCACCGTACCAAAAGAAGTATGGCCAGGAGGTCGAGGGAGCTGATTCTCCCCCTCTACCTCGCTCTGGTAGACCCCACCTGGAGTACTGTGTCCAGCTCTGGAACCCTCAGCACAGGAAAGACATGGATCTGTCAGAGTGGATCTAGAGGAGGACCACAAAAATGATCAGGTTTGCAGCCCAGAAAGCCAACTATATCCTGCACCGTACCAAAAGAAGTATGGCCAGGAGGTCGAGGGAGCTGATTCTCCCCCTCTACCTCGCTCTGGTAGACCCCACCTGGAGTACTGTGTCCAGCTCTGGAACCCTCAGCACAGGAAAGACATGGATCTGTCAGAGTGGATCTAGAGGAGGACCACAAAAATGATCAGAGGGATGGAACACCTCTTCTATGAGGACAGACTGAGAGAGTTGGAGTTGTTCAGCCTGGAGAACCTCTGGGGAGACCTTATTACGGCCCTTCAATATATAAAGGGGCCCTACAGGAGAAATGGGGACAAACTTTTTAGCAGGGCTGGTCGTGACAGGACAAGGGGTGATGGTTTTAAACTAAAAGAGGGAAGATCTAGACTAGATGCAAGAAAGAATTTTTTTACAATGAGGGTGGTGAAACCCTGGAACAGGTTGCCCAGGGAGGTGGTAGATGCCCCATCCCTGGAAACATTCAAGGTCAGGTTGGACAGGGCTCTGAGCAACCTGATCTAGTTGATGTCCCTGCTCATTGCAGGGGGGTCAGACTAGATGACTTTCCAACCCAAGGTCCCTTCCAACCCAAACTATTCTATGATTCTATGTTTCCATGAATGCTGCATTGTAGGAAGGAAAAAACACCTCTTGGAGTAGGAATATGTCGGACCTTGTTTCATTGAAGCATGAACAAAAACCCCAGGAAACCAATACAGGAATATAGTTGACCATTGAGTCTGTGAATATGGATGCCCACCTCCCAAAGTTCTCTCCCTCACAAAGAAGCAGAAGGAAGGACAACTGGAGTAGCTAAAATTTTGCATGACCAAAGGGTGTTGAGATACAATTAGGCTAGCTCATGACCTGAATGAAACTCTTCCAACAAACAGACTGCTTACTCTGGCTTTATTAGGCATTGGGCCACAGTCCATTGATGTAATGACTACGTCAACACAATGACACAAATGCGTCACCAAAGATGACCTGTCTGAATCATTTCACCAGTCTCTTAAATATGTATTTGATTTTCATCATCGTTTATTCACATCTTGTTGTTCAGTTTTTTTAAGACCACAATGTTTAATACAGACAGAATAAACTGAACTACTGCTTTCAGTTTTGATGACACTTATGCCATTGTCTACTTACCATAAGCTGAAATATTGGTCTGGTTTTTTTTTTCTTTAAAGTTCCTGTGCCTAAAGACAGCTTTCATTATTTAAGGGTCTGCAGCATCCCTAATTTGGCCAACTGAGAATAAAGTCACCCCATTTTGCTTGTGAAGCTGAAGCTGGGAAGGTGATCGTGGCCTACAAGTGAAGGTTTGTTAAGCAGCATCACAGATATCACAAAGAGTAGGTTTAGCAGCAACTTTTGAGTGAGAGAGCTTTCAGGCAGGTTTGTAACCAGGGCAAGGGAACTACCCATTTCATCTGTTTCTTGGTGGACGGCTAGAGCAGAAAGTGTCGTCTGTGCTACGGTTCCCTTACATGGTTAAAAATATCCCAGGCACCAGGCCACATTTGAAATCCATAGCCAAGTACAATGTCAGTCAGAGCTTGACTAGATGCCAGTGAACAGCTGCATATTTTGGACTTTGGTGAAAGCTCTGAAGCCAATGCACCTATTCTGCTACACAAAAGATCCAAAAGGAAAAAAAAATATCCATATGTGAGTTAAAATATTGAAATGAAACATATAATGAACTTCTGTAGGCCATTAAAATTGAGAATTTACATGATTTATTAGCCTGAGTCAATACTTCGCTCATTAACAAATGGATTCAGGATAAAAAGTTTCAGCCCAGAAAAAAGCTATTGAGGCTTACGCAAGGACTCCATAGCACTCAGCTTTGGTCAGACCTTAAGTAACAACATAATCAGTGGATGTGGTTATCTGAAATTAAACTAAGTGACAAAGCACTTTATTAAATGTTTTCTTGGTCTTTGCCCCCCCCCTTTTGCTGAACTACCCTAAAATATACTGAAGTATATTCTGTGGATATAAAAGTCTAGTTGCTATTGTATATCTCATGAAAGATTAAGCAATTTTTAACAACACATTTTTTTGTTAGGTTATAAACAAGTCACTAGAACAAGTAACAGTTCTCTAGTTTGGGTGATTTCAAACAGAGACAAAAATAATTCTACTCCTCAGGTATATGTAAAGAATAACACAAACATGAAAACTATACTGGGAAGGTTAGATTCAGCTGTTCTGAATTACCTTCTTACTATAAATGTATGTGCCATTTTACAGACTCAAACCAAGAAAAAGGTTGCTACCTTAGAGAAATTACAATCTGGTTAAGATCTTCATAGTTTTAAATATTAAGATTTAAGAAATATCCATCTTCAGATACTATCTTGGAACAGATGTAAATTCATCTCCACTTTTGTTTGCATGTGCTTAAGAAGAGCCTTGGGTGTTTCTTTGATTTGGGGTTTCAGAATATGAGGATTTAAATACCACAGCAGCACTTTAAAAATGTGTGAAATTAGAAAAGAGTGTAGACAGTACAAAAGAGAGCGTTTAAACTTTAATAACAGAATATTCCTGATAAAGGTATTTGATGGAGGAAAAGATACAAAAATTAATCTTTTATAGCTGGTGGAATGTGAGAAAGAAACTACACTTTTAAGAAATTAGATATATGATGAAGGGTAACTCTCTACAAAACAAGACCAGAATGGGCAAAGTTAAGGACATTCTAAGCCTATCCAAATAAACCTAAAAGTCAACACAGGTAACAAAGAGGCTTTGTAAAGATTTGAAAACAAAGATGAAAAAAATGAGTGGGATGTCAGAAAAGAGTAGAACACAATGGTACAGCCTGAGTAGAAAACTGACATTCAGAAACAGTTTATATACAACTATTGCTGATTCAGTCTTTCCTACGTTTCAGTCTTAAGAGTATCACTACAGTCATATTTTCTTCAGTAATATAAATAATCTTATTGCTGATGTTGTCTTAGTTAATCCAGAAAACAGACACAAATAAATATTCCAAAAATAGCCCCCTCTAAATTCGTGAATTATCTTCTTGCAGCTATCGGCCCATGTAATTTGTGCCAGGACCATAAGTAATTGGATGAGAAAGGCTCACGCCCTCAACTCCTGAGTTCGACTGAGCAACACCGCTGACCGTCAGCATGAAGTTCTTAGAAGGGTGATAGTCAGGAGTGGAGCAAAACAGCCATCGTGTTTAGTGACTCTCCCCAGACCATTCTGCTTTGGACATGGCACACAGGCTTGGAAAATCACAGTCTGCTGAGACTAAGACACAATCTACGGCAAACTGAAAGACCTTCTGAATAGCTGCATTTTGGCCTTTTTGTGTAAGATTTTTTATGCAACTTAAGCCATATTAAAATGTCTACAGAGAGGAACAGTAGGAGATATACATCAAAAGATTAAGAGAAGTATGTTAAAAATGGGGGGGAGAACTTAGTGTTAAAAGCACACCAAATTGCAAAAATATAAAAGACATTTAAATCCTTTTATGTGGAAATTCTAGTTTGATACAGAAGCCAAAATCAAGTCTAGTCAATCAGTCAACCCCATTTTACAGAGGTTTTCTTCATTTTCTTTAGTCCACAAAGAATTCAAAGTCTTAAGTTTTACCAGCATCCAAATGAGAGAGACAGATCTTGACAACGTGGACAAATAGTAGAGATGGATGAAATAGTTAAGATAACATAGGGATCAGCCCAAACCTTCACTAAAAAAGCAGATGGAGATTTTATGATAATTGACTGAGTACAGTTAATTTCATTTTTTCCTCAGTTTTATGCATATCTGTACTAATTCCTCAGTTTGGGACTGAAAGGGACAGTGCAAAAATACTATGACTAAGACAACATTAATAATGTTTCCAGTGGGAATGGAAGAAGACTGCATGAGCGTTTTCACAAGTAACTTTTTTTTCTCATGGGATTTCCAGTACAGATATTTTTAAGCGATGGGGAATTTGGCTAACTTGGAAATAAAATCTGAACAAACATTCAGACTCTTGGAAGGCTGAATTTAACCTTCTCACCCTTCCTTTTTTGCTTTTGATGTCTATCTAGCACATGAATAACGAACAGGAAAAAGAAAAAAGGAAGGGGGGAAGAATAAAGAAAGAAAGAATTTCACATTCCTATATTTTGGCCAGCACATTCCTTGGGAGCATAAGTGAGCTCGTTCAAAAATGCAAAAACCTTGGAATTTATGTGATTTTGGCATGTGTAGTAATGCACTTTGGATGCATTAAAAAGAGTGGTTAAAGGGCATGCACTTTTTTTTGGGTCAGTTTAATCTATTTAACTCTTCAAACTCCAACATGATTTTTCACAGATTATGCTGAATTAAAAGTCACATGGAAGCATCTATAGACCTCACATCATGCTGCTGTTCATGTACCTGTCAGGGAGGAGTGGCAATGCACATGATACAAGACATATACTGCATGAAAGAGAAGATGGCATTGTGGCTGAGACACAGGGTTAAGAGCCAGGAGCCTTGGGTACAATTCCCAGCTTTGCCACAGATGTCCTTGTGACCTTGAGCAAGACACTTTCCCTCTCTAAGCCTCATCTTTAACTAATGCTTCTCTTTCTCACAGGGTTGTTGTGAGGTCAAATTAATTATTAGCTGTCAGGCATTTTGCCATCCCTGTACAAAAGGCACTGTAAAATACACTTTATTCCAGTTGTGCCAAGATGAAAAGAGTGCAAAGAAAGGGAAAAATCTGTGAACGGGATCAACACCACCCCCTATCGCCCCCAAGAAAAAAACACACAAACTGGACGATATGGGTCAGCTACCCTCCTACACTTTGACCTGTTGACTCCCTGCACCCTTTTCACACATGCTGGAATTCAGTCCTTCACTTTCCTTCTCTGTCTCCCTTTTCTACCTTTCCTCCTGTTTCTACCTGTACAGCTGCTGAAGTTCCAAGCGATCCATATTTGCCAAATTAAGTTAGTTTGGTTGGAGGTCTTTTATCTGGTCATGCTCTGATTCCACTGAGTTCATTGGTAATGTTTCCATTGCAAAAGGAAACCTGTGGCCAAAAAAATCTACATTTCTGCTCCTACTAGCATGCATCAGCCCTTACAGCCTGTATCCATTAAGATGGCCCAGCAAGTAGAAAAAATGCACATTTAGGGTTACTCATGATGTTTAAAACAACCCTATAAAATAATACAATCCCTAGTTACAAGTCTACTTATATTAGTCTGAAAATATTTTATGGTAGATCTTATATTTTTATTTGCTGTACAGATGGCTGATTTTCCATGTTAAAATTTAGCAGGATTAAATTCTGTGTCCATTTCAACTTTGTGTGAAGTTTTTGGTTGGTTATGCACAATTAATTTAAAAAAGGAATCATCAGCAGTCACCCCTGGCTGAAATTAATAGGATTTCTAATGCTCTTTCCTTTTTCTCTTTCTATTTCTCTTTCTTTCCTTTTTTCCTTTTCCTTTTCCTTTTCCTTTTCCTTTTCCTTTTCCTTTTCCTTTTCCTTTTCCTTTTCCTTTTCCTTTTCCTTTTCCTTTTCCTAAAGGTGTTTCTTTCAACATAGTTCCTTTAAGGGTATGTGAATAAAAGAAAATCTTTATTTGCAATGAGTCTGTTTGAATGATGAGACTGCAGTGACTTTTTTTGTTATTGCTGCTGCTTTTATTTTTTTAGATGAAATCTTACCATAAGCAAAATTTAACAAAGAAACTTTATCCTCCAGAGAAACACAGAAAGAAGTGTGTTGGTGGTAGGTCAAATATTGCCTGCTTGGAATGGGCTTGGGTGGGGTTGTGCTTATCACAGTCACAAGCAGGTATACAAAGCTCAGCTGTTTTTAAAGCAGCACATTTATCCTCTAAAGCTCAAGCACAACTTGCTTGGAAGCACAGGAAGTACAGAACACAAAGCCTGAGCCTTCACCTTGCAATGTAGACATAGCTTTAGTATATTGTTCTGGTTTGAGAGACACAGGACTAATTTTTCTTGTAATACTTAAGAAAACTGCACTTTTAGAAGACTCAAGTGTCTGAATTTGTGAAAAGATTTACTTTATAGCCAGCCCTGGTATGCAGTTTTCAAGGTCTCAGTGTTTTCGAGCTTGCCAGGTACAGGGAAGAGGAGGAGTGAGACCTGAGCACTTGACCCAGGCTGGCCAACAGGATTATTTCATACCCTGAAATTAGAAAGTTTGCTGTGAAGTGCACTCTCTTCCTTGATGGCTGCCATCCTGAGAACTTCTTGCCCTGGTGCCGGACCCCTGAGGCCTTTCCAACACTTTGTGGAAGTTGCGTTGCAGGGAAATGCTGTAGATAGAGAAGGGAAAGTCTGATAATTTTTTAGTCCAAAAGGCAACTATAACTTCCTGTGTCGCAGTACATGCAGATCAACATTTTCTTCATTATTTCTCTGTCTGAATAGGAGGCAAGTAGTATCTTTTTAGAAAGATATCAATTCTAGTCATGTTATTCCCATTGTTAAACTACTCACACTATCTAAAATGAACACCTAATTTCTTGTCTCAATGCATGTACATACATTGGTCTTGTTATATCTTTTATGGTAAAATAAAGTGTTGTTTGCTATCAGAAATCCTTAAACATGCAGACACTTCAAAGCTGTAACCAAGAAACTGCTTTATGAATTTCTTCTTGGCTAATCCAGGGAGACCGAGCTTCTTTAGTTTATCACTACAAGGCACTGTCCAGATCCTAGATTGATTCTTGTTGTCTTTTCAGAAATCTTTCCTTTTTTTTTACATGTAAAGCAATATTTTCTTAGAGTGTTCTGTGGCAATGAGTCTGCCTACTGTTCTACTGTTCCCTTGACTAGGAAGTGCAAAGCTCCTTTTTCAAGCACTAACATTCCTGCATATGAGAGATACTCTGAAATGGTTACCTCAGAATGTCATTAAGATTTGTGTGCATTGCTGCTGCTGAATGGTAAGCTTTAGTCTCTCTAATTACCCATGGAGTGTATTCTCTGATCAAATTTTCATCAGTGTGGATTTATTAAGTTGAAAATTACAGAGAATGAAATGATAAAAATAATATACTAGAGTAATACGTAGCATAACGTGTATGCTGTGTGGTAGCTGATTATAGTCAGTAAACCAATTCTCCCATTTATTTTAGCTTCTGAACTGGGTAGCTGCATTAATTATAGGCAGTTTATTTTGTCATAAAAACTGGTGAGAAGACTCATTATTCATTTTATATAAAAGCAGGATGAGAGAGGAACAATCATCATTTTACTCTCATGGTGACTGTTTCAAAAAGGCCATCTGGCAATGTTGTCCTTAATGTTATCAATCAGACATTTAGAGCTGGATTTTATAAATTTGGCCTCCTGGTTATGGCCAGAAAATATGCACACTAAAGCACCCCTGCATGCTAGAAGAGAAATGCACTCACATACTTAATTGCACACATACTTAAGTATGCAAAATGGTTTAAAAATAGAATTAAATGTAGTATAAGTAAAAGACTGAGCTAGAACAGGAAAGGAATGAAAAACTAAGAAGCTGGGTGGACAGTGTACAATTCTTAATAATCTTAATTTTCTTAATAAATACTTTTCAGGTTACCGCCTCAATCTGAAAGGAATGATGTTGATATTTTACATATGTGCCACATTTATTACTATTCTACAGCTTATTTTCTTCTTCAGAATACAAGCCAGATTTGACAGAATTTCTTATTTTCCTGACTAGATCACTCCCTACCTAATAGGTCTCATAAAAGTATCTTTGTGTCCATCCATGTATCTAAACAACATTGTATCCAACTTTTCAGTATAAGGTTTCTGAGATAAGGAAGAGGCATTTATTATCTACAGGTGCCTAGCACCAGAAGTAGTTAAGGAGTTCTTCCTGACTCAGAGCATGTAACAGTGAAGCCAATTAATTTTTTAAATGCATTACAAAAGTGATGCAAAAACAATGGGAAGAAGTGTTCAAAGTAAGGGAATTGAAGTCAGAGAAGTCAGCCTTTTTTTTCTTTTTTTTTTTTCAGGATTCAGCTTGACACCAATATTTGCTTTCACCATTCAGTCACAGGTCTGGAGAGTAGAGGTGATTCTTCTTGAGAGTGTAGTATGAGATGGGAAACCACTCTATCTGTGTACACTTCCAGCTACAGTGCTCCAAGCTCCAGCGTGCAAATCATTTGAACCATTGCTACTCACACTTCTGTTGTACCAGAGGACCAGAATGCTTGATGTCCAAGAAGATGTTCTCAGTTTGTTAAAGCCAGGCATTTGCAAGAAAACCCCTTATACTCAATGTGTCCTTTTACATTTTTTTCTTTTAATTTTGCATGTGAAGATTTGCTTCTTCATTTCTATGCTGCCTATTGCCCTGTCTTCCAGTCTTTCAAAACAGGTGAGTTGTTGTGACAGGGAATGTTGAAAGACATCTTTCATTGACATCTGAACTCAGTGAAGATTAAGTTTTACTGAAATATGCTTTGGTCAAGCTCTTGCCTGCAGGGACCTTTCCAGAATACATACTGCAGCGGTATTAGGGAGACATTCTCCATGCTGCCTTCACAGACAGGGAGACAAAGCTGGCCATCAGATTCTGTCCTCCCCTTGCATCCTTCCCATCCCACTCCCATACTCTTTCAGAGCTTTGTCTCAGTGACAGGGCAAGATAACCCATCAGTTGACCTACATTTCACTGGTTCTCCCCAGGGCTGATGTTCTGTATTCTTGGCAAAAATGGGAAGACACAGATCATGGAATATATGAGCTCTGCCAGGAATGTACGGTCAGGAGAGTTTCTTCCAGCTAAAACAGAGTAAAATTTACCATACAATAAACTTGATACATTCATCTTCAAATACTGTTTACCAGAGAGTCTAAAATCTCCTGCACCTAATCCAGTGCATGTACTACATTGAATCATAGGTTAAGTCTACTAATCCCTTCATTACGTATTTGTATATTGAAGGCTCCAATCAGTCTTGCCTCTGTTTGTTAAAATAATAATGTGTTGGCTGCCTAATAAACTGGGGACAGCTATGTTTAGATAGTAATTTTACATAAGTAACATTTTTCCTTTTGTAATCCATTGAATTCAGTGTATAACCTAATGATATTGAAGATCTTATATTGTTCATAGTCAGAATTTTCAAGCTTGTAACCTAAAAGTAGGTTCTTGAAATACAAGTTTAAGACATCTAAACATACTGCTTGCTTTTAGAACCACAGAGTTATTCAATCCTAGTGCAATTTACAGGTGATTGGTATCTTTGCTTACACTTCTGTTAAAAAAATGCACATCTAGGCACCTTGTTCAATGCATCCGTAACAAGAGACTACAGCCTCAAGGCTTGGAAGACTCCATTTTTATCATAGAGCAACTGGAGTCTCCAGCAACTTTGTATCCTGTCTGTATTTAACAATTAACAATCAGAGATTAATCGCATTCTATAAACATTACAATGGGATACCACTTCGTAACAGCTATTAATGGTGGGCCTGCTTTCAGACACCTGCCTGTTCATGTAAAAAGGTAATCATGCCAACTAGAACTTTTCTATCTAACGGATTTCAATCCTTTCTTTTGATGCATTTTATTTTATTTTCTTCTGAAAACTTTTTAGAAAATGCTTGCTCTGAGGTTATTGAAAGGGCTGTTCTTTGTGTGCTGGACTTTTCATAGTAACAATACAAACATACATGCACACACACAAAATAATCGAAGGAGGAAAAAAAAGAAAAAGCTTGAGAATGTTCCTTGAGGTTTCAAGCCAAACAACTTTTTTTGTTTGTTTGTTTTAATCTTATTCCATTCCTGGTACCGTATCCCCTCGTAGAGTGTTAAAGTATTAGAACTAGAAGAAAACTTGCTACTCTTAAATGCAGGAAAATGACATATGTTTTACAGGTCCTTTATCTGAATTAAGTTCATATGTTTCTGCAAATGCTGAGGTAGTAATAAGTTCAGCGTGGACTAGGCATGTCGTCTATCTTTTTCCCCCTCCCTTTCTGGAACTTGACTTCATCAAGGATGGTATTTTCGTGCACTAATGTATAACACAACATACAAAATCAGCAGGGTAACTGAAAGGGAGAGAATAGAAGGAACTGCTGGTGTAAAACAGCCTTTAAAGTGAGCGTACAAACTCAGACATTGGTAGGTTTTGGAATGGGTGATCTGCCTTGTACCCAGGAGGGGCTTAGTGTCCTCCGCCCAATGAAGAGCTAGTACTGCGTGCTAAAGCAAGGGAAAGGAAATGCTGACCTACTTTAACCATCATCAAAAAGAAAAGTACGGAGTTTAAAAAAGTAGGAGAAAAAGTGAAAGGGAAAAGAAAATAATTTCTTGATTTTACATGAAAAAAAAGAGGGCAAAGAGGGCAGTGACCCAGTCTACAGTACTTGGTGCAAAAGGAAATCCACTGATGGTTTTCCTATCATAATCTTCTTTACCTGGAGAGATAGAAAAGCAAGATAGATAATCAAATTCCAAGATGTCACTCTAAAACCAATGTAAGGACTTCTGAAAAACGCTACAGAATGGGCCTTTCTGTCAGCTGTAACCTCCAAATATCTGGCAGCTTGCTTGAGCTGACATTTGGTGAGTAAAAGTGGTAAATAAATTAAGCAACCAGAAGCAACAGCAAGGCAACTCCTGTATAATTAATAACCATTTTACCAAACTCAGGAGAAAAACTAAAAGGAAAAAAAGTAATTATGTGCTGAATAGATAGAAATCTTACCTTGTTTACACTGTGAGTTTTTCCAGGCAGCATGTGTCTTGTATGTTGTCTCATGTATAG
This sequence comes from Charadrius vociferus, assembly GCF_000708025.1. Taxonomy (NCBI): domain Eukaryota; kingdom Metazoa; phylum Chordata; class Aves; order Charadriiformes; family Charadriidae; genus Charadrius; species Charadrius vociferus. Next base: position 1,612,101 of record NW_009646941.1, read on the forward strand.
TGCCATGCAAACTGTTGGCAATTTCACAAATAACAATAATATTAAGCTGAACTAAAGATTTTCATAGATAAGGTGTTTTGTTTACAGCAATGGTCTCTAACAGACAAAGACCAGGCTGGTAATCAATAAGAACAGAGGATTTAATCCTCACATACTCATTTCATCTTGATTATGAACTACACAGCAGTTTGGCTTATATGAGAAAATGTGGGCAAATCAGTAGAATCAGCAGATCAGTATTAGTGGCTGTAACAGCACAATTTTTCTCACGTTAGCAAGTGGAATAACTGAATTTTTTAGTGAAGGGTAGTACAGAGAAGAAATTATTTGTGCTTCATGGCTTCTTATGAGAGGGTCATTACACTAATTTAACCACAGGTCTCTCAGTTTAGGATATTTATTTGCTATAGTAGCTAGTTTTTCAATCATCAGCTTTAGTAATTACTTTTTCTACCATTAAATGAACAGTAAATTTAAATGCTCTATGCATATACAAAAGTAGCTGTATTTTTGGGGAGGGGTGAGTCTGAGTGGTCTTATATTCCACTTAACAGTTTTGGTCTGGCAATTCAGGTATAATGCATAAATACTGACATGCCATCTCTGGAGTTTTGGGGGTTTGTTTGTTCATTTTTGAAATTGCAAGGAATATGTGAGGAATCAGTGAGTATAACCAGTTGATTATTGAAGGAAATCAAATTGGAGGAAGAACTCATAGCTTAACAGCTGTAAGTGTTATGATGTCAGTCACCTCCAGGTACCCAGTTTCACATGGGGACACAAACTAACATCTTCCGGAATAAAACTGCCTTTTCTCTTTGCCTCTCCTCCTGGCAACATCCTCAAAAATTAAATGTAACTCCCTTAAAAAACTTGTGAGAGGAAAAACAGAAAAATCAACAGACCAAATAAATAGACCAAATACATTTATTATAGACTCTATTTTCACACTGAGTTACAATAACATACTAATAGGGAGAGAAAATGAAGTATGAAACCGATAAACATGCCATACATTCAAAGGAAAAAGCTTTCTAGCATTTGACCGTCTTACTGAAGGAAACCAAATAGGAGCTCCCTGTGCAGCTCCCTAACTTTTTCACAGTAAAAGTCTGGCTTTATCAGCTAACACCTGTCGTCTCCTATTCAGCCATGATTATTAAGCTTCGCACAGCATGTGGTATGGGTGTGAGTTCCTGATCTGGCAGCATGATGAGAAGCGGCCCCCCCGGTTTTGGGCAGAATAGAGCTGTCTTCCTAGCATATAATCAATTCTGAACTCTGGATCTAGACAGCTACTGGGAGCTGGTACATGGCAGACCTGCTTTTAAAATAGTATTCTACTCAGCAGCAGGAAATTCCAAGCAGCGTAGAACCCTTGTGGTACAAAGAGTATAGATACATGTATTTCAGCAAACTGTATTTCAGCCATGTATTGATTGCTGGTGTGTATTCATAGGGAGGAAGGGGAAAAGGTCCATGAGATGATTTCAGATCCTATGGATCTGCTAGTGGGCTACAATCCAAACTTTGATTTGTTGGTGAAGGATATTTGGGCAGGTTTCTTTTGTTTCTTTAGGCTCTATTCTAATGTTTGCCAACTGCTCTCAATTATGTGATCCATTGAGAAATATGTATTGGGAGTGGCTCAATTTAAATCCAATACACTTAAGATTTGTTCTAACACTAATCTTCTGCTACAGCAGGCATTTAGGTTGAAACTAGAAGGATGACATATTGAAATATTGGAACGGATATATTCATGCAATGAATTACACCTGAGAGACCGGAGCATAATCTTCAGATGCTTGTATTGCTACTCAAATGCTGCCCTGCTCTGAATCTCAAAACCTAATCCCAACAGGTTTCTGCCTTGTCAGCCTCTTCATTTCTACTATGGGACACACTAAAAACCACTGAGTTATTACACCAATGTATGGTTCTTCAGATGAACTATTCTCTCATTTGCCTCGCCTACCAGACTCACTTCAGAACATACATGCCCAGATAAGGCTTCATAGAACAGCAGCTAAAGATTGGTGGACAGTTATTGATTTACAAATCCAAAAATTATAGCCTTCACCCAGGATATAGAAACTTCTTATCTCCCTATCCCTCCTTTACATCAGACAGGGTTAGGATTTGAGCACCGGCCTCCCACATCCTAAAAGAAGGGCTGTAGGCTCTCAGATGACTCCAGAAGCTGCTCATGGCTTGAGGACCCATAAGACAGTACTATGTGCCTAACTGTATTTGATAGATACAAATTGCCTGCCTTGTTCTCTCTCCCTCCTCCTTCATGCCTCCTTGCTCAATGTTAGACACTGTTAAACCTATTTTTAGGCTACTTGATATTCTTTTCATATTGCGTAGCTGTGGTATCTCAAAACTGTTAAGTCCAACACAGTAGAAATATTTCCCTTGAGCTTCATTGTACCTAAATCACCATTCAAGATTTAGCCCTAGATTAACAGAACTCTTCAGAAATGGAATGTCAATAGCAATTCCTTAATTGTTAAATAAATGGAGGACATAGTGGCAAAACCACATTCACACTGAATTTGGATGAATTTTGGTTTCACTGTGAACTGCAGGCCCAATCTCTTACCAGTGGGAGAATATATGGAAAAGTCCATGTCAAAATAACTGGCATCAAACTGTCTCAGAGAATAAATTTAACCTAACTTTAATAACCTTAGCCTACTTCTGTCTTCATAATAAATAATTTATTCTTTGATTTACACAGCTACAGATTAAATCAGTACATTTAGAGCCACTACAACGTCACAGCCATGGTCAGTGAAGAATTGGGTTGTCAAGCACGAATATGCGACTCAGGAGACATTGATTATATTCCTGATATTTCAGGATATTATATATCCTGATATTATATATCCTGATATTTCAAAAAGAAAACCAAATAAAATCTTTGAATGACGCATTCACTTTGCCTGAATGGAAAGAAACACTGAACCACAAATAAGATATTACATGTAAATAAATGTCAACTTCTTTACTATAGAAATTTTCACTTCATTTCCTTGTTCTGTAATTTCTGACAACTGAAAACACTGAATTAAAGGTCTTTTAAAGCTATTATGCATGTGATGTCAAGTAAGAAGTTAAACTTACCAATGATAAAGTTTTCCAAAGAGTTTCAACAAATGACATTGCACAGGGACACTAATACCCAAACTTTCCATGTTCTAGTTCGCAAAGAAAATTGCAGATACTTAATTTTTATTGGACACAAAAGGCTCAAAACCTTAAGTTAACTGAAATATATATATATAAACTTCCCCTCTTTCATGACTTAATTCTCAACTGGAGGGATGTTACTTTAAATTAAGCAATGCCAGGAGCTGAATAATATTAAATAATAGCATCCTGTTCTAAACAACAGAATACAGATTTTCAGAAACAAATACTTTAAATCTGTATCATCCTTCATTTGACTTGCACAGAAAATGGCTTAATTGATTTTGAAATCAACATGTTTACTGGTGCAGCAAGTTATACAGAGCCAGACAGCCCTGATACATCATCTTACCCAATGCATGGACAAACCTGTACCTCAGGAACTGGTTTCTGAGGACTGTTTCACTACCCAGAATCATTGTAATATAGATGAAACTGTAAGCAGAAAATGCATGTCCTCATTCAAAATGGTCCTAAACAAAGTTTTTAAAAGAAGATTTTAAAGTCAGGAGGGAGTTAATCCTGTCAATGTTATTATTTAGAGAACCCAAATACCACGTAAGGAGCCTAAAATAATGCCAGGGGATTTTACTTTTAATTTGTTTGAATACTAGTGATTTGGAGGAAAATGAGGTAGAATAATGACACCCTTGAGATTAATGCATAACTGCATGGAAGTGGAATGAAAGGTGTTAAATGAGAAAAGCTACAAAGGAGTCTTGATTTTAAGAAGCAAGATTATCTGTGCTGACAGATCGAGAGCACTGTTTTCCAGCAAGTAAGTGGCAGAAGCAGCCTGCATGAAGAAGTATGCACCGAGGCAAAATCAGTTAACCATAATTATGAAGTCAATTATATGCTGAGTTTGAAAAAAAAAAAAAAAGCTTTGGATAAAAGTATGCAAGAATCAGATCCTCAGTTGCTATGAATCTAGGCAGATCTATGAATTCAGTGAATCTCTTTCAGCTTTCACCAGCTGAGGATATGACCCATTAATGACCAGACTGGAATCAACTGGTCATACGCTCCAGTGATTGAATTTTCAGGTGGTAGAATGCCAAGAGTGATAAAGTAATAAATTAGGCTTTTTTCCTTGTTTGCTCTTCACAGAAGGTTCTGACTGCCATATGATTTGAAGCATTATTAAAGATCTCTAATGACTTTGCATTTCTCTGAAAGAGAGATGAAAACAAAGCTGCGATATAAACTTGTAAGGTTCTGCGACACTGTGTACCTAGTAAATACCACTATGTGGTGGAATTTCCATACAATCATTTTTCAGGTGACCACTGAAATTGGAGGTTTATGGATCATAATAGTGGTTTTCTTCTGATTTAGTTGGAGTTATACAGGAAAACAAGAATCTGGCCACGCAGTCAACAGCAATCTTTCCATGGACTTAAGTAACAGGCAGATCAAACCTGAAATGTGTATTTCAGGGAATCAGATTAGACACTGTCAACAAACATAGTCTTCACTGCTCAAAATTCATACAGGACTGAATGAGTTTGTGCAAGTTTATCTTGTTTGTATAGTACTTTTCAGCAAATCCCCAATAAAAATGTGAAGCTACCTACCCCATATTGTATTGATATTTTCTCTGTGTTTGATTTTGCCCTCTCATCATATTATAAGCTGTCTTGAATCTTAAGTCCCTTTTGTTTCTTCCCTATCTTCCATGCACTGCTTTTCTTCCTCCCTTTCACTGCATTTCCAGAACTAGTTATTCTGGAAATAACGATCCACTTTGGTATGATTGGAATTCAGTGACTTCCATAAGCATATATATATTATATCCATAAGCATAGAGATAAACAAATAAATTCCATCTCACCATTTATTCTGTGGTGAAACATCATAGTGTATGTGATAAGTTATCCACTTTATGCATTTGGCATAAATGTAGAAAATACCCACGCACATACAGGAAGAAGAACAAGTGTTGGACTGAGAGACCTAACGATTCACATGAGGTATGCCCAAAGATATTCTACCTCAAGGGTATGAGACTCCAAAGACCTTGACGGTGTGTCTGTCTTAGCCCATCAGACTCTGAGACATTCTTCAGCACTAACTGTGATAAATTTTGAAGTTCTTTCATGTGGTCTCCATGTTACTTCTATTTTTTTTCCTTGTCAAAGATAAACCAAAACTTTCAGTCTCTGACAAAAAAAGAAAAAGGAAAAAAAAAAAGCTTGCAGCTCAGCAGTCTTCAAGAACTTTTGCTATTCTTCTAATCATTGCTGCCCAGTAAAATGGATTAGGCAGAAAGAAAGCCTATACAGCAGCAAAAAAGACAGATAGACAAAGCAATTTATGAAAGAATGTTGATTATTTACCACTTTTCATGAAGTTCCAGGGCTTAAATAACTGCTGAGCAGTTTCGGTTCCTGAGAGCTGAAGCATTTGAACACCTTGCAAGGCTGGGTCCCTAGAGTTTTATTTTAAAATTGCTTACTCACCTACTGTATTATTCCTGACTGCCCTATTTGTGGATTGACATAGAAACTTCACGTCCATTGTTCAGTGGGTCACTAAGGAGCTGTGCTTCTCTTCTGCTGCCATCAGTTTTGTCTAAACTAAAACAGAAGTATCCTTTAACATATGTATGCTAAACTTTATGAAGCACCTCGAGTGAAAGAGGATACCTAGTGGCATATACTTTCTATTTGCTGGGGATCTCCATTTACAGTGGATTCTGAGGACCTATGATTACTACTGTATTACAAGCCATTTAAATATAAGACTTCAGAATGTAATTTTTTTTAAGCCTTTAAAAAATCCTTTTTCTCTCAGGAAACTATTTGTTCTACATTTTAAGCTCTTCAGTTTATATCCTGAACTTTTAGTTTTGACATAAAATAGCTAATTCTTCTGGAGTCACCAAGCACTGAATATAAATTTCTTGATAAAATGTCTAAAGGCATATTGGTTCCTATTGCCTCTGCCCCGTAATAGAAAGCTACGACCACTTGTCTTAGCTTTTGGCTTTTCCTATTATTTATAAACTTCAAACAGTCTTAATCCTCATGTGACTATCAAAGGAGAACTTAATTCTTGAATGTTATGTTTTGCTTTAAAAATAATAAAAATGTGATGAGAGTTAGAAAGCTGACAATATACTAGTACAAATAGCACCT
>NW_009646941.1:1618488-1627622 GCF_000708025.1 Charadrius vociferus
GATATGTTTCCACATTTTAGAACAAAAAGTCAAGTACTTAAATTCCATGCTTTTTTATCCCTAATCAAAAAGGATGAACTGTTCATTTGAAGGGCCAAATTCTGCCTTTACTTATGTTAACTTATGTTTACTTACCATTTTGCTAGTTGGCTTCTTCAGATCAGAGGAATCTTTATTATAATAGCAATCATCTAACAAACAGAAAAGTACCATAACTTTCCAGTTTGCAGGATAAAAATATACCAGAAATATACCTAGAAATAGTACACCATTTTAACTCATGACTGTTCAGCTTGTCAACTACAACCCAGCTTCATGTAAAAAAATTGCATGGAGAATTTGAAATACCTCAAAAAGTAATTTTTCAAATATGACCAACAAAAGTCATTCTTATGCTTATCTTTCCCAAATTTATGTCACAACAATGGAGAAACACATTTTAGTTTTTATGCCATTTTAAAATGAGGGAGATTTGGAGAAAAGAAGATATTTGCCACAGAATCTACTAGATGATCCTCCACACAAAAAACGTCTGTGGCTTGAGTGGTGCAGAACTTTATTCCATGGCCTAAAACCTGGAAGACATCTGTCACCATCTGAGATACCCAAAGATCCCACCTAGTCCCCAGCCACTGCTCGAGCCCGCAGGTGTCCAAAGGCTTCTGTTCCTTCAATCATATTTTCAATGGGTACATCAAGTGCAGAAACTAGTGAGAGACGTTTAACTTCAATTGCCTTTCAGATTGCCAAACAAGTTCTTACCTCAATAGCTCTACTGTGCAAAATAAGATTTGCCCATGGTGAAAAGCACACTTAACAGTCACTTCAAGTTGCTGGAAAGATCTACCCCTGAGGTGAGTAGAAGTGGGTGGCTTTCAGCATGGTACAAACATGCTGCATTATTTCAGAGTCCCACAGGTTTGGGTCGGGTATACAATCTTCTTTTCCTTTTTAACCAGTTTAAAAGATTCAGCTGAGACACTGGTAAATAACAAAAGACAGACAGACAGATGATAGTTTCATTTGAAATTGAAATGGCACCACCACTTGGCTTTTGACATGGATACTGAGGACGTGGCTGTAAAAGGTTTTGTTAAAGAAGCAGAAGTCCCAAGCGCAAACCTAGCTTCCCTGCCTCCCCTTCCCCCTTCACAACAGGAGAAGGAGTTTTAGAACGCTATTAAGTTACACTTGGAACTAACATTACCGTTTTAAGTACTGGCTTTCTTGGAAGCCTGAAAAATACTATATGTCAAGTTATGCCATGGCAAACTGCCGTGCTTTTCAAGCGACAGCAGTACCTCCTATCCTGCTCTCAATCAGCTTTCCACATTGACAGTCTGCTGCCAAATTCCATATGGAATAGACATTGTACAGCTAAAATTATCTTGTGGGTTCTGGATGACAGTGAGGTGTTAGTGATTAAATACATTATTAGTGTGTTTAGCTGTGCAATTTCCTCCTAATTTAAGGAGCTCATAATTAAAGTTCGTAACATATGCACAAGTCACTTTTAACCTCTCTGTGCCTTAGCTTTTGAGTTGTGACATGTGCTTACCTACCAGTATAGACATATTAAATTTGTCTCATGCTCAAATACCAAAAGAATGGAAGTCATATGCGTGCCTAAGAGACAGAGATCGAATTTTAATGCACACAGGCATTGCTGGAGCTTTCAGCAGTAAGCCCTATGCTTCCTCTTTCCAGTTACCATTTCACAGCACATGTACCTGTGCGCATGTTCGCATGTCAATTGAGAGTTACAAATCAAAAGTTATTTTCTTGAAAGACAAGGCAATAAGAATTTCCACAGGAACAGAAGATGGTGTTACTTTTATTTACTTTTATTACTTTTAAATCCTGCTGAGTCCAAGACACACAATCTACAGTTGTCTGTATGCCAAGTCAGTTAACATTATTCTGCTTTTCAAAACATAGTGGTCCTAGACTTTATAGTAAAGAGCATTGTGTTCTGAGGAATAGTGAGCTGTTAAAGTGACCATTTTTCTGCCTGCTTCAGTAGCAAAGCTGAAAAACTTTTAGCTATGAATTTAAAAAATCTGACCACGATTTACTGCCTTTGATAAAAATGCCTTTGAGACATCTAAATTGTTTACATATTTACTTCAAGGTAAAGTTGGGACAGTACAGTTTCTAAGAAATTGTGGTGATTGTGGACTTAAAATATGCATTTTGTCATACAGCATTTAGTAAAAGTACAATCTGATTAAGGTGTGATTTGAGCCAATAAAAATTTGCTTTGTTATTCAACAATGTAGAACATTCAAAGAGTCATACTTGAGGTAGTTAGTAACTTGGATAATACAGGATTCAAGAAAGTACTGATCATTTTCACTTGGCTAGCCTTCCCTAGTGCTACCAACTTTATTTTGCTAATATGTTTCTCTATTGCTGGATGAGAATTAAATAAATTGAGTAAGTTATCTTTACCTAGTTAATAAAATTTGGGATAAGTGTATTAAAGGCTGCTGGAATTGATTTTTGATAGTAGTGGTCACTGCCATGAAGTCATAGTAACAATAAATTGAAAATATATTTTAATTTGGTGTAATATTGTAACATGTAGAACTGGACAAAAAGGATCAAAAGCATATATGAATCTGGACTGAGTTCAGGGATAGTTCAGTTGTGAAAGGAAGGAAAGTATAATGTAGAAGCGGAGAGAAGAAAGCTTTGAAAAAGTTTTAAAATAAAGCCTTTTTCCAAAAGTGAAAACGTTTCCAGGTTTTTAATCATACCTTTTTGACTATTGACTCAAATTGAAAGTTTTCATTTTTGAAAATGAGGTAAAATTTAAGAAGAAGGAATAAGAGCGGTAGAAAAGATCTTTTAAATCTGAAATATCATGGACTACAATAAAATGTAAGAACTTTGTCTTTTCCCATCTACCCCAAGTCTTGGACCAAAAAATGCTTTGATTGAATATCAGCCACCAGCCTAGCTCCTTTTCTGTTCCTTCTTTCATCCAACCTCCAGGTTGGCAATCACTTCAAACCATATTTTTGTAATCTCTAATGGAGTTGAGAGCATTTGGTGGAAGATAAACGTGTGTGAAGTACAACCTGGTTGATATAACTTGTTTATTTATACTGCATTCTTAACACTTGAACAGAGCTGGTCACAGATAAACTTTCTTCAGGAATCTCAGACCAAACAAACTCTTGCACCCCAGAGAGCAAAATGAGTTACTGAGATGAAAGGAGAAAATAACGGCTGATGTTTGCTATAACAGCCTACAAGCATCCTATGTTGCATGCCCTTGAATACTGCAGGACTATGTATGACAATACCCACCTGAGGGCTCCTTCCATGATACCAACATAGCAGATGCTGAATCACTATGCAGAGGAATCAGTAAGGTGTTTCCTTGAATTTTAATGTATTATTTGTGGAAAATGGGAAAGAAGCTTGCAACAGCAAGAATTGTGAGAATAGTGAAAATAAGAAGACAGTGTCTGTAAGTATCTAAAAATAATGAATTGCTCTTAAAATGTTATTTTGAGAGGGCTGGTTCTGTAAAAATAGTTTGGTGACCACAAAATTTATTTCCTCTCCTCCCTGACCTGAGGCAGTGTCCACACATACTTTATTGTAAGTTTTCATTTATTAGTATTATATGGATAAATGGTTAGGTATTAAATAAAGGGTTAGATATTGTGGAGTAGAACTTGTCTCTCATCCATTTCTGTAAGTTGAAAAAGTTGGTAGTAACATCCCTTGGTTATTGATTAATCCTTTATAAATTTTTTTTTGTAATGAGGCATTAACATAACTTTTACTTGTTCCTCCCAAATCTTTGACAAATATATCCATACAAAGTACACAGTACAAAAAAAAATAATATCCCAAACAAAACCCAAACCAATTCTTGTGCCTAACTCGAATCACTTCTGTGGCAACATTATGTCAATAACAGCTTGACAAAAACTGAACATATTTCATGACTGCAGGGTCAGTTTTGATTAAGATAGACTTTCTGGCTCAACTAGAGGATTGTAACTAGGACAGCTTTTATGAAGGGAGGAAAGGGCATAAATAAATAAGAGGTTGCAGGCATAGGAGAGGCAAGGAAGTAGGATCTGCAGAGGGATTCACCTGAGAATTACTGGGTCTACAGACAAAAGATTTAGGGTATGTGAAGAATAAAGCTGGAGCATCATCTGTTTGCTTAACCCAAGAAAGTTTTTGGTGATAAGTATGTCAAATTTTGTCTTTTTCTATGGAGGTGTTTAGGCAGTCACCTAGATATCAGTTTCTGTTTTCATTATCATCCACCCTCTTTATAGCAAATAAATGGGCCTACTGCTTTCCCTCCAACTTTCCTTCAGTTCCTTGCAAACCTTCAAGGCTCCTTGGGCTTTAACTAATTCTCTTGTATTTACAGTATCTAGATGGCTCCCTGAGCCTATAACCCAGTCTAAATCTCTAGCTCTTCACCTATATCCCGGATATGGCCACATCTGCAAACTACCAGTCTCATAGCTGAAGTAGTCTTTTACAAATCAAAGAAAATTTGGAAACAGAGAGTGAGGTGAATTTTTTTCTTGGTTAGCCAGGCCACTGTGAAGGGTGGGAAACACTGGCTCCTCCTGTTTGCTCCTCTTTTACCTAAGTATGGCTTTGAGAGCAAGCTTTCACATCAGTGCTACCAGTCGATGATGGGGCTTGACATTAGAGACTAAGCAGCCTACAACAGATGTTCATAGTATGGCACCAGGATGTAAAAATTTGACCTCAGAGTAAGAAGAGAATCAGCACTTTTAGAAGTCTTTCAGGCACCAATGACTCCTTAAAACAAAGGACTGAAATCTGTAGTAATATTGAGCTGAATTCTTGAGAGGAGAATGTCATACACCAATGAACACAACCTTTTGGTTTAATTAGATTTCCTTCCAAGTTTTCTCATTTAGTCAGTGAACAAAAAAAAACAAGCAATCCTTGTTCTGTAACTGCCTCTAATTCTCTTTTAGTTCAAATAGCAAAGACCTTCGTTTTAGGAACTAATGGACTCAACTTCTATCCTCTCTGCTTCACATGTGTGGTCTGGCTGATGGGTCTGGCAGAGATGTCTGCACCCATGGATGCAGTTCAAGAAATGTGATACATATCAGTGCCAGATTTCTGGGGTGGGACACACGTGAGCCCAGGCGGTCACAGCAGTGCTGGTCACAGCATAGCATGTTATGTCCCGGAAGAGTGCACAGGTCTTTGTGAATATGCTCAAGTGTTAACACTGCACACCTGCTATAGGGACAAACTCACCCATGTGCACAATTCTCAAACAAAAACCTGTAATGTTAGAAAATTTGGGCTATGTTCAGCTGGGATAGTGTATCTAACACTTGGATGCAGTGGAACAAAGGCCAGATGCCTTCGATATTTGAGTGTCTGTGAAAGGAGCTGAATTAATTTGGTAAGGGTGCAATGCTTGAGTTTGTCTGGATGCCCTAAAGCATGTGTGATTCAGAGAGGGCTGTGCCAGGCTGCTATCTATTGTTGTGAGGGCTCCTTCCTCCAAAAAACAATACTTCCATGAGGGAGAGGCTGCAGCTTTTTTAGTCCAATTAACAAAATTCATGCCATGATTCACCAATTTATCATTCTTAGATGGAAACATTTCTAGAAACTTTCTGCGCCTGAGGTACTAGATATCTCGGTGGTGGCCTATCTGTATTTGCAGCTGACAATAACTATTGTGTCCAAAGCAATTGCTACATTTTTTTCTTCACACACTATGCTTCCAGATGATTGGAAGATAGTATGCAGGCAAAGGAGTGGTATCCATTTTAAAACCCTTTTGCATGTTTGAAAACAATGACATGAAGGATTTCAGTGTGACTCCACTGCCTGAATTTTATATGCTGAAACTTTGAAATGAATATAGTTTATATTGGCAGCACCCAAAGGAACCACCAAAAGTCACTGACATGCAAAAATATGGAGTCTTCAGAGATTAAAAAAAAAAAATGAAAAAGGAGAACCATTAACAAAAATCACCACACACTTTTGCAAATTGGAGACATTTCTCCATCAGCTCTAGTGAAATTCCATTAATAATAGCAAGGGCCACAAAACTAGCTGTTATCTGGTGTCCAAAGATATTTGGGCATTTGTTTGAATGACTGGATGTGGTAAGAGAAATGGGGAGAGGAAATGGGGTCCGGAACTTGCGTTCCCCCAAGACCTTCTGTATTGCTTAAGTTGCACACTATGGATGATGTACATAGCCTGGATGCCCATACTATTCTGACAGTAATTTTGTTACTATGTCTAGTACAGTAAGATTTAATTTCAGATCAGCTTTCAACATATGAATAAATAATTTCTGGACAGGAAAGATATGGTAGTCTCATCATCCAGTATGAAGTCTAGAAGCTGGCAATTTTCTGACTTTTTTGAACAACGTTGCAGCTATTGGATATGGACAAGAGAGGTGGATCCACTTATGTCTAGGTTTTCACAACATCCAACTGTTCTGTGAAAGCTACTGATCCCAGACAGATACATAAATCTCCCAAACTTTACCCTGGAATGGCAAATGAGTGCTAGTGTTGACCAAAAATTGTAAGCTCGAATAGGTATGTTAATTTAAAGCTTGTTGTCAAAGTAGATGCATAATTTTCTTCCTTTTTCCCTTTTCTGAACTGTATTTCAGTTTAAAATTGATGTGTGGAAAAGTATGCTAGAAATTTCAAACTTCTTTATTTTCACTGGTAGAATTTTGGTAGCAAGATACGTTTTATCTTAATGTTGCTATGAGAGCTTGAGTTGTACCAACTGGTGATTAAAACGGTTGGACTTAGACTGTCTTAACATGCATAATAGTACAATAGATTTGAAAGGTGTTGAAAAAGTAAAGCAATGAATCCAACCAAACTAAGAAGTCAGTAACACAGTTTAAAATACAATTCTGTAAACCTGATCTGTACATATGTATTTGCATTATTCTGTGCAACTATAGCAGGTATTGTTGCCTACCACCACTTTCAAATATTTTTCAATCAATTTTTGAATGATATTTGGGTCTTCCAAAACTGGAAAATGCAACCTGGCTATTCTGGGGAAAAAGATTAAAATTATTTTTTAAAAAAACAGGAACTAGAAACTGAAAGGGTTGATCAAATAAAGATTTTGTAAGCTGATTGCACTTCTACCCCCTGCTCAGTTTTTCATTAAAATAATAAAACTTTTTAATCTGTCATTTTCAGCCAGTGCAGTACTCATTTTCTATTTCACTAACAGCTCCATATGGTACTTCAGGCCAGAGGAAATTAAACTTACAGAATGAAGTTTTTCATTGAAGGCAATGCTGTAGTTGAGTACACGTAGCTGGAGATCTATGTTAGAAAAGATCTTTGCCATGGAAGGGGCTAACTGGTGGAAGCAGAATAAGAGGTACAAACTGTGCCCCAGCCAGAGGATGGCATGAGATTTGGGCTTGATTTTGTATATTTGATAATAAGAGCATTATTCTGTAGGGCAACTTCCAGCCTCATAGGAAAGAGGAAACTAGAATAAGATTTCCTGGCAGAGCTGTATCCTAATACCTCTCTATGAAACATCTGCCAAGGCTAAGTTTGCTCTTCTCATGCTGTCATTTGTAGTTGTGTCTAAACCAACTCCAATATTATTTATAGGAAATAATACAAAAGCAATCTTCTTTTATTCAGCACCCATTAGTGGTGTTTGTGGGAATTCCCCAAGAGCCATGGCACAAAGGCTCTAGTATATTGAGCATACAATTGAGATTTTCACCAGCGATTTCCAATACATTGAGATTTTCACCAGAGATTTTCAAAGCTACACTTCTGTCATGCTGGAAATTCAAGTTTGCCTAGCAGAGGTATTTAAAAATGACATGTAGCAAAGAATTTACTTTGCTGTTCCAAAGAAGCTTGTAACTTTTTGGTTTTGATTTGTAAACCTGGCAATACAATTCTAGTCTTTCATGACTTGTGGAAATAAAAGATATGTATTGTCTGGGAAAAATCATGTTCATAAGATACACCTTAAAAGTTTCGTTTCAGTCACAGTAGAAAGGCACTAGTACGTTGTCTCCAGCTGGTTCACTCATGCAGTTTACTGTCCAATTTACAAAATACGGAAAAGTTTCCTTGGAAACAGATTTCTAGGAAGTAATTTTTTTTCTTAATGGTAAATTACTTTACCAGCTTTTGGTCAAATTCAGAGGTGGTACAGGCAGGTGCACCTCTGCGTAGACCCTTTCCTACTTAGTAGGTCTCTGATATTTTTAGTTCAAAACCATATACACACTGCCTGGAGAGAACAAGAAGAAGAAGAAGCTGAGCAGCTGACCTCTGAAATGAAAATTGCACGCCTTGATTTAAATGTTCTGCTATAATCTGATAGCAAAGCAATTTTATTCCAATATTCATGTGAAGCCAATCATGGTCTACATCATGCCATTATACAGGAATGCAGAGAGAGAAGAGAAATCTTTTATGAAACCTCCCTATTTCTCTGCAGAGTATATGAAGAGTTGAGTAAGGTGATGCATTCAGACCACTTCTTTCCTCACTGTACCATGAGCACAAGTGGGAGATAGGAACAGGAGGTGGCTAGACCCTCTGCTTCACCGCATACTTTTTTCCCAATGCAATAACCTGTTCCCATGGGAATCAACCAGCAGAACATGAGAGAAAGTCATGATGCTATGCATAAAATTTTGCAGGTCAAGGATGTGCCCAAACAATGTAGCAGTGTATGAGTTTACTGGTACTTGTCTGTAGTCCTACTGTCCAATCCCCCTGTCACATTCCTTAAGGGCATTATCTGTTTCACAGAAAAGCTCCATCTTTCTCCAAATCTGATAAATGGGAACCTAAAGCACAACCATAAATACAGAAATTAAAAAAATTAAAATTTGAGAAACCATTCCCACTCTGCTCTGTTGACTAGAAAGAGAATTGTGAACAGAGAAGTCATAGAAACATAGAATCATTTCAATCCCCCGGCCATGGGCAGGGACACCTTCCACCAGACCAGGTTGATCAAAGCCCCATCCAACCTCGCCTTGAATGCTTCCAGGGATGGGCCCTCCAAAACCTCCCTGGGCAACTTGTTCCAGTGCCTCACCACCCTCACAGTGAAAA
>NW_009646941.1:1628216-1681116 GCF_000708025.1 Charadrius vociferus
CAGCCACTCTTTGCAAACATCCAGCCAATTCCTTATCCACTGAGTGCTCCATCCATCAAATCCATGTCTCTCCAATTCAGAGACCAGGATGTCGTGCAGAACAGTGTCAAATGCTTGGCAAAAGTCCAGGTAGATGACATCTGTTGCTCTTTCCTTTTCCACCAATGCCATACCTCCATCGTAGAAGGCCACCAAATTTGTCAGGCACGATTTGCCCTTAGTGAAGCCGTGTTGGCTGTCACAAATTACCTCCTTATTTTCCATGTGCCTTAGCATAGTTTCCAGGAGGATCTGCTCCATGATCTTGGCGGGCACAGAGGGGAGGCTGACTGGCCTGTACTTCACCAGCTCTTCTTTTCTAGCCTTTTTAAAAATGTTTCCCATTTTACAGTCAGCGGCAACTTCACCAGACTGCCACAACTTCTCAAATATGATGGATAGTGGCTTGGCAAATTCATCTGCCAGTTCCCTTAGGAACCCCAGATGAATCTCATCAGGTCCCGCGGACTTGTGCACCTTCAGGTTCCTCAGATGGTCTCGAACTTGGTCTTCTCCTACAGTGGACAGTACCTTATTCTCCTACTCCCTGCCTTTGCCTTCTGCAACTTGGATGGTGTGATTAGAGTCCTTACCAGTGAAGACTGAGGCAAAAAAGTTGTTGAGTATCTCAGTCTTCTCCATATCCCAGGTGACCAGGTCTCCCGTTTCCTTCCTGAATGGGCCCACATTTTCCCTAGTCTTCCTTTTGTCACTGATATACACATAGAAGGCTTTCTTGTTGCCCCTGACATCCCTGTCCAGATTTAACTCTATCTGGGCATTAGCTTTCCTAACCTGATCCATGGCTGCTCAGACAATTTCTCTGTATTCCTCACAGGCTGCCTGTCCATGCTTCCACCCTCTGTAGGCTTACTTTTTGAGCTTGAGATTGTCCAGGAGGTCCCTGTTTATCTATGCAGGCTTCCTGGCTTTTTTGCCTGACTTCTTCATTATTGGGATGGATTGCTCCTGAGCATGGAAGGGGTAGTTCTTGAATATTAGCCAGCTTTCTTGGGCCCCTCTTCCCTCCAGTGCTTTATCACACGGTACTCTGCCAAACAGACCCCTGAAGAGGCCAAAGTCTGCTCTCCTGAAGTCCAGGGTAGAAAGCTTACTGTGCGCTCTCCTCACCGCCCTGAGGATCTTGAACTCCACTATTTTGTTCTGTCAAATTTGAATAAGAATAAGAATAAGAATAAGAATAAGAATAAGAATAAGAATAAGAGTAACAGTAACTAACAGTAAGTAGAATGAAAAAAATTTTATACTGGAAGCCATAGATACCAAAATTATCTCTAATTGCTGTCACCAAGTCCTGTGCTCTGTGGCTCCCAGTCCTGAAAATGCTGAAGAGGTTGATGTTTAACCCAAGCCATGGAATAATTCACAAATGTAAGAAGTAGGAGATCCAACCTGCTGATCCCCCTGCTCTCCTACCGGACATAGTTCTAAACCAAGGGATAGCCACAGTTAGAGGAAAAGGCTGCCTGTTTTCTGCCTGAGGATGTGGTAACAGGAAACCTTGCCTTCCTCATGCAAGCTCTATCCTTCCACAGCAGCACTGTGGCTGCTCCAAGGAAGGCCTTACCTGAAATAAAGTAACTGCAATTTGGGGAGAGAGAGAGAGAGAGAGAAAGTATACCTAACGAAGCGTGAGCCTTTGACTTTATGTTTAGCCCATGGGTGGAAGGCCATGAGGCCTTCTACAGACAGGTGAGAATCGCCTCACAATCACAGGCTTTGATTCTCATGGGGGACTTCAACTACCCTGATATCTGCTGGGAGGGCCACACAGCCGGGCACGTACAGTCCAGGAGGTTCCTCCAGTGCATTGATGACAACTTTTTGACTCAGGTGGTGGAGGAACCTACAAGGAGAGGTGCTTTACTGGACCTGATACTCACAAACAAAGAGGGACTGGTGGAGGATGTAAAGGTTGGGGGTAGACTGGGCTGCAGCAATCATGAGAAGATAGAGTTCAGGATTAAGTGTAGAATAGACAAAATGACAAGTAGAGTTGAAACCCTAAACTTCAGGAGGGCTAAATTTGATCGTTTCAAAGAATTGCTTGGGCAAATCCCATGGGAAAGGGCTCTAGAGGGTAAGGGGGCTCTAGAGAGCTGGCTGCTATTTAAGCGTCACCTCCTCCAAGCTCAGGATCAGTGCATCCCAAAGAGAAAGAAATCAGGCAAGGGGAGAAGGAGACCTGCTTGGCTGAGCAGGGACCTTCTGAAAAGGCTCAGGTGGAAGAAGGGAGTTTACAATAGGTGGAAGAAGGGGCTGACTGCTTGGGAGGAATACAAGAATGCTGTCAGGGTATGCAGGGAGGAAACAAGGAAAGCCAAGGCAGCCTTGGAATTGAACCTGGCGAGGGATGTCAAGGCCAACAGGAAGGGTTTCTTTAAGTATATAGGAGACAAAAGGAAAACTAGGGAAAATGTGGGCCCGTTGTTGAATGAGACAGGTGCTGTGGTGACGGATGATGCAGAGAAGGCGGAGTTGCTAAATGCCTTCTTTGCTTCTGTCTTCACTGTTCGGGCCAGTCCTTGTGAGACCCCGACTTTGCAGGTAACAGAGAAAGTCTGGGGGAAACAAGACTATCCCTTGGTTGACAAGGAGCACGTTAAAGATCAGTTAGATAAATTGGATATACATAAATCCATGGGGCCTGATGGGATGCACCCTCGGGTGCTGAGGGAGCTGGGGGAAGTCATTGCTGGGCCTCTCTCCATTATCTTTGAAAGGTCCTGGAGGACAGGTGAGGTGCCTGAGGACTGGAGGATAGCCAATGTCACTCCAGTCTTCAAAAAGGGCAGGAAGGATGACCCGGGAAACTACAGGCCGGTCAGCCTCACCTCCATCCCTGGGAAGATGATGGAGCAGCTTGTTCTGGGAGTCATCTCAAAGCACCTGGATGAAAAGAAGATTATCAGAAGTAGTCAACATGGATTCACCAAGGGGAAGTCATGTCTGACTAATCTGATAGCCTTCTATGACAAAGTAACTAGATGGGTGGATGAGGGGAGGGCAGTGGATGTTGTCTACCTTGACTTTGGCAAGGCTTTCGACACTGTCTCCCACATCATCCTCACAGGAAAGCTTAGGAAGTGTGGCTTAGATGAATGGACGGTGAGGTGGATTGAGAACTGGCTCACAGATAGAGCTCAGAGGGTTGTGGTTAGTGGCGCAGAGTCTAGTTGGAGGTTAGTAACAAGTGGTGTCCCTCAGGGGTCAGTACTGGGCCCAGTTTTGTTCAACATATTCATCAATGATCTGGATGAAGGGATAGAGTGTACCATCAGCAAGTTTGCTGATGACACAAAACTGGGAGGAGTGGCTGACACGCCAGAAGGCTGTGCTGCCTTACAGCGTGACCTCGCCAGGCTGGAGAGTTGGGCAGAAAGAAACCTTATGAAGTTCAACAAGGGTAAGTGTAGGGTACTGCACCTGGGGAGGAATAACCCCATGCACCAGTACAGGTTGGGGGCTGACCTCCTGGAGAGCAGCTCTGTGGAGAGGGACCTGGGAGTCCTGGTGGACAACAGGATGACCATGAGCCAGCAATGTGCCCTGGCGGCCAAGAAGGCGAATGGCATCCTGGGGTGCATCAAGAAGAGTGTGGCCAGCAGGTCGAGGGAGGTCATCCTCCCCCTCTACTCTGCCCTGGTGAGACCGCATCTGGAGTACTGTGTCCAGTTCTGGGCTCCCCAGTTCAAGAAAGACAGGGAACTGCTGGAGAGGGTCCAGCAAAGGGCAACAAAGATGATTAGGGGACTGGAGCACCTTTCTTATGAGGAAAGGCTGAGGGACTTGGGTCTCTTTAGTCTAGAGAAAAGAAGATTGAGGGGGGATCTTATTAATACATACAAATACTTAATGGGAGGATGCCAGGGGGATGGGAGCAGTCTTTTTTCAGTGGCGCCCAGTGATAGGACGAGGGGTAATGGGCATAAACTTGAACATAGGAAGTTCCATCTTAACATGAGAAGGAACTTCTTTACTTTGAGGGTAGTGGAGCACTGGAACAGGCTGCCCAGAGAGGTGGTGGAGTCTCCCACTCTGGAGACATTCAAAACCCGCCTGGACGCTGTCCTGTGCAACGTGCTGTAGGTGACCCTGCTCTGGCAGGGGGGTTGGACTAGATGATCTCCAAAGGTCCCTTCCAACCCTAACCATTCTGTGAATTCTGTGAATTCTGTGAATTCTGTGGAATAGCTTCCGCAAATGTTTACATCTTTTGTATTAAATAGTTTGATGCAGATTTGGTGGTAACTATTACCCCCTTCTCCCCCCCCTGCTTTTTACCTCATCTTTCCTATTATTCTTTCTTTCTATTGCATGCCACCTTATGGGCAGAACCAATAAAGTAATTGTGTGTTAAATGCATAACTCCCTGGGCTTGATGCCATTTCTTTTTGCACTTCAGGATCACAGTTGAAACGAACCATCATGCGTCCACTGAGGACTGGACTGTGACAAGATATTTAAATATTTGAAGCATGCTGACAGTTCCGGTTAGCTATATTTTCAAGGAAAGTATTTTGTGGGAGTATACCAGTAAACATTTTCTTGTTTCAACTCTTTCAAAAAACTGAGACAAATTTAGCTGAAAAAATGTGAAATCATTTACTATCTGAGATACAAAATAGAGAATTCTTCACAGAACTGACTAAAAAAAGTCTATAAAGCTGCATGCAAAGATGTAACCATAACTAACAACCAAATACAAGTTTAACTTTTTATTATTAGTATTAGTGTGCTTGTAACAGCTGTTGCCAAATCAAAATCTGGTGGAATTGGAATGATCCGAGATATATGCACCTTAAAAATACAACAGTCTTATAAATGAATTAAAGCTTCCTGGAAAAATTAATTGTGTTGTAAAGATATTGTATGGAAAACATGGTGTCTGATATTATAAAAAAAAAATTGGCATAACCTAATAATTTGCTAGGTTACTGTCTACTTAAAACCTCTATCATGGCAGAAGTTTAAAATGTAATAACATATTGCCAAAGCCTGAGAATAAGCATCCCCAAATTAGGTTACTTTTAACCATCTTTTTTTTTCTTTTAAGCTAGTCCTTTAAACAGAAAGCACTTCTTTTGAATCATGAATGAGGCTTTGGATTAAATTTCTAAGCATCAAACATCTCTATTAGAGAGCTTTAAGGGCAGATTCTAATGCTTCTGAAAAATCAAAACAAAAATCATCTTGGCTTCAGTGGATCAAAATGCTCCATTTAAACTCTGCTACCACTATGCTATAGATTGAACATTGGGTCATTCACCTAGCTTCCTATTACTTTCTGAAAAAGTCAGCATATCTTAAAGATGATAACAGGAAAGCTAGATGAATGATTTGACATTGTAGATAAGAAGAGTTGGACTCTTTCTCTAGTCAGGGAACTACTCATTATTTAAGAAAGCCAGAAAAATTTCTCTGCTGCACTTAGGATGTTTCTCAATCATTAAAATAGTAGCTTTCAAATTAATTACTGTATAGTCTTGAGTCATTCCTTATTGGATAAAACACTCAGAGACATATGTCCACAACTACTTTTGTATCACAGTTTTCAGACAGATGAGGATCAAATTCAGCCTAATGCAGCTACAAAGTACTCATTAATCACCAAATAATGGAATGAACAGTCAGGAGCAGTGAAAAATTTTGTGAAGGCACTGTAATGCTTTGAGAACATGGTTGAACAAAGTTGTCATTTTTCTTTGGAAAGTAGTGAGATGGGATTGTACAAGGTATCAAAGGTCAGAATATGGAATTTGGGAAGAGCAAATCAATGCTGTCATGGTTCTGGAGGGAATAAGGTTAATTTTCCTAAGAATCTGGCACAGGACACAGGCATCCATACCATGTGATGCCATGCCCGGTGCACAGCCAGGGAGCTGGCAGTGGGAGGGTGCAGGAAACAGCCGCTTGGGAGCAGGGTGGGGGCTTCCTGGGTCCGGTTGGTGAGCAGTGGTACAGTAATCGTGTTTATGCATTCCTCTATCAGTATTATTGTTGTTGTTTTCCTATTTCCTTTGCTGTTCTGTTAAACTGCCTTTATCTCAACCCACAAGTTTTACCTTTTTCTTCTGATTCTTCCCCACAGCTCTGGGGGAATGAGTGAGCAGCCATATTGTTCTTTGTTGCTGGCTGAGGCTAAACCACAACAATGCCCAATTTGACTTAATTTGTGTTTTCGAGTGATTGAAACAACACATTTTAGCCATCGGGAATGTCTCAATATGCTTTCTAAAGAATCACCTTCCATCTTGGAAAATTCTGCAATACAGCTTAAACTAACAAGTGACCTACATGGCATTTTCTGTGAGAACGACAGTACCCTGTGGCATCTACTTCCAGTGCAAGTCAGTCTTGTGTGATATAGTTGTGTCGTCTCAGATGAAGCACTCCAAAAGACACAATTCACCTGTGGATACTAAGAAATGATTGTTATTTATGATTTAGAAGGATGAGCAATATGTTCCTTCTGAATGAAAGAGAACAAAGGAGACATGTACCTTCATAGATGTAGTTTTAGAAGATCTCTTGTGTACGCATTAATTGTGTTTGGGTTTAGAATTTAAATTTGTCTTTCAGTCTTGCATTTTTTCTTGCCATTTGTTTGCAAGTGCTGTGTAGATAACTTTGTTTCCAGAATTTCCTAATGTCTAAGCCTTATTTGCTCTTCAAGATTAAGTGACCTTTTTTTTCTTGCATGTGTGCAGTGCAATATATGTTACACTCAAATATTCCCTTCTGTTGTTTTTTATAACAACATTACACTGACTGACAATGTAAAAACCCACATATAATCATTCTGAACTAAAAGAGTGTTCTACATAACACTTTCTAACCTTTAAAGAAAGATGATTGTGAAATGCTAATAAATCTTTCTCTGTTTGAAAATCATGAATATCTAGCATAAATCTATGCTGAATTACCTCATGTACAAACATTTAGTTTTTCTGACTGCCTGACTGATGGTCTCTGATGTCATGACAGCTGAGGTCACAGTTGCAATGATATACGAAATATAGCAGTATTAAATGGTCAGATGAACCACAGGATAATTGACATTCTGCAAACAGATAGAGGTGCAATTAAACCACCAAAGATTTTTACAAATTACTTTTTGATGTAAGATGTAGACTTTGTGTTGCGTTTTTGTTTGCTTGTTTTTTCAAAGGCACTCCAGGATTATGTTTTTCAGTCAGTTGACTTACAAAGTCAACGTATTAAGTCATACATTATCTTACCTTGTAGTAAACTAACTGCTTACTTGACTGAATTGATGTTATGTGTGCATCAGCCCATGCCACTGACTGGAGATTAGGGACTACATTTTCAGGACTGGGAGCCACAGAGCACAGGACTTGGTGACAGCAATTAGAGATAATTTTGGTATCTATGGCTTCCAGTATAAAATTTGTTTCATTCTTGTTACTGTTACTGTTACTGTTATTCTTATTCTTATTCTTATTCTTATTCTTATTCTTATTCTTATTCTTATTCTTATTCTTATTCTTATTCAAATTTGACAGAATAAGAGAGAAATGCTTTTGTAGGCTTTTTTCCCAAAGGTTTTACCTTTCCAGTTGAGAGAAAATTTAAATTGAAGGTATTTTGATAAACTGTTACTTACATGAAAAACATACATTATGTTTCCCAGTCAAAAGAATTCTGGATCTTTAAAAGGACTATAAAATGAAACTTCTCAGTTCTAAATGACTCACATGAGAATTTCAGAATCCTCTGAAAATCCCCATGAGGCCAGGCAGCTGTAAGTCTTTCCTTAAATGCTTCTATGCAATTGCATGTAGCATGGGTAACAAAAAAGAGGAGTTGGACACGCGTGCACGCCTGCAAGGCTATGATCTAATTGGCATCATGGAGACATGGTGGGATGGCTCCTATGACTGGAGTGTTGAAATGGACGGATACAGGCTCCTCAGGAAGGACAGGCAGGGGAGATGAGGAGGGGGTGTTGTCCTCTGTCTCAAGGACCAGCTGGAGTCAATGGAGCTCTGCCTGGGGATGGATGAAGAGCTGACTGAGAGCTTATGGGTCAAGATTAAAGGGAGGGCAGCAGGGGTCTGCTACAGGCCACCTGACCAGGAAGACCAAGCAGACGAGGCGCTCTATTGACAGACTAGAACAGCCTCACATTCACAAGCTACTGTCCTCATGGGGGACTTCAACCACCCTGATACCTGCTAGAAGGACAACGCAGCAGAGCATAAGCAATCCAGGAGGTTCCTGGAATGTGTCAATGATAACTTGCTTCTCCAAGTGATAGAGGAAGCAATGAGGAGAAGTGCCATGCTGGACCTTGTTCTCAACAACAAGGAGGAGCTGGTGGGGAATGTGAAGCTTAAGGTCAGCGTTAGCTGCAGTGACCATGAAATAGTGGAGTTCAAGATCCTCAGGGCGGTGAGGAGAGCGCACAGTAAGCTTTCTACCCTGGACTTCAGGAGAGCAGACTTTGGCCTCTTCAGGGGTCTGTTTGGCAGAGTACCGTGTGATAAAGCACTGGAGGGAAGAGGGGCCCAAGAAAGCTGGCTAATATTCAAGAACTACCCCTTCCATGCTCAGGAGCAATCCATCCCAATAATGAAGAAGTCAGGCAAAAAAGCCAGGAAGCCTGCATAGATAAACAGGGACCTCCTGGACAATCTCAAGCTCAAAAAGTAAGCCTACAGAGGGTGGAAGCATGGACAGGCAGCCTGTGAGGAATACAGAGAAATTGTCTGAGCAGCCATGGATCAGGTTAGGAAAGCTAATGCCCAGATAGAGTTAAATCTGGACAGGGATGTCAGGGGCAACAAGAAAGCCTTCTATGTGTATATCAGTGACAAAAGGAAGACTAGGGAAAATGTGGGCCCATTCAGGAAGGAAACGGGAGACCTGGTCACCTGGGATATGGAGAAGACTGAGATACTCAACAACTTTTTTGCCTCAGTCTTCACTGGTAAGGACTCTAATCACACCATCCAAGTTGCAGAAGGCAAAGGCAGGGAGTAGGAGAATAAGGTACTGTCCACTGTAGGAGAAGACCAAGTTCGAGACCATCTGAGGAACCTGAAGGTGCACAAGTCCGCGGGACCTGATGAGATTCATCTGGGGTTCCTAAGGGAACTGGCAGATGAATTTGCCAAGCCACTATCCATCATATTTGAGAAGTTGTGGCAGTCTGGTGAAGTTGCCGCTGACTGTAAAATGGGAAACATTTTTAAAAAGGCTAGAAAAGAAGAGCTGGTGAAGTACAGGCCAGTCAGCCTCCCCTCTGTGCCCGCCAAGATCATGGAGCAGATCCTCCTGGAAACTATGCTAAGGCACATGGAAAATAAGGAGGTAATTTGTGACAGCCAACACGGCTTCACTAAGGGCAAATCGTGCCTGACAAATTTGGTGGCCTTCTACGATGGAGGTATGGCATTGGTGGAAAAGGAAAGAGCAACAGATGTCATCTACCTGGACTTTTGCCAAGCATTTGACACTGTTCTGCACGACATCCTGGTCTCTGAATTGGAGAGACATGGATTTGATGGATGGAGCACTCAGTGGATAAGGAATTGGCTGGATGTTTGCAAAGAGTGGCTGCACACGCTGGAGGGGAGGGATTCCATCCAGATGGGTCTGGATAGGCTTGAGAAATGGACCTGTGCAAACCTCGTGAAGTTCATCAAGGACAAGTGCAAGGTGCTGCACGTGGTATCCTGTGCAATCCCATGCACAAATACGGGTTGGGTCAGAGAATGGATTGAGAGCAGCCCTGAGGAGAAGCACTTGGGGATGTTGGTTGATGAGAAGCCCAACATGAGCTGGCAATGTGTGCTCTCAGCCCAGAAGACCAACCATATCCTGGGGCTGCATCAGAAGCAGTGTGGCCAGCAGGTGGAGGGAGGTGATTCTGCCCCTCTACTCTGCTCTTGTGAGACCCCACCTGGAGTACTGCGTCCAGCTCTGGGGCCCCCAACATAAGAAGTACATGGACCTGTTGGAGTGGGTCTAGGGCAGGGCCACAATGATGATCAGAGGGCTGGAGCACCTCTCCTATGACAACAGGCTGAGAGAATTGGGGTTGTTCAGCCTGGAGAAGAGAAGGCTCTGGGGAGACCTTGTAGCAGCCATCCAGTATCTGAAGGGCGCCTACAAGAAAGCTGGAGAGGGACTTGTTACAAGGGCATGTAGCGATAGGATGAGGGGTAATGGCTTCAAACTGGAAGAGGGGAGATTTAGAACACATATTAGGAAGAAATTTTTCACTGTGAGGGTGGTGAGGCACTGGAACAAGTTGCCCAGGGAGGTTTTGGAGGGCCCATCCCTGGAAGCATTCAAGGCGAGGTTGGATGGGGCTTTGATCAACCTGGTCTGGTGGAAGGTGTCCCTGCCCATGGCCGGGGGATTGAAATGATTCTATGTTTCTATGACTTCTCTGTTCACAATTCTCTTTCTAGTCAACAGAGCAGAGTGGGAATGGTTTCTCAAATTTTAATTTTTTTAATTTCTGTTTGGAACTAGATGATCTTCGAGGTCACTTCCAACCTATACCATTCTGATTCCATGATTCTATGACACTGCTGTGGAATAGTGCTGGTGGAGGACCATGCAGTTTCAGAAATTAATCTGCAGGAGGATGAGACCTTGAGAGTTTCAGACTATAAATTCAGATAAGGATATTTATGCACTTTATGGTTTCTTCCATGTTTACGTACAAACATCTCTCACTTCCTATGGCATAAAAAGAGTTTTCTTAGCTGATACACAAAACTGAAATGTGTAGCCTTATCGTAACTTCTGTCCTGCTTTTACTCTTCAGCTTTGTATTTCATGATAATTTGTTCATTGGGGCAGGGTTTTCTATCATGTACTTAATATGTAAAATCTCCCAGTGCTTAACTATTAATCTGGATTCCATTATCATGTTGAATGTCTGAATGAAAGAAGATAATTTAAAATTAAAGAAAAAAAATAGATGAGTGACAAAGTTTCTCTATAGATGGCTGAAATCACAGAGAGATGTGAAAGTTTACTAAAAAAGTTTGCATTCATCTGAAGGCAGAATTAGCTCTGCAGTTATCATAATCCAGAGTTTGTATGGAAGCTGGAAAGAAATAGAAAAGATAACCTGATAATGTTGCAAACAGATCATCTGGAAAAAATTATAGATCAGATCAAATGTTTTCTTCTCTTTAACTTTTTTTATTATAACTAGAAATTTTGAGTGAAGAATGTGGTGTGGAAGAAAAGTGAGAACATTTAAAAGAATCAAAAAGAGTATTTGGCAATTTCTAAGCTTTTGTTGTTGATATGATGCTTCCCATGAAGGATTTTAACAAAATGCATATACTTACCAAGTGTTCTGATGAAATTGCCTGGATCCCTTCTATTCAGAATGCTCGAGAACTGTGGCTTGCTACCCAGGATTTAACAGATTAAACTCATAAGCATCATTCTCAGAGTAACAAATAGAATGAACTTCTCTTCTGTGGCATCTCAAAAAGATTTTAACAGTCTCTCCAACCCCAGTGACTTGCCCTAGACTATTGCAAACAGGCAGTCTTGTAAGAGTGAAGATGTGAAAATTGTGCTTGATACAAAACCCCTGAATTTTTAGCTATGATGTTTGCATACTATCATTTCTCAAATACATCAAGACATGCCATTTCAAATGTACATATTAGAAATTAAAGGACATCAAAGCATATTCTAAATTGGGTGAGTAAAAATGTTAATTCAATTACGACACATTTTGGCAGTCTTCTTGCTACAGATGTCTGTTTTAAGTTAAACATTGGGCATCTTCCAATACAAATTCGTAGCAGTTGCTTTGATGGAAAATTGAATGATGCAAGTGTTCCGATGATTACCAGATGTTTTACTGATAGCTAGCTAGGTAGGTACTGTAGGCAAATAGCGAAGAGACCACACAAATAAATTTAACAGTAAAAGCCAGACAAAAAGAGGTATTCCAGAAGTTCTTTGTTTGTAGCACATAATCTGTAGTGAATAAAATATAACTATCTGGAAAAACAGTAGACGTGCCTGAAATTACAATACCTTTTGCCAGTTCTTATTCAAAGAGGCATTAATAAAGCAGTTTTTCTAATATAAAAGTACCTAAAACTTGTCAGCTAATCATTTATAGATACCTGTTAGAAGCATCTCTCCCCCTCCACACCAGCCTGCTCTGTTGGTATATGGGGAGACCACCAGCTTCAGCCTCCTCTCCAGCACGTTTCCCTCTGTGGTTTGAAGACTGTCTATCCACATGGATTATTTCCAGTGTCTGGGAAGGATTAGAAGATGAGGAGTAGCTTTTTTGCAGTTTCGTTCTTCCACATCAATGTAGTAGCAATCTCAGTTCAACTGTTATTGTGGCAGATTTTCAGGTTTACATACTTTCATATCAGCTTTTAAGTTTTGAAAAGTCTTGATTCAGCTAAATTCTGAAAGACCTCATATGAATGACTACTATTTGTCTATGGACAAATCCCTTTTTCTATGCCCTTACCAAGTTATTTCTCTGTTTCTTTTTCAATTTTTAAAATTTTCCCAAGGTCTCCAGAATCCTCCCCTTTATTCTATTACCAATGCTAAGCCTTTAGCTTAGATGTAGGAATCAAAAATACTGACTGAGACAAGAGCCTCTGTATGATAGGTGGTATGTAAACATGGAATTTATTATTCACGTATTCAAGTCATCTTTTATTGCAACAATTTCTCCTGGCTTTCTACCCCTGCAGGATGCCAAAGTACCCGAAGGCAAAAACAAAGTCTCATCTTGGGTCAGCAAGGTTTAAATCCTTTATCAATGCTGGAGGTGACAAAGCAGATGGGAATATCACTCTTGTGGTACAGTAGAGTTCAGCTGCAAATTCTGGCCTCCTTTCCCTGGTAAGTGGGCATCTATGTAACTGTGAACACTTAATTGCCTCATCTACACTACCAAGCACAGATACTGGCATGTTTTATTGTGTTGCAAAGAGCGGACACAGCTATCCGCCATATTTTTTTAATTATTTCAAGAAAAGGAAGACTGCTGAGTCCTAATGATGGGGTTGCAACAAGCAGTTAAAAAAACCTCAACATTGCCGCCTAATTAATTTAAGGATTGTTTGACCTCAGGTTTTTCAATGGATTCACTGCAAGTCACAGCATGCTGGCATATATATTGTACAATTCCTTACAGCATATCCTGTGTAATAGAACTGTCACATACACGAATCACTCAGAAAAAGGGAAGTTTCGACTCTAAAGCAAAATCAGAGCTTATGTTACCTTCTGCAATAGCCTCTAGTAACTCATCAGTATGAATGGAAAAATCATTCTTTCTCCAAAAGTAGGACACTTCTGGCTACTCTACTTTTATAGAAACTGAAATACATCAGGAAGGAACATTTCTGTGGTATTTAAGCAGAAACATTGCCAGAGACTGCTTTATTGTGGTATTTTAGTTGAAGACAAGTAGGTGGTTACTGTAGTATACATGCACAGCATAGCTCAGTTATCCTTTTAAAAAAGAAATGCAAGACCTAGTTATAAGTGTGTCAAATACAATTAACAGTGACAAACCAGCCTCTTTACAGGACAGACATACATTTTCCACACACACCATTTTAAAATATTTTTTTTTTATTCTCTGCTGTAACATTTTATCATTTCCAATGGAAAAGCCAACTGGAAAACTCCATGAGATGGACACTGTCTTTAGTCCCATTGCCTGGGACAAGCATTCTTTTAAAAGTTAATCCTCTGAAAATATTTGCTTTTCTTACTAATGCAATGCACACTCATGATTTTAGATTTTTTTTGAGTTTTTTTAAGGATTCCACCAATTTTCTTGATATTTTGTAACAAAGATTTCCCATAATGGAAATCCCAAATGGACCACTTGGTGGATAAAGAACTGGCTGGACGGTTGCACTCAAAGAGTTGCGGTCAATGGCTCGATGTCCAAGTGGAGAGCAGTGACAAATGGCGTTCCTCAGGGGTCGGTACTGGGACCTGTACTGTTCAGCATCTTTGTCGCGGACATGGACAGTGGAGTCAAGTGCACCCTCAGCAAGTTTGCCAATGATACCAAGCTGTTTGGCGAGGTAGACACGCTGGAGGAGAGGGATGCCATCCAGAGGGACCTGGACAGGCTGGAGAGGTGGGCCCAAGCCAACCTCATGCAGTTCAACAAGGCCAATGCAGAGTCCTACATCTGGGTCGGGGCAATCCCAAGCACAAATACAGGCTCGGCGAGGAATGGCTGGAGAGCAGCCCTGAGGAGAAGGACCTGGGTGTGCTGATTGACGAGAAGCTCAGCATGATCCAGCAATGTGCAATCGCAGTCCAGAAGGCCAAACGTATCCTGGGCTGCATCAAAAGAAGTGTGGTCAGCAGGTGAAGGGAGGTGATTCTGCCCCTCTACTCCACTCTCGTGAGACCCCACCTGGAGTGCTGCATCCAGCTCTGGAGTCCCTAACATAAGAAAGACATGGATCTGCTGGAGCGTGTCCAGAGGAGAGCCACGAGGATGATCCGAGGGCTGGAGCACCTCTCCTATGAGGAGAGGCTGAGAGAGTTGGGGCTGTTCAGCCTGGAGAAGAGAAGGCTCCCGGGACATCTTATTGCGGCCTTCCAGTACCTAAAGGGGCCTACAGGAAAGCTGGGGAAGGACATTTTAATAGGGCAGGTTTTAAACTGGAAGAGGACAGGTTTAGATTAAATATTAGGAAGAAATTTTTTACTTTGAGGGTGGTGAGGCACTGGAACAGGTTGCCCAGAGACGTTGTTGAGGCCCCATCGCTGGAAGTATTCAAGGCCAGGCTAGACGTGGCCTTGGGCAACGTGGTCTGGTGGAAGGTATCCCTGCTCCTCTCAGGGAGGTTGGAATTAGATGATCTTCAAGGTCCTTTCCAACCTAAACCATTCTGTGATTCTATGATTCTATGATGGGAGACATCTGGTTTCAAATTGTTCCTTCTAACCGGACACTCACTAGACTTACAGAAATCTAGACACCTCAAAGGTTACATGGGAATTTCAGTCTTCTAAACTTTGTATTTAAGTATGTATGACTCAAAATAATTTAGCCGTCTAATTCCCAGCAACTACACTGAGGGATGGGTACCACATTACCTTTGTGGATTTGGGACATAAAGTGGTAGTTAGGTCCCAGTCCTCTTTCTACATCTCCTTCCTTACAGGATCTAACAATATCTAACTCCTACTGGCCACAACAAAGCCAAGGTGTCCCTGCCTATGGCAGGGAGGTTGGAACTTGATGATTTTCAAGGTCCTTTCCAACCTAAACCATTCTAAGTTTCTATGATTCTAGGATAATTTTCAGTAAGAACTGAAGAAATTAAATTTTAATGTCAGAAATGCTTGTAAGTCACATTAGTATAGATGGATAACAACTCAGATGCCTAGTGGGGCTTCCTTCTAGCATGCCAAATGCTGCGTCTGTTCCTAATGTATCAATGTCTCATTAACACTAAAACTGCAGACATTACATGGAGGTTCACAATGAAATTCCTTCCACCCCTCACTCATAACACTTCTAAATTCTATTTGTGGAGCTGTTGTCTATGTCTATTCTACCCATGGAGCTCTTCTGTCTGTTGTGAAGTCGTTATACAACATAAGTGGGAGCTTTAGCTAGCTAAATGGCCAAATTGTTACCCAGAGTGAAACATGTTGATCATCTTGTGCCATCACATGGCACTTACAGGGCAACCGGGTGATCAGGCCCAGTCAGCATGGGTTTATGAAAGGCAGGTCCTCCTTGACTAACCTGATCTCCCATGACAAAGTGACCCACTTAGTGGTTGAGGGAAAGGTTCTGGATTTTGTTTACCTGGACTTTATAAAGCCTTAGACACTGTTTCCCACAGCATCCTCCTGGAGACACTGGCTGCTTCATGGCTTGGACAGGTGTACTCTTTGCTGGGTAAAAATCTGTCTGCATGGCCAGGCCCAAAGTATTGTGGTGAATGTAACTAAATCTGTTTGGTGGCCTGTCACAAGTGGTGTTTTCTAGGGCTCAGTACTGGGGTCAGTTCTGTTTCGTATCTTTATCAATGATCTGGATGAGGGTATTGAGTGCATGCTCAGTAAGTTTGCAGATGACACCAAGTTAGGCAGGAGTGTTGATCTGCTTGAGGGTAGAAAGGCTCTTCAGAAGGATATGGACAGCCTGGATCAATGGGCTGAGGCCATTGGTATGAGGTTCAACTAGACCAACTGTCGGGTCCTGCACTTGGGTCACAACAACCCCATGCAGCGCTACAGGCTGGGGGAAAAGTGGCTGGAAAGCTGCAGGGTGGAAAAGGAGCTGAGGGTGTTGGTTGATACATGGCTGAATATAAGCCAGCAGTGTGTTTGGGTGGCCAAGAATGCCAATAGCATCCTGGCTTGTATCAGAAATAGTGTGGCCAGCAGGACTGGGGAAGTGATTGTCCACCTGTACTTGGCACTGGCGAGGCCACCCTTGGAGTACTGTGTTGAGTTTTGGGCCCCTCACTACAAGAAAGACATCGAGGTGCTGGAGCACATCCAAAGAAGAGCAATGAAGCTGGTGAAGAGTCTAGAACACAAGTCTTCTGAGGACTAGCTAAGAGAACTGGGGTTGTTTAGCCTGGAGAAAAGGAGGCTGAGAGGAGACCTTATCCCTCTCTACAGCAAGGAGGTTGTAATGAGGTGGGTGTCAGTCTCTTTTCCCAAGTAAGGAGTGATAGGACCAGAGGAAATGGTGTCAAGTTGCACCGGGGGAGGTTTAGACCGGGTATTAGGAAAAATTTCTTCACGAAAAAGGTTGTTAAGCATTGGAACAGGCCTCCCAGGGAAGTGGTTCAGTTACCATCCCTGGAGGTATTTAAAAGGCATGTACATGTGGTACTTAGGGACATGGTTTAGTGGTGGATTTGGCAGTGTTGGGTTTACAGTTGGACTCAATGATCTTAAGGGTCTCTTCCAACCTAAATGATTCTGTGATTTTGTGATTCTATGATTCTATGACTCTGTATCAGGGAGCAAACTTCTGTCCTGACTTTGCAATAGCAACTAGTAATGTTACCTATATCCTGTTTCCAGGTAAGGCAGAGTAATAAACCACAGAAGAGTCTTGCTTGTCAAAGTTTGCCCACTGATATCTCAGAAATACTAGGTAAGCATATTTTTCTCCAGTGGTAATTTCTAGGTGCCATCTCTAGATCTGAAGACCGTATTTAAGCCTTGGGAACTCTGAATTCTTTTTCAAACAAGACATATGCTTTTTCCGAGTCAAAGTACTTAGAAAAAAGTTTATTTCAAAGGATATTTTTCAAACTCTAAGAAAGATTATTCCTGTATTCCTATGTATTAATAATAGAGGTCTTGACAGTTGGCATCTTGTTTGCAAAGTAAAATTTAAAATCTTTTAAGGTAAAGTATTCTTCTAACTACTAAATCTATAATTTTTGCAATTTTTATGTGGTAAAAGGAATACTAGAGACCACTGCTTTACTGTAATCCCTTTATTGATGTTCCAGTTATTATCCATCAAACTAAGTGTTAGAAGAGGGCAAATTTGATACTGTATTTAATTTATCTCATAAAAATTTCAAACACAAGCTATAATGTGCATCGATATGCATTAAATATGCATACTAAATGTTAGCTAGTACAATTTTAACTAGCTAATAGACCAGAACTAATAATACTTTATTCCCAATTATTCCTAGAAAGATAAGTGCTCAAATTCTGAATAAATGACTTTTTGGGGGTATGTCATGGTAAAATTTCTGACTATGTTCAAATTAGCACCTTTGGCATTTAAATTTCCTTAGCAGTAGTAGGATTTGCATTGTGCAATATTCTTTCTCAATACTAAACTTTTCACATTATTTTATTTCCAAACCTCAGCAGCTAAAATCTTTAGAATCAAAATTATAATGAAAAAGTTACAAAAGAGAAAAATTTTGATCTAGCTCTCAGGCCAAAAAAAATGCTATCAAAGGTGAGCCAACTTTTTAAATACAGGGAAAGTATTAAAGTATGAAACACGCATTTAAAAATCCCATTCTGGTAAATACTTTTAACTCCCCTGTGAGACAATGATAATCAGTTCCAAAATGATATCTAGTCAGGGAGGATAGATTTCTGGTTGGGATATTAAAACACAACACAGATAAAGTGGTCTTGTGGCTGAATTCAACAAAGAATTTAGGTGTCTGACTTCCCGAGCAGTGAGAACTGCCCAGCTGCTACTTCATCCCAATGGTACACACATTTCCTGTGTATCAGCTTGTTGGGTTTAAAGCTTCTGAAGTTTTCTGCTTCTGAGCATACGAGGAACTGTTGCAGGCTGAGTTAACTCAGCATTAATATTTCCTTTTCACAACCAGCCCACTGGTTGGATCCTCCAAAAACATAAGAACTGCTTTCTTTTAGGAGAATTATCTTATATTACAACAAAATATTCCTTCTAACACTCATTCAGAAATAGTTCAGTGCATTCCTCTGCTTGCAAAAGGAACAAGAAATCAAAGCCGTATCTCAAGTCAACCCAGGGTAGAGATGACTCCTGCTGATGCTGCACCAGCATTCAGGATTGAGCGGAACCTCAGGTGAAGGATGGCACTGGGACTGGCTTCCCATTTCCTGACTAAATGCTCTAATCAAGAGGTGTTTCATGATAAGGTGGATGACCAACCCTTCACCAGTCTGAAGATAAACCACTCTGCTATTGAATCTGTTTAGTTCTGCATAAACAACTGAATACTAAATCTGAAAGAAGACAACAAGCCAGATTGCAACTTAGTGATGAGGAATTTAGTGATGAGGACAGTCATATAGGAAGGACAACTGTGGGGTCCAATGATTTATTGGTTCAGCAACTGTCTTGTTTGTAGATCTAGCACATACGATATAGAGGTCTTTAGATGCTGTTGTAGTTCAGTTAATAATTTTCCCTCCTGCTTACTTGTTTTATACTTTTTACAGTACTAGAACTTTCTGGTGCATTTTACTATAGTTATTGGGTCAGTTAGTGCAGTATGACATACAACAGACAGTCTGGGAAGGGCCATCAAGTCAGTATGGCATTTAAATTATTCTAGTTCTGTCTTTATTGGTAATAGCTGAGAAGGAATAGGTTTGCACTTCACCATCTTAAAGATACAAGCTTCCAGCTACTTCTACACTTCCTGGAAACAACAGAATTCCTCTTTTGCAGAAACTTTTGGATGGATCACCAAAACCAAAGAACGGCCCATCACAGCTCAGAAAATGTAGAAACATTAGAGGTTAAATCAGTCTTTCCTCTCAAGGTTGATAAAAGCTTAAGGCTTAAAGGAAGGGAATTTTGTAGGAGGTCAGATCCTAATGTAACATTTGAATTTCATCAGAAACCTGGGGTTCACAAGATTCCAAAACTTGCGCAGAAACTGTGAAGATACGTGAATCAAAATCAGAAAACAAATTAATAGCCAACCCAATAAAAAAAAAAAAAGGAGAAAAAAAAGGAACCAATGAGATTTTTTATCTGTTTCAGAGGAAGATTTTGCAGAGATTGAGAAAGAAAAATAGATACTGAGTTAATGAATAGCTTTTATAAGTTAATTAATACCAGATGTTTTTAATCATTTATCCTCTCTTTTCCCCTTTTTCTAAAGTAAAAATAAAGAGATCCCTCTGGTACATGCCCAAGAAATAAATACAAAATCCTATCATGAATATTATGACATTCAGAAGAACTGGAAATTCTGAAGCAAGAAGGTGTTATGGCCACTTTACTCATTGTCAGTGTGCAGTATCAAAGAAGTAATATATATGGGAAGTCCTTAATCCATCTTTAATTCATCAGGAAGAAGCAAGTGC
Organism: Charadrius vociferus; assembly: GCF_000708025.1. Lineage (NCBI taxonomy): Eukaryota > Metazoa > Chordata > Aves > Charadriiformes > Charadriidae > Charadrius > Charadrius vociferus. The sequence goes on from NW_009646941.1 coordinate 1,648,113, forward strand.
CAAGTGCATAATAACTGGTCAAAAGTAAGGTCTAGGAATGCCTTCTTGAAAAAAATAGCTTTAAAACTGAACCACCTATTCTTCAGAGGATGTATGAATCAGGAAATTGTTTCTTTGTTTTGTGTAGCAGGTTCACAGCATATTCTTTTACCTTTCCATTTTGTTAAATATAAATTTTCACACATTGTTTCTCATAGAGAATAAAAAATATGTAACATGACTGAGTTAATGCTAGTAAAGAAAAATGAATTTTTAGAATTTGCCTATTTCTGGAGTGCTCAGTATCAGAAACTCACTATTGCAAAAATCTTACGTTCTATGTAGTTCTTATTAAATAAGCTAATTCACAAACTGGACATGTATTGTCTACCATATTCTCAGGATAAAATACGAAGTTGCAGATAATTTAGGTAAAGCTACTGAGTCATACCTGTGTGTGATGATAGGCATTGTAATAAGAAAGCACACTATAATTAATTACGGTCCCCATTATTGAATTAAAGACCCAGTAAATCATATCAAAATCATGGGACTCCCTGGATGTTGTAAGTTTCTAAACTGGAACCTACTGCAAAAGTAGCTAAACTAATCATATTAGGCAAAGGTTTAAGGAATTGTTTGTTTGTATTTGTAACTATTCCAACCCTGGACAGTAGACACAAAATTATTGCAGTACTTAAGACTTATCTTATCCTTTCTGTAGTATGAGCATTCCACATGTTAGCTTTGACAAAAAACATCATTGCGTACATGATATTGCACTGAAACATTCTCTTTTTCTCCAAATCCCAACTGATATTGTCCTTTCTATTTTACTTGATTGTGCAAAACTCATCAGTAATAATGACTACAAAATGAACCAAAATACAGAATGATTTAGCAGTGGAATACTCGATATTGAAGCCTACATTGTGAAACCTTAGAGATATTTAAAAAAGAAACAATGACCAATGTATTGAAAGATCCATTTGATTTAAAAAAAAGGAAAGAATATTTTCCAGAACATTTCCATAGAGAAAAGAAAAACAACAAATTTCCTAGAAAATTTACATTTGGCAGCTGGATTTATTATGTGCACATGTTAGCAAGAGGACTTTTTTGAACTAAGTGTACTCAGAAGGGGTATCCTGTAGAGCAATTCATACTGTGAATAGTGTCAAGAAATATGGGGCAAGAAACAAATTTGGGTCATCAACAGAGACTAGTATGTGTTGTTTTGGTACATCTGCTTCATCTCTTCTCTTGTAATACATTTAAAACATAAGACAGATTGCTGTAAGGGTCAGATTTTGTTCTCATTTAAATCAGAACAGTCAGACACGAGTAGGAATGAAGCCTGTGCTAAAAGACCTCTGTTCCTTTTTGTGTGAGAGGAAAACTGCTAGTTTTCTAAACCAAGCTTACAGCATGAAGTCCCTGCTGAAGAGTGCAACAAAATCTCTTCACTTGACTCTCCACTTGTTTTTAGTGGAAAGGATGCTTATATTTCTTCCTAAGGAGGAAAGTGGTCAAGGATGGATCTGTGTGAATCGATACACATACTGGGGAGTCTCCAGTAAGCATAAACGAGGGTTAACTGAAACCTACCTTCGTGGTCTGGGCTAGAGCACAGGAACAAAAAAGAGATATGAGAGGCTTTTTCTAACTAGGCAGGGTCCAGCTGAAGGAAATTGTTCCAATTGTTTGCTTCCTCTTCTCCCCACTTCCAATCTTTTGGTGCAGCAGTCCCCTTTGATTTTACTCCGCAGCTTTTCCTGTATTCTTAGCCTGCACCATCATGATTCATGCAAATAGACCCTGTTTATTAAGCAAAGAGAGAGAGATCTGTACATGCAAAGTAACTTTCTTCTTATTTTTCTAAAAGGAGTCATACAAAATAAGAAAAACACTGATATATTTAACTCTGGATTCCAGTGAGTTTGCTGCTCTCTAGCTGGTTTGAGGAAAATTATTTTATAGCAAGATTGTCTTACAGATAACCAAGATGCTTCTGGGCTGTATGTGGGGGTTGATTATTTCCACATGTAAGCAGCCTAGAGAAATTACAAGCCAACTCAGTATTAGTAAAACAGACCTTGAAAGAGCACTGTATTTATTTGTTACCAGCTTATAAAAATCTTTTTCATTGTGACCACCAGACACAAGCACAGAAGCCCAAAGGGACATGTTATTCCATTGACATAATAATAAAAATACAATGTCCGTTAATCATAACTGATTCACTGCCTCTGTTAGCAAAATCATCCATTTTGGAGAAGGCTGTGTACATTTTGCAGGGATTTTGAAGGTTCCATCATGCCAGTGAACCCCCAGAAGTGGCAACTTCTAGGTCTTTACAACACAGCTATGTTCTTCTCTGTCAAAAGACAAAGTGAATGAGAGGAATGATAGAATTTAAGGAAAACAAAAATCACCTCTGAAAAATTATGAAAGTAGCCCCTGGGATAAATAGGACATGTTCAGAGCATAATTTTTGACAATTCTAGGAGAAAATTTAACACATATTCAGTGGTATCTATCCAGCTGTAGTTAGTCTATCAACTTCAGGTCTTTGCATTTACTGTAACCACACTGAAGCATAGACTTTCTGCTTCCAGTCCAGGAGGTCCCCAGCTGAAGGGGCTCTGAGATAGGTCTAAATGGCCAGGTAACAATCCCTATGATGCTACACTCATTGCATGAACATCTTACTATTCTTTAATGTCTCTTTCTTAAAAGTTCAGGTTAAATTTTACAATAGAGAAAAAAATTATTGGTCTTTGGTTGTCTAGCAACATGCTATTTCATGCTCAGGTATAATATTTTGATTTACTGCTCATGCTGTGATGAAAGTAAATGATGTAAACTAGTCCATTTGTCACTGTCATGCACACAATACTCTGGAGTTTTGTCACAAAAAGATATTTTGCCCGAGATGTGGGAATATTTTGTGTATTTCTCAAAATAGTCCGTTGCAATTCTGCAAGAACCAGAAGTTTCCAGCTTATACATTTATATCATGCAATACAGATAGATGGTTAGAATTCCCAAAAGCAGACACGTTAAACTTTAGCAGTGTAACATTTATGATGTTGGCAGGTCAGCACTGGGTATCTCTCCAGATACTTATGATGAATTGTAAATCACAAACTTCTGGCCCTGAACACTGCAATACTCTCAGCTGATTTTTTCCTGATCTTGCAGTTCCCTCACTGGAAGGAAGGACAACAAGGTCGCATAATATGAGCAGTGTAACAATGCTTGATATATTGTTAAGCAGTCATTATTGACTCAGGTTCGGCAATACTTAGTTTTAAGCACCAAATGATTCCTAAAAACATACTCTGCTGGGACTAAGAATTACTAAATGCTATCCAAGTGCTCAGTACTTTACTGAATTACAGCTCAGTTTTCATTCCAGGGACTGATGCAAAGTGAAGGTACTACTGGAAGGAGACATTCCTTTGTGAGACTCAGCAGTGGTATCTCTGACCAATATAAAGCAACAGTTGAAACAAACTCTCATGTCAGTCTTTTACTCTTAGATCAGACAGTGGAGCTCAGATGTATTTGAAATGGCTAAGAAGAAAATATTTTTTGCTGCAAAATCAAAATTGAGTTAAAACATTGTTCTCTTAAAATGTCATAAGCTGAATCAAAAACTTCCATTAAACAATTTTGAAGTTTTCAAATTTCCTACTTAATAAAAATATAATTTCATTTTGACGGTGATTGCTAATCTACAGCTAAAAGCACATACATGTGTATTAACTTACTTTACTGGTCCTTATAAGGAACTTGATTTACTTGGCGGGTTGGAGTTTGCATTTGTAAGTGTTCACAATTGTGAAATGAAACACTGCTGACCTGTTTGTGCGTAACAGTGTTATGTCTTAGTTGCTAAAAGTCTGTTTTTCTCCCCTGAGTTGGTAGTTCTGGATCAGCAATCACGGCTTTACAGAGAAGGCTAGAAATCTACTTCTAAACCTTGTCCTGAGAAATCCATTGTTTCCATCTGGAAACCAAAAAGCTTCACTACTGCTCTTCAAGTAAAGATTTGAAAAGGGAAGAGGAGGAACTACAACACAAGCAGAGCTGTGGCACATGCAGCCAGCTGAGAAGGTGGCCCCAGATTTAGGAATTCATAGAAGCATGGAATAGTTTGAGTCAGAAGAGACCTTTAAAAGTCATCTATTCCAACACCCCCTGCAATGAGCAGGGACATCTTTAACTAGATCAGGTTGCTTAAAGCGCCATTCAACCTGACCTTGAATATTTCCAGGGATAAATTCCCCCGTGCAGAGAGTGCATAAATTTTTCAAAAGCCAAAACGGAAAGCCAAATGCTGAAAGCAAATCTGGACAATGGTTATAATATATGTATATATATGTAATATATAGTAATAATCAGACCAGTGTTTTGGACCTAATTCACATATTGTGGAATGTAGATAAAAGTCCTGAGCACAACCAGATGAAGTTGAGGAATGCTCTGCTCCAATGATGTCTCATTTACTAGAACCTGTAAGACCTTGTTGAGCGTTGTAGATCTTTGACTTATCACTGTGGGCAATAATTACCTTGTGAATCACTTCATCTAGCAAATCATCACCATGTCCTCTACAGATGTTTTTCATTAAGACTAATTAATTTCTGCTAGGGTAGTAATGCCAACAAAGATATGCAGGTATACCTTTTTTCCTGATATGAAGAAAATCCTTTCTGAACCTAATAACGTATTTAACATCCCAACTCCTTGCCCAGCAGATTCCTATTCAGGGGTAGCATATCATTTAGACATATACTGTATAAAGAAAACACTTTGCTTGCATATTCTATACTTTGCTTGCATATTCTATACTTTGCATTATGGAGAGACAAGAAGCTAGATCATCCTGAATTTTTATTTTTATTTGAAAGCAAAGCAAGACTCCTCCTTCAGCTTTTATATTTCTGCATTTAAATCAAAGATTTAAATTCAGGTATTAACTAGAAATTGGTCATGTGACTCTTCATACCTGTGCACATTTTTATTTTCATGCCTCTAATAGTACTACATTAAATAATAAGCATGGTGGTATCTTCATTAGTAAGAAAAAAAGTAGGTTTGTAGCATGTTTTTTCAATTCATTTTTATATTCATCCAGCAGAAGATTTAAGAATATGGCCTATTAGAGCATATATCCCATTATGAAAGGTATCTAGTGTCTGATTTAAAGAAAATTCTCTAAGCTGTTACCCATCCAGTTATTTTTACAGGCAAGCACCTTCAAGCCTGCGGTGTTGATAGGACAGATATCCACATTGCTTATTTGAAAATGTTTTTGATATCATAAATGACTCAGTTTTTGCATCAAGATTACTCTGCAGGAAAGTTGTCTCAACAGAATATATATCCCAGTCACACATTATAATTGTTGTTCAACCCTAGATGTGCTAGACTAGAATTAATGAACATTTTTTTCTTTTTTGTTATTGACATATGAACCATAATTAGAGGTTACCTCACCAGTCAGTTAGTCAACATGGAAGTGAAATAAAGCAGGTTGTTTGCAATGTAGATCATGCAGAACCTAAGAAATCAGTGCGACTACAATTCTTTAAAATAATTATCAGAAAGCATCATTTTCCAGTCCGCTGCTTTACGAAGTCTGAGACCAGATCATTTTTAAGTGGTGGCAGTGGTTACCGTGCTTTACATGATTTCTGCTCTAGATATCACTGTTGATATATTCCTCATATCACCTGAGATAGCTAAATAAATTCCTATCTTGTGACATTACATCCAAGGTCACAATAATGTTCTTTTTTATGCTGCAAAGAACATAGTGAAACGAACAGCAGCTGAACAGACTGGCATACTTGTCAAAAATTATCATCATGATCGAAGAGAGCGAAAGCAAATAGGAAGACTGCAATGGTAAACTTTGATTGTAACATATGTGGGTACTCTGACACCATGTTGATAAGCACAGGATGCATGGGTAGCATTAAGGCAACTGAAAATTGTCTGTAGTGTTTGTCAGCAATGTAGCCCTATCCTCCAGGATTTTCTTTTCCCACCCAACGATTTTCTTGAATATTGGATAAGCAAATAAATATCTATTCTTTTTTTTTTTCCCTTCATCAAAGAAGTAGTGATTCAGATATTCCAAAAACTAGGAATCATCCTGAGCAGAGTGATTATTTCTTCTGTCAATACCTCTTGATCTTAGAAGGCAAAATCTTTATTAATGTAATCAACAGGTGTCAGGCTTTGCCTGTAAAGGGTGGAAATCTTCCTGCTTAACCTGATGGGATTTTTAACAGATACAATTATTTTGAAGAGCAAACACCCGATAATAAAGCTTGAACACTTTGCACTCCTGAATAGTTATACAGGTGTGATATCAGCACATTGTTCAAGTACTGATCAAATCAACTGTTAAATTTAAAAAAAAACTCCCCCAAACCCAGTGACAAAATTCTTGTATCATTCTCTGCCAATGAATAACAAATGGACACAAATTTGCCTGGTTTTGCTGCACAATATCTTGTATTGGAAATGCCAAAAGCCAATAAGTTTAAAAAATTATATTGTTTACTAATTAAATGCCAAATGTGTACTAATAAAGCTGTACAGAACAGTGACAAAATCCCATTTGATCTAGCTAAGGAAAAAACGCACCCCGAAGTCTTCATTTTCCAAACTTTATTTTCTCCTTCTACTGTATTTTTTGTAAATAAAGTTCCTTCAGACCATGTGCAAATAGCTATCCAAGAAAAAATGCTTTTAAGAATTTTTTAAAGGAAATTTTAGCTTTATATGATGTATGATTTTAACTCCAAAATACAGTGACATCTTGGAGATCTTTTTGTCATGGCATCTCAATAATACTGACAAAATAAGAAGTGAAGTTGGAGAGTATTTCAGGTGCTGCATGTAAAATATCTGTAATTACAATGACCCCTAAAACAGCACAGCGCAGTCTGAAGTCATTACCTTATAGATGTCTAGCAGCATGCACCTTATTTCAAGACTAGTGAGTCTTGCTGGAGAAGGATTTAATTAAAGTGCTATTTAATAATTCTGTATTATAAAATTAATTGTTCTTAAAGCAATACGTGTAGAATTCAATGACTGTATATATCCTGAGGGTTATGTGTTATGATGCAGATTTGAAGGTATTTTCCTTTGTTTGCGATAATAATCTGGGTTGTCATAAGGAATTGTTTTTTCTTCTTTTATATTGGAAGAAAAGACAGAATGTATAATAGGGGATGCTGAAGGTGAAAGGGTTGAATAATATAATACAAAATTGAATTTATTTGAGAAAAAGAAGCCCCACTTCTTTGTCAAAGCTGTGTTTAATAGTGTGACTTATAAATGCTGCACACACTTTATATGAGTTAGGCACAGTGACAAGAAGTTCTTTTTGCTTTGTTTCCTAACCTGTGAAAAGACGATACAGATGCTTATGGAAGAGATAAGAAAAACTATTAAAGCACCAATAAAGAATTTAAATTCTCCAGTTGCATATATGGCGTAGATATGCTCTCAATTTTATCTGTGATGCCTGTAACCTCTGGGCAGAGTACTGAAGAATAAAAAATGCAAATGTGAACTGAGCTACCCAGGTGGGACGAAGGTCAGGCAGTTGTTTATATGAGGTGATGTGTTATAAGAAGACAAAGGAGCAAGTCCACTAAGAAGCCTGAAACACTCAGGCTTCAGAACTGTGATCTCTCAAGAAAAAACAGTATGAAAAAAATTATAGTTGTTGAGTCTTGACAACACCCAGCCATAAATCACGGTCTCAGAGAAGGATTTCAACTATAAAGCAAATAATCTTTTGTACATGTGTGTTTGATAAAACTTCTTGGTGCTTCAGGCATCAGTCTTCATACAGCTGTTCTGTAATCAAGGTCTCAAGTCCTTTAAAAGTGCAATAGAAGTGCTGCTTCAGTGACTGATGTAATTTTCTTCTTTTGTGCTTCATGTAAATGACATAAAACATGCATCACAATGCTGGCTTATGTAATGCTATCTAGAGATGTTGGATTGCAGAAATACTAGGTATCAGCAAATGTAGCTATTTTCCTCACTAAGGAAAAGATCAAAAATGCGACAGGAAGCTCTTTCAGGCTTTTGCTATTATAGACCAGATTTAACTGCAAGAAAAGAGCCAGCAGCCAGGATCAGGCGTTTTTGCTGAGGTGCAAAGAAGAAATTTTGGCTACTGAAAAAATAGTCTGAGAGGTGAAAAAGACTTACATCTGGCAAAAGTTGGCCTAATATTGGTCTCCTAACAAATCTCAACTTAGATACAAAGGCTCTTGGGAAAAATTAGGGGTGGAAAACGGAGAAAAACAGTGAGCAAGAAGATGCCTACATGAGGCATAGAAAATGCTCAGGAGAAGAGCTGAGTCAAAAAGTATCCTGGACTGTCTTTTGTAGTTTAGTCTCTACGTTAAGATTGTCTTCCCATAAGGTTATCAGAGCAAGATTTGCTTCTTCACCTTTGTATCTTAAATCCCAGACAGAACACTTTGCCAGTATTTATGAAACTAATGCTAATTTTTTAGCACCTTGGTAAATACTTAGCTCAGCCAGCTGTTGTCATTAGATGTGTGGTGCCCTTGGATTTTTCTGTGGAGAATAATGATCTTTGTGATGATTATTATTCAGCCAGGAAGGCAGAATGAAAATTAGTGGAACTCAGCGATAAAGCACAGAAGACATTTACATCACTAAACATAAAACTGGGCTTCAGACCCCTGCATGAAAAAGCACTTAATATAAACTATTTAGCCAGAGACTCGAATTCCCAGCATCAACTGGTAAGCTATTCTAAAGAGAAAACAAAACAATGCTGTCCCCTGACAGTCTCTGAATGTGAAGAGGCTTGCTTTTGAAGGGCAGGGTTTTCCAAATAACTGCCTTCAAAATATTTTTCAGTGATGAGTCCTTTCTCAACCTTTTATAGGGTTTTTCCCTGTCTAAGTTTATATGCTGGTATCACGTATTGTCATCAGAATAGTTGGTATCAGACTTCAGAAACACAGAATAACATTTCCAACACAGCGCAGCTCAGTTTATTTGCTTAGTGAATTTGATTTCAAGGACCAAAAGTACCCATGGCTTTTTAATGGGAGCAGAAAGGAATGGAAACCCAGTCTCTTGCCTTTTCTTTTTGCAAGGATATGCACATCTGGTAAGAGGAAAACATTGTGGAAGAGTTCCCTCTTAAAACACTGGCAGCACAGCACACTACAAAGAAGACAAGAGGCTGGATAGATAGTCTTAATGAGGATTTATTTGTTCATTTGTCTATTCTGTAAGAAAACAAAAAGGGCAAGAAAGCTGCTTAAAATCAACATAGAGGCCCCAAAAAGTCTGACTGTCAACATTGCTGATCACTCTTGCATTTTTACTTGTGCTGAGCATCAGGAAAATGTGGATTTCTGACATTTTTTTCTCTCAGTCTCATTTCTTGCCCTTATTGAAATCATTTCCACAGTAATATGCAATTCCATCTAAGGAGATGCAGTCTGGATGAACCAGTTAGAGTCTGGAAATTTGGACTTCTCAAGTTTTCATTCCATTTGTGATACTGTCTGCCCACAGACTGCAGCAAAATGCTTCCCCTTTCTGTCTCAGATTGCTCATTCTGACCATCTCCAAAGTTGCTGAAGGTGATTTGAAACCCTGCTTGCACCTCAACACTGTCTGAAACCCACAGGGTAGGGATTCCTTTTCCCTAACTGGGGAAGGCACAGGTGGCAAAGCAGGCCCTGTTATAGTGTGATAACAGTCAAAATGATATTTTGATGAAATAATGGGACTGCAGATACTGAAGCTTTAGTTGTGGATCTAATGAGTTTACACCACATATAGTCATGATTCCACCTTTGCTTTCCTCCAGGCAAACCAATTTAAAGACATATAGTGAGGAATAAATAGTGAATGGTTCATTTTAAACTGAAGTACAAATGTCAAATTCATGACCTTGCTATAAATTGCCTTTAGGGGACTAAGGCATTGAGATACAGAAGTTCTAAATATCTTACAAAAGACCATAAAATATGATTAGGTTTACAAAACACAGCTTTTAACTTTTATATTTCTCATTGCTATTTGTTAGCCGCTCTTCATTTTCCTTACTGAATATTGTTGCTGTAAACAAGAGAGATTAAGACTGAACAGCAATGCAAACAAAACATTAAAAGGTCAAAGTACTATAATTGGAAAAGATTTTTCCAAGATATATAGGGCACAAATGCTTCAATTCTGCATTCTTTATACATGGTTATTAGATAATGTTGTATGGCAATGAAATAGCCTAATTGTTATCTTTCTGTTCTCATTGGTTTAATGTCATTTATGGAGTTCAATAACACTCTTGTCAAGATACACATATTTCAGTATGTGCATTAGAAACATTCCCAAGGGAAGCCAATGTTTTGACCTTTGTCAAGGTCGAAAGACCAATGAAGTCTGTCCTATCTCAAAGCAGCAGGATGGAACATTTGAAGTAAGATATGAGTACCACCACATATCTAGAGATGAAAGTAGATAACAAAGATGCTTTGTCCTTTCTGTCTCGAATTTCTTGTTTTTCAGGCACACCTGGAAATTCAATCAAGGACTGAATGAATGTGGAAAAAAAACTTTATTTTTGTCATCTAAAGAAATTGCTGCAGGTATAAGGGACAGTGGAGGGACAACTGAATTATAAGAGTCTCATTTGAGTCTATTCTGGTGCAAAAAAGAAAAAGTGGGACCTTGTTTGATGGCCTTCTCTCTGAACATCTAAGCAGGATAACCCCTGCTGTCCAATTCTCTCTTGCCTTAGTGAAACATTACTTTTTGTCAGCATTTCCTTAGAGTGGCAGTGGCCATCTTCCACACATACCGAGTGTTAAGCAGTAAACACTCAGCATTTCTCTTAATGTTCTTCTTCTGTGGCTTACTAGGAGTTTTATTCATTCTCTTCTCAGCTACCCATCTGATGCCTATGTGACTGTTAAAAAATATTTCAAGAAAAATAGCTGTCCCATCTTACCAAAGCTACAAAACAGCTTTTTGGTAGGATAATGTCCAGCAGCAATGTGAAGCTGTGGTTTCCTGGAGTTCCAAGAGCTGGCTTAGGCTTTCCCAAATGCTAAAACCATATTGTATCCTAAAATTCAAACAACTTTGGTGTTTGATTATCTGGTCATCACCAGCTAATTCTAACAACCTAGCTTTAGCACTAGACCATTTAGAAAACCTCAGACACTTTTAGAAATCAAGCTGTCAACATGATCCAGCTTCTTCAAGAATTGATGCCCTGGCTTAGTGCAGTGGTGTTACCTAAGAGTGCATAAACATTAAAAGCAATATATGAGGACACTGGATACTCTTGTAAAATTAGGCATACTCATATTTATGCATAGCGGTACTTGTAAAAGAAGCAGATTCAGTATGAATTGCTTTCCTAACAGTATTTGAGATCTACATGCATGCATTTTATAGAGATATATAATTATTTGGGCAACTATACCCATTCCCCTATTAAACATGAATGTGGCATGACATCTTGCTGGAACTCCTACAGTGGTTAAGATTTGCAATCCATACAATGAGCTGAAATAATGAAAGAATTTGCTTCAAAGAAACTGAAACCTGGAAACATCATAATTGCATACTAACAGTTCAAATCTTTTCACTGGAGTTATGCTGTACACAGTGGTTGTTCTTGAGGAATAAATTTTTCTCCCAGCTGTGCTGCATGATTGTGGTGGCTACATGCCTTATATGTGAACTCTTTAAAAAAGACCTGTCTACTTTAAAGAGTACAAGTTTTTGAGGATTGGGGATGTGCTTTCTTTTTGCATTCTGATATACTGAAGCTACAAGGTGTCTAGTTCCCCAAGAGAGAGACTGGAATTTGGCAGTTCTGCCAGCTTCAGAAATCGTGCGTGTGTGCTCAACCATCTCAAATTTACAGGCAGACTGGAAGAAGACAGAAAGCCAAGTTCTATACTGGTGGCCTTGTGCCGCCAAAATCAGTGGTGTTACCCTCTTTTCCTACTGCAGGATCTGCCCCCCTGCTCCCCTGCCTACCAACAGCTGACTGCTAGTAGAAAACCCATGCGTATTTTTGCACAGGTACAAATATGTCCTTCATTTGAATAAACTGCAAAGACCAAAAAAGCATTCTTGTATTTTAAAATAAATAGGAAAAGATATCTTAAGAAAGATATCAAAAAAGAATGAGATTTAAAGCTATTAACACTGTGTAAGGGTAGTGTCTGGCTTCCACTTTCTTAGAAGTAGGGGATGACATATTTTGGTAAGGAGAATTCCTGAAGAATCTTTATTTAGGAAGTATTTTTTCTGTTTGCTAACACAAGTTATTCATGTATCACTTGCTATTTTCATTGTATCTTAACCAGTTTATACCATTTTTGTCTTTTGCTGTGTATATCTCTTCACAGAACTGTAATGAAATTTGAACTTCTTCAGATACAGAGATCCCGGTGTGAATGCTGGTTTGCTCACTGAGAAAGGTCCTCCAACTCAACAACCTATCCATACTTCTCCAAGTCTCACTGGAGGAAGGGTGGGAATGAATAACCAATGGAAAGACATTATGTGGAAGAGAGAGCTGTTATCATGGATTATGGAGGCAGAATTAGCTACTCATAGGTTTAAAGCTAATCTCTTCTTCTCAGTAGCTGAGGCACTGAGGGTCTATATATTTACAAACGGAAAGTAAAACTTTAAAGTTTCTGGATGAAAGTGATCTTGCCCTAAGGGACCTCAGTGTAAAATCTTTGAAACATCTTCCTTCCCAAATATGTTGTCATAGAAAGCACTGGTCATTTTCACTGAATGAAATATTGCTTAAGAATACCACCAGCTCACCTACCACCAACTCAGCCTCCACAAAGCTATGTTTTTAAGTGCTATCTATTTATATCTCTCCATGATTTCCACAGAAGTAATTTAATCCAATTGTTATGCTATTTACATGAGCTTGGATTTTAAGGACTGGTGATATCAAAGAGATTAAGAAAAATAAAAATAAAAAGTAAAACTTTGCCTCTTGATAGAAGTTTGCAAACAGGATGGAGGTCAGGCTTACCTAACCATGGTCTGAAAGCATATAAAATATAAGGAGAAAATTCATTTTTAGTTTCTGCACAGTGGAAACCTGAAAACCAACAGAGCTTTCCCTTCATCAGAGGTCATAAATTTAAGTAAACCTTCTTTCAGCACCTCTGCCTGGATTAGTGTTTGCAGAGTAAAAAATACCAGCAAAAGATCCCATGAAGAACTATAGAAGCTAAGTTCTTGCTGTTATACGTACTGCACTTCTAAAGCAAATGAATGGCATGAATAAATTGTATTAACAGTTCCTACAGGCAAATAGAATTGAAATTACATTGACAAGTATAGCAGGGAGAACTCCAACTGCTGAAAGCATTTGATGATATCCTGGGTAGTAAATTAGTTTACGTGTTTGATTAAAACCTAAATAGATGCTCAACAGAGATTTATAGCCTTTTTGCTCATGAAAAAAATATATATTCTATATTCAATATTCAATCTCTTTTATATTCTATATTGAAATTTATTTTGTAAAGTAGGTTTTAAGACGATCAGAGGTACTTTTAAAATAGTTTCTCAATGAAGTCATTTTCCTTTGCTTATTTTGTGACTCTTATCACTTATTCGTTTCATCTTGCAGAAGTTAATTTTTGATCCTGCAAACAATGGGGCATATAAGAGGTATTTTGCAAGACAAGGGCCTAATAGAAGTCAAAACACATTGATGAAGGAAGGGAAAAGGTAGAGAGAGGTATTGAATATATTAATGGCAATGGAGATTATCTGAATTCTGGAAGGGTGTCCAAAGCATTCCACAGTGAGCTTCATGAAAAATCTTCCATTGACTTTTTTGGGCAGACACATGTGCCCAGTCTCATGAGTTAGAGTCAATATGATTTATAACAAAAAGAAACAAACACATACTACACTCTGAAAGTTATTGAAGAGATGCAAAAACAGAACTATGGAGAAAAATGGACACAGCTGATAAAGGCCCACGTGCTAGAAAATCTCCACTGAAATAGTTTTATGGAAAAAGTAACTGCTGTCCCCCAGAGTCAGAGAGTGACCCTACACAGCAGTTTTTTGAGCCAGCTTCTGCTCCACTGAATTAGTTATTTATTCAGTGCAGTAGGTTCAACAGCACTTTGAGCGCTACCACTCAGCTGGTGATCTTCCTGGGAGGCTGAATGAAAACAGAATCCACACCTTGCTATACCCCATCTGAGTTTTCTTGGCAATTCCCTTGGTCATATAGGTAGCTCCCAATAGCTTTGCAGGCCCCCGGGTGTAATTGATAGTCCCCAAACCAAAGCACCATACCTACTCTATGGAAGTTTTTTAAACTAGTACAATTTAAGCATTTTTCTCTTATGTACAAGCTACTTGAAACTAACTCATATTCTGTGAGGTGAAAACATATTCATGGATTATTTTGATGGAGCTGCTTGCAGGCAGTCTATCTTTGCCCGTTGTGCATTACACACAGGAGTCAGGATGCATGACCCCTGCACAGCAGACTTCCCTAGAGAATGGCGTGCCTGGAAATTGAACATTACAGTGTACAGGTTCACAAACTCCTCACAGCTTCAGCCCTAGGACTACAACTACATGAGCTACAAATGTTATTTTTTTAGTTCAAAATAATTTTATTTTCAATCTTTTGAGACGGTAAACCTGTTTGTGTGCACAAAACCTGAGATAAGACCAAAACTTTGCCTTTTTTCCCTTTAAAATTATTATTTAATATACTTTAAAATTATAGTTTTCTCTGTAGCACATAGATGAAGAAGCTGGTTCTTCTGGTCTATTTTATATCAATAATTAAAATGCTTGATTTTGTTTCTTAGTATTAGCACTTTTGCCACTGCCTCTCCTCCTTATTCACATAAAACGCTCAAGGCAGAGGATTTGTAGCTTGCTCTTGTTTAAAATTGCTCCATTTGATTAGCAAGGAGTAAAGTATAGCATATTATCCAAATATTTAGACAGAAGAGACTCTTACATTCGTGGAACCTTGGTATGTGAATGGTTTATGACATTTGCACTGTCAATCGACTGCTGCATCATGCTGATTAACCACAACAAAACCTAAACTTCTTAAGTTCTCTGCGTGACTGTATTGTTTTTTGTTACACACCACCCAGAAAGTTTTCAAACAAATAAAATTTATGATAATTCTTCTGTTTTTGGAGCTTCCTGATTTCAACCCCCATTTTTCCCTACTCTCTCTTGTTTTACATCACATCCAGCAAACCTGAAACTACAAAGTTAAAATTTGAACTAAGTATTTTATATTACTGAGTATTTGTTTGAGTCTTGCTGTTCATACACTTATGAGCAAGCTTCATGTCTAGTTTAATTCAAGTTTGAAATTGAGCTAAGTAGCAACTGCAAAAAGTATGTTTTGCTGCTTCAGACCCTGATCTTGTGAGAATGTGTGCAATGGGACTACTCACAAACTAAAGCTAATTCTTCCTTCATATTACAGCACTCTGCTTTTCTCTCTTTCTCTTTTTCTCTTCTAATTCTACTAAAGAAACTTAGCTGTGAATGAAAGTGTAGGATTTTGTGTGTGTGCTGCTTTATAGTACATTAAAAGGCTATAATTTATAAAAATAAAAAAAACAGGTCATCTTAATTCATTATAAATGAGGAAAAGCATGGGGATGTGAAGATTTTCTTTTCTTCCCTGACGGATGTAGAAGTGAATGTTTTACACTGAAATTTGCAGCTTTTATGAAACACCTTTTCCACTTCCAAGGTTCCCTTAATTATATTGGGAAAAAATGAATATACACAGGGCATCAATCTTGTCAGCAGTGAGCACAACTAAGTGACATTCTGTAAATCATTCTGAGAAGGTGGGTATTACTAGATTACTCAGACGGATACAGTTTGATTTACTATATGCAGTACCTTTATTAATGAGATGTGAGGCCAGATATGACATAGTGATTTAGAAGCAAAGAGGATCTAATTAAATGTTTCTTTATCTTTTCTAATAGGAATATTGTCTAACGTCCTTTCACAGTAAATGTTGCCAGATAACAAAACTGGTAAATCACTCTACTGTACATCAGGATGTTTCTGATCAGCTCTCCAAAACATCTTTCCCAGTCTGAAATAGATTATTACCTGAAACAAGGCAAGTCATGAACAATTAATTGTTTGTCACAGCTCTGTATACATATTCACCCACTCTCCAATTACATGCATTTAAAAACTCAAACCAAAAACCACCTCCATCTAAACTGTGACAGTAATAATAACTGTAATAAACTAGTCAATAAACTAGTCCAGAGTCCAGTTGAAGGAAATAAGTGTACGTATTTAAACTGTTAGTGTCCTGGTTTGAGGTAAAACAGAACCAATTTCGTTCAGTAACAACTTTGCTTCTTAGCTAGGCCTCTTCTACCTACTGAAATTAACAGCATATTGTGCAGACAACATTTGCTCTCAGAGCGACATGACCTGCGTTTATAGTTGATGCTCAGGCATGGTATGCAGAGACGACCTTGCTTATACTTACTGCTGTAACACCCAAGGCCAACCAACTTTGTTATGTGCCCCATTGGAGGGTCAGAAGCAGAAAAGCATAGTGGGGTCGCACCTATGGGGAGGAGCGGACAGGACAGGTGACCCAAAACTGACCAAGAGGGTATTCCATCCCATCTGCCTCATGCTCAGTATAAAAGCTGAGGGATAAAAGGGTCAGCTCTCTCTTTCTTCAATGGCTGACATCTGAGGAGGACTCTGTCTGTTTGTCTGCTTTTGATCCCAACCCTGAATGCAGATCCGGAATCCAGTTCCTGTCCGTCACTGAGTCCAGTCTGGGACTGCCCCAGTGCCAGCCGATGATGTGATTGTCATCCTGGGATCTTGATACGGTTTTGTATATACCTCATTATTTCTTTTTTATTTTATTATTAATATTTCATTAAAGTAGTTTAGTTCCTTCTAAACTCATAAGTCTCTTTTTCCCTCCTCTACCTCTCTCTTTGAAGAGGGGTAGAGGGTAGCATCTGTCGGTCCCATCTGGGGAACCTCAAACCAGGACAGTTAGTTTTACCATTTTGCATCAAAAAGTACTGAAAAGCTTTGGCAAATGTACAAATTGATGAGTTCTCAATTGCTCAGCAGTTGCCTGAGCATGATCTACTAAATTGAAGCTACTACTTGAATTAGTTTTAGTGGGGGCAGTAACTGAGCACTTTCCAGAGGTTCCATCTGCACGTGGAAAAACATGTACATATAAGATTAGCAATATATTATATGCTAGAATCACCTGGTACCTTATATTGTAAATACTGAGTTTTCAGTTGTTAATAACTTGGAAAAATTTAAGTCTTTTGAACTGAAATTTTGCATGCTGAGCTTTAGCCTTGGGATGACCTTTTTTGGAAAATTTCAGCAAAAACAGATCAGCTGTTTCCAAGAAGGAGGGCAGTGACCAATACAAGTTTTTGTCCATGTGCAAAAAGTCTGGTAACATTTTTTATTTTTTTTTTTTTACTATAGTAAAAAGTCCTCATTCTTTGGAGCAGAGATTTAACATGCTACAGAGTGATGGCTTATGGGCCAAGAATTAACTTACTCCTTTTGAAAACTAGCAAACTTACCCCCATTTCTGGGCAAATTTACCCAGATTTCTGCAGACTCTAAGCCTTTGAATAATTGCCTTTTATATTTTCTCAAACTTGTGAGAGTGATTCCAGGTTAGATTTGCATGGAGGCTCAGGCTCAGTGATTCCTGTCACGGGTGGGCCTCACATGCCAACTTAAGCTCTACCTACCCACACTAGATTTGGCTCATGGGGTTGGATTTTAAACAGCCAGAGCTCCAGACAAGCAAGAGAACAAGACAACAGTTCTACTGTGCAGGGAGTGGAAAGTTAAAATGACCAAAACAAGTAATATTATTATATTTCTCAAATGAAATTCATCTATAATACTTTGTGAACTGCTTTTCTTACAACCTGTTCTTACAGTTGTATCTCTGCAGTGTTATTATCTCTGGCTGGGTGAAACTGAGTTTTGCTCAAAGGCAACCTTTTTCTTCTTATTGTGGTTCCAGTAACCAGGCAGTAGAAGCAGGCTTTTTAGATATCATTTAGGCCAAAGACACATTTGTCAGGAACAGAAGAAACCACGAAGGTGGGGAGGGGTTGAAAGTGTTTGACAAAATCCAAGGAAAGGGGAAACAGGACTCTCTGAACCACTGAAGATGAAAGAGAAAACCAAAGACTGAAAGAAAATTCCTTAACGTACCACACATTCTTCTGGAGTTGTATGTAAAGCACAGGAAAAGGTAATGGCGAGTCTGGAAAGATAAGACTAGGACCTGATGAGCAAGAAGAGAGAGTCTACACTGGAAAAACAAAGGAGATTGAGACTATCTAAACTGAAAAACAACTGGACAGAGCTCAGAAATAGAGGTGCGGCAGAGACAGGGAAAAATCATGAATAAACTGGCTGGGACATTAAATCTTTCTAGGAAAAATGTGGAGGGAACAGGCTGAATCACTAAAGTGAAAACCACCCTTAAGTTTTGGATTTGAACTCCAGGCTTGAAAGCTCACAATTCTTTTGTCACCTGATATCTGTAAAATCTGCGAGTAAAGCTTTGCATTCTTTTTTAACATTGCACGCACGAGATGACAGTTCCTTACTCAGGTGAGCCTCACACATCCTGTTCAAGTGACAGAGTCCTGTGTGACTGATGGGATCCTAAGGGTCCTAACGTCAAGGATGATCAGTAGGGCATAAAGATGGTGCCACATTAACAGCCTTGCTGAGTCTGAGTTTACCAGGAAATGATCCATATGGTAATATTTTGTTAACATAAGTTTTCATGTCACGCACACATCATTCAGGGGATGTCAGTATTAAGGACATCTTTACATTCCTAATTGATTCTTCTTCTGCGTATTTATTTTAATTTTTCTGCGATGACCACTAACTTTCTCCATGGATGCTGTACATCTTTCAGGTCACAGGATACATTTTTTATAGGAATAAATAATGGTTGTGTAAAAAAGAAAACTGATTTCTGCAGGAACAGTAATTATTTGCAGAAGTTGAAAGACTGTTTAGTAAATAAAGAGAGTAAAGGAGGGAAAAGAGAGCATGGGTTTCTAGTTAAAGCAACAATGATATCCTGGAGCACTGTATTCCCTATTTATCTTTTCTACAGTATTCAAATGCAAACCAAATGTTTTACAGGTAGTCATTAATTATGCAACTTTTCCTTGATGTTTCCAGAATTACTTTCAGAAGTGATATGCTGTCGTATTTGCAACTGAAGTTGTTCTTCAATATACAAGGAGTTATGCAACAACAGCTGTAAGAACTAAGTTTTTTCACATTTCATTTAGACACTCAGCATTAATGAATAATTTTGACCATAATCTCTTTTTGACTCAGCTTTCTATTCCAAAGTGGGGGCTATTACTACTGCCTTACTTTGATGAATCATTGTGAAAAGAAAGGAATAGCTAAGAAGCACCAAAATACTGTGACGGGTGCCATAGCAAAGCCTTTCTGGAAACTAACAACTGCTTCACAAAAACGGGGGATGACTACAGTGCAGTTGTGAAGGACAAAACCCAAAAGCTTAACAGTTAATGACTAAGTGAGAGGTCATCCCTAACCCATGAGAGGGTAGTTCAGGATTTTATAACTCCGTGCAGAAAAGCACAAACAGACCAAAACTATCAATTAAACTTGCCTAGACATTCTTTAGTGCTGATATTAGCACTCTTCAGCGTTAACAGCAGCTTTTGAATATGCATTTGATACACAGAATATAGATGTGTACATGTATTTTTATATATAAAGTATCATCATTAGTTAATACATGTTGAAAAGTCAACAGCTATCTGCTGAGTTTGTTACCTGATGCCAGCAGACAAGCATGCCTCCATACTCATACATGTACCACCGTAATGAAGCATGCAGTTTATTTGCCAATCTATACCATTTTGAATTTAAGCACATTCCTTAAAATGGTTTGCAAGATACTTTTTTCCTTTCCTTCAAATTTTATCTCAAGACCAGACCAATGGAAGAACACTTGAGAATGTAACAGAGCTGAGTTAAGGTAGACAAATGGCACTATTTATAAGCAATAATAAAAATACCTTATGAATAATTATATAAACAGAGCCTATACCTCTTTAACTTCCTCTTTTTGCACACTGCATACTTTTTCATATGATATTTAGCTTGGACTAAACTGTTAGGGGCACTGCCTCTATTTTTGCACTTTCAACAATTCATATACGGAACACCCACCAGCTGTGGCCCCTATGTACTGTTGTCATAATAAAAGCCAGTGCAGCTGGAGCTGTTTAGGTGACTAGTGTAATTTGACTAAATCTTTTAATTTTCCAGAAAATGTCCTGTACATCTTGTTCTTCTCAGGCTTCAAATGCCATGGAAACAGTCTATTTTTCAATATTTTCACGTTTCTTTTCCAGTCTGGACAAAACTGGGAAGAGCAAAGGCAGTACAAAGCACAGTACTAATAGGCAGCTGGAATGGCTGGTTACAGAAACTTACACATGACTAGGTATAAAGTTATGGATCTTTCAAGAGCTTCATAAGATTTTATCCTCTTCAGAAGGAATTTTGAAGATGTTTATCAATCTAGGGCAATCATCATTTGAGGATCAAAGTCTTAGAAGTGTCTATATGGACACAAGATTCTATCAGGACTTATAACATGTCTGTGACTTGGAGGAGGGATTAGTGTGTTTTTTGGGGTTTTGGGGTTTTGTTTTTTTTTTTTTTTTGTGCCAATGCAGACTTCAGACTAGGAACAACTAGATCTGGATTTAAAAGAACTCCAAACTAAATTTATTTTCTGGATACAGTCTGGAGCTCTGTATTCATAGCAATAGTGCACTGAACTGTTGAATACAAATACCACATACAGGAACCAGTAGTGAAGTATTGAATAAAATACAGAAGAATGGCAAAATTTTAGTGAATTTTAGTGGAAATAAAAACCATCTAAAATATTAACTGGGTAAGTGAATTGCTAAATTTTCTCTTTTGTGCTTTATTAATAGTTCTGTGGGTAAAGAATTTTACCAAAGCACAATCATTCATCGGGCATTGTCAACAGAATCATCAGGAAATAAGTTTGGAAATTGTTAACTTTGGTTTGTGAGTAACATTGTCCTTGTTTTACCCTTTTCTGTTAGTGTGGAACATGGAACCACCTAAGCAGTTGGTACTGCAAAGGCAAAATTAAAGGGATGAAGATATACTTCATTGGGGAAGAGAGGAGGGGAAGAACAGGGGAAAGATGAATGGGAATAGAAAACTTATAAAAAAAGAAGGTTAAAAAAAACCCCAAAGTCATAGTTTATTGGTCCTAACTATTCAGCATGCAACAACAGTAACAAGAAATTTGGATGCATTTCAGATTTACCAGCCAGAAAAAAAGCTGACAAATTTGCAGTGAGTGCTATTTAGAGTTGGTGTTTGGCTTAACAGATATCCCAGTGAAAAGATGCTCTGCAACTTTGAGCACTAGCTCTTCACCTACATAAAAAAGCAGTTTGGAGTTTATTTGATCAATTGGTTTATAGCATGTGTTCATCTCAGTAATAAGTAAAGAATACTTAATCTAGTGAAGGAGCAAAGGTACACGTTTCCTAATGAAAGTAGGCATATTATCTCCTAAGAAAAGTTGATTCAATTTTAATGTGCTTTGTGGGAAAGAATGAACTATCAAAACCAGAGCAAATGGAAATAATCTACCAACTGAAACCTGTGCAAATCTGAATTATTCTAGATGAAAGAGATAAGTTCCACATCATCAAAGATAATCACAAAGAGTAAAGAGACTGTACTGTGAAATGGCTAACAGTTGGAAGAATCTAATGGCAGAGTGTGTAAATCCAGAGGGTCTTTTCTTCCACCTCACTCAAATAAAATCTTGCTACATGTCTACTCTCCATTTTTTATTTTTTCAGTTGGGCAAAATCACAGAAGAGAACTCAGCACACTTAAAAGCACACACAACTTCCTGAGTTTGCTCTAAAAGGGCACACACCAACACAGCACACTTTTATATATAACAAAGTAGCTTTTAAGCCTCATTAAAATGACACTGCTTTTTTTCTGTTCTTTTAACACCTGCTAAATATGCAATTCTTGAGGGTTTTTTTTGTCTCTGCTTCCTCACCTGAAAAGCATTTTGGTTTGTGTCCTGGTTTGAGTGACATAGGACTAATTGCTCTTTCAGTAATTTTACTTTTCAGTAAAGTCTTTTCTAATGCTTGGGAAAACTGTACTTTTAGAAGACTCTTGTGTCTGAATTTGTGAAAATATTTACTTTATTGCTAGCTATGGTATGTGGGTTTCAAGGTCTCAGTGTTTTTGAGCTTGCCTGGTGCAGGGATGAGGAGGAGTGACACCCAGGTACTTGACTCAAGCTGGCCAACAGGATTATTTCATACCATGAACATCACATTCAATATAAATTAGAAAGTTTGCTACGGAGTTCTCTCTCTTCCTTGATGGCTGCCATCCTAAGAACTTCTTGCCCCAGTGCTGGTCCCCTGAGGCCTTCCCTTCCTCCCAAAGCTGTAGAACTCCCAGTGGCTGACATTTGCTGTCTCCTGCTGGGAGTGCACAGCTTCCTACTGATATAATTAGCTGACTGTAATCCTTGTATATTTCATATTGGTGTCAGGATCAATACTGGTTCTTTGGTGTTATTACTGTGAATTATCTAGTCTTATTCTATTAAATCTGTTTATATTTCAGCCCTTGGGTTTTCTTGGTTTTTCCTGATTTTGATTCCTGAGTGGGGAGTGGTCATTGGCTGAGAAAAGAATTGTCTAAACGACAATAAATTGTTGTGGGTTCCTCAAACCATAACAGCGTGTCACAACATAACAGACATTCTGAATTATGCTATGAAATAGGTGCTGCAGAATCTAACATCTGATAGATCTGTGTAGATGTCCAACAGAATTCAGCAGGTTGAGACTTGAGTGGACTACAGTGGTCATTGCTGAAGCAACTTCATAAGTACACTTTTCATTTACATTTCATGTTGATGTTTCTGTTTTAATAATTTTCACATACTAAACTTTGCCAAAAATGCCAGATTTACTTGATTTTTCTGTCAAATCATAAATTACTTAACTATTGTCTGAAGAGCTTTGTGTCTTTCTTGAACCTGTCTCGAATTTTGGGCCTATTTAACCTATATCAAAACAGAGTTAGTTTAGTTTCCCAAAGAAGTTTCATATACTAATTCCTTAGGATCCACATTTCAATGGACATGCATGGTAACAGGAACATTACCACGATGGAAAAATCTGTAGTTTGTCTTTTGTTTTCCAAAGGAATTAAAAATCGTTCCAAAGACCAACTTCTTAAAAAAATATATGTATATAATCTGGGACCCATTCAAACATCCTTTTTGATGCATTTGAAAGACTGTATTTCAGATTTCAACTTTTGATAACTAGGTGAAATACTGAAGTTTCCAATTTTTTCACATTTTCAAAGGAGCATTTCAGCACTGCAAAAGCAATCATTTTTATTTAAAAGAACAAAAAAAGGTTTATTTGGGAAACGGACTTTGATAAAGCAGCATTTTCTGCCAGAAAAAAAAAAAAAATGGTTCTGCTAACTTTTAGTTATTGACTAAGATTTACTTCCTATGACTAGTGCTCATTGAAAGCAAACAACTTACTAAACCCTATAACTTTCTTACTAATTGGTTTTTGAAGAGTTTTAGTTTTTAAATCCCATTAGAAATTTACAGGATGCTGCTGCTGGCACATGAAATGTCTTGGCTTGATACTACAGCCAACATTTTAATAACTGAGGTGGAAGCTCCTATCTGCTAAAATGCACCTAATTTTCAAAATAAGTGCAGTGATTGTCTGAGAACAAGGAAAAGATGCAAGGTATCTAAAATATATCTTTTTTTTTTGCCAGGAGAGTTTTGCTGTGTCTAATATGTGAGTAGCTTGTCTACTAGTGTTTACATTTTTCTTTTTTTTTTTTTTAACTTGTTATTAGAACTGATGTGAGATTAGAGTGAACAACAATGAAGATGCCCTGTATTCTTTGCCTTGGGTTTCATGAGTCAGATTACTCCTAACTAAGAGACAGAATGGGAGCATCAACCTCTTTGGCCTCAATTCTGGTGTCCAGAACCATATTTGATAGTAATAACAGTTCCATGCAGCTGTACCACACAGAACCTACCACCCTCCCTGAGAAACACAAAAAGTACAGGCTGGAGCTACACAGCAACCGGCACTCCTAAGCATCTGAAATGTAATAGTGAAGGACGGTTCAAATAGGTGAAACAGAAGATTACTCTAAAACAAACAGAAAGTTGGTTTGGTTTGGTTTAAACTACACACAGAGTGCTCAGTGGGATCAGGGAGCGAAATAACAGCAGGCCAGCTAGTCTGTCTGGAAAGCCAGAGCCAGAGCCTCTGCTCTGGATGTTGGATGCTTTTTAACATCAGCAAAGTTGTCAGGTGGAATGACATAACCTTGAAGTCTGGGACCAAGATGGGTTAGTAGACCAATGTGGATATGTCAAGATGAAAGTGGCAAAATTGTTTATTCAGGTGATCTCTCAAACATTTGAAAGGAGTGCTGCAAAGCAGAACTGACAGATGGACTCAGTCAGGGAGGACAGAGGGAGTGTATCTGCTGTTTGGTGTCAGCTGCTTACAGCTTAATGCTTGATTTCAACACCTATCCCAACTGTATCCCCTACAGCCATGTGTGTTCATGCTAGTCACAGCCCTAAAAGCAAAAAAAAAATCCATAGAAGGGTGCATCATTTCTCTTAAATGACACAGTCTTTTCACTCGCAGTTGCTTTTTCCATGTCTCATAACAGAGTACAGCACAGAATCCTCCCAAGCAGAATTTACCTCTCTCAAAACAACCCACCTCTGACAAAACAATCCACCTAACACTTCTAGATTTTCTGCAAGAACACTTGATCATTATATTTCATCTTTATACTTATTAAACCAGTTCTAACAGCCCCAAGTCTTTAGACAACTTGTGAATTACTGACATATTTGAAAGGGTGTCATACTTAATTTTCATGCCTGAATCCATGAATGCTTTGAAAAAACTCCCTTGCACCTGTTCCTTGTAGAAAAGATAGGGCGAATAGAAGAGAGCTTTAATCTTTTTTACAGACTATGTGGGGTGCTTACTTTTAAGAGTCTTAATCGTGCATAGGCCTGTTAGGAGAATTTTTGGAATTTAAAAATGGCAGAATGATGCCCTAAAATATAATTTATCAGCTAAATTCACAAACTCAGTACTGACACTGTTTAGGAAGACAGTTTTGCAACAACAGGATTGTTGATTGCTGTTATTGCTGCAGCAGAATTACAGTGCTTCTGTAGCACACAAATTTTGCAAATTATGCAGCAATTTTACAGGAAAGATTACACAAAATATCACCTCAGATTTGGATGAGGTACGTCAAAGATTGCATAGTTCTCCAGCAGACTATAATGTATCATAAACTAGAAAACAAAAAATGTCTCATCCATATAAACTTCTACAGGAAACTGAAACAGGTAAAAAGGTTAGGCTAGAACTCAGATCTGGTTTCATGTATATACTAAGGTTACATTTGTAGCTGGCCTTTATCCTACTATCTCTGCTCCTAGGATTAAGTCTGAAAAAATCCACTAGCATCTAACAATACTCTAGACAACCATTCTAGTCACAAACTACGTTACTAACATCTAAAATGTGACCAAAAAGCCTAGGAATTTTTAATTTTTAATTAAATAAATCCGATTTTAATAGGAACTTGCGCAGAGATAATGTCTTTGCTTCTGGTGTTTCCAATCCTGCCAGTTAAACTGCTACACAAAATATAGGACTGAGTATGGGAGCTGAGAAAAGCTACAAGCACGAAACTACGAGGTTTAAGATAACACATTTTTATCTCCCTACTGAGCACAGTTTAAAAGTAACCATGAGCGAACTGAAGCACGGTCACTTGTTCAGTCTCACTGGGTCAAATACTTAAACCAAATAATAGACACAATTTGGCATTGAGACAGAACAAAAATGAGTGTAAAACCACCCCTTATCAGCCAATTGAGTTATAATAGATCATTTCTAAAAACATACGGAGTTCAAGGGCTAAACTTTTGATATATGAACAAAGGGTAAAATTAAAATGGACAGCTGGAAAATACATTTAAAATGAACATATTTCTGCAGATTGCTCTCTTAGACATCAGACCAAATACAATTAAATTCAATGCTAATACTAACAATTACTTGAGTGGGCTTTGGACTGCAGCCTTATTGACTCCAGTTTGTGACACTGATCTAAATACAGCAACTTGACTAAAGTTAATGGAATCTCTTAAGGATTTTTGAAAGGCAAAGAGCTAATAACCCTCAACTTTCCTCAGAGTAGGTGCTTATGATTCCACACAGTACTGCTTCCCATCTATGTGAACAAAGACAAAACTTGGTTTGTTGTGTTATAAGTGCCAGCTTCTACTGAACTGAATTCCACATCTTGCAAGCCTTTTTTGTACGTAAGTCTGGCCTGTGAAAGGGAACTGCTTAGCTATCTATTTTGAGCTACAAGTTAAAAGAAAGAAAAAAGAAAATAAAAAAGTAGTGGTGGGATGCTATTGATTTATGTGCTTGTATGAGACAGCAGGTGTTGGTGCTTAACTACAATTCCCTGGTGTAAAAGAGACACCCTGAAGTGGAATGAATGGGCAAAATAACCTGACTTTGAACCATTAGCAAGCATGTCTTACTTCGGCCAGTCAGCAAATGTTGCCAGGACATTAGTCCAGAGCAAATATTTATGTTCGGATTGAATACATTGCAGGATATTAGGTGGCGAAATAGTACCGTATCTATCATTGCCTTTCCTTGGATACTGCAACAAAACACTCTAAAAAAGCAGTTGGAATGACACTTGGACTGAATATGTTTTACCCTTAGAAGTCCTGCTTTGGAAGGAATGCACGACAATTTTCTCCAAGAATATTTTTGTATTTGAGAAGGGACTTTGATTTATTTCAAGGGGGATCCCACTTGGCTGCTTCCATTGTTACTGAACATTAAAGACATTCTGGAGTCATCCAACATGGACTCTTTTATACAGATAGTAAGAAACCCAACCATATACTTCATATAGATTTTCAGTTGCTGCTTTTCAATGGTAGAAACAGATTTATAAAGAGTCCTTCCAGTTCTTCCAGCATTCCAGGAAGTCTTCTCTGCCATTCTAGGAAAACAGAACACACTTTGTTCCATTGAAAGTTACTCCGTAAATTCATCCTATATAAATTGTGAAACATATTTGAAGTTTAATGGGTAATTTCCCATTTAAGCCGGTGCAGGACAATAGTGAAGTTTACAATCCCTCCATTTGCAATCTTAACAGCAATCACCCTCAGCTACATGCCCTTCATGCTTATTCTCCAGCAACTACTCGTTCCTCTGAACTTTCTGTGAAGCAACTCCCTTGGCAATGAGCAAGTAGTTGTCAAACTAGCCCTTATCACTGAGTACAATCAGTGGCATTCTGCTAGCTGATGCATAACAAAGGTGTGCCATGTAGACCAAGCATCAACAGAAGACTATTTTGCCCAAGAGCAAAACAACTCCCTATACAAAGATGTGTAGAAACTGTACAAGCCAGATTGCAATATTTATACAAGTTGGTTTCTCAAAGCCTAATGCCCTACATAGCGATCTTGTGCAGCATCTTCTTGACAAGGTTAGAAATTTTTTGTAGAATCAATTCATTAGCATTATCTCCACTAAAACCTTGTGCAGTCACTAAATAACTGGAGTTAAGGCTTCCCAGGTCCACCAAAATTTTTCTAAGAACAAAAGGCTCTGTGTTCAGAATTCAGTAGTCTGATTGTCCATCAGCATCAACATGGACATTATCAGTCCTTACATATATTGCTTTGTGATCTTAGATTCATCTGTTCAGAAAACTGTGGAATGAAAAGTAGGTAAACCACATAATTTCCCATGTATTTTCCAATTATTATGTAATTAAGGCATGATTCGTTAATTATGGTGAGACCAGGTAGTAAAGTGCAGCCCCGGTAGCAAATGAGTATTGGTGAAAAAAATGTTACTTTGGCTTATGGAATATTTATAACAACGGCAAGTGACTCAAGTTGCATCTGTTTGCTGCATGTAGTTCCGCTGTAATCATCAAAGACATAGTGGCATTGCAGCAGTAGTAGCATTCTGCTTAATTTGCTGGAGACGGGGAAAGGCAATAAATAGAGAAGAACTGCATATATCCAGTGGAGAAGCAGCATTAAACACAATTGCAGTGTGGATGATGCAAGGACCAGGATGTGGAACTGTGGTTCCACGTGGTCCAGATGTACTCCAAGTGCACATGCATCAGCTTTGGTGATACACTCATGAAGGATGGACTACTCTTGCCCATTGATAGTTACAGTCTGAACAGTCTTGCCTAGGACCCTAGTCTGATGGGACTTGTGCATCTACAGCTGACAGGATCTATGCCCAGACATTTAATCAAGTTTGCTTGTGGCAGTAAATGCTGTTTAGTTGGAAAACATCCCCCTGATATGGAAAAAAAAAAAAAAAAAAAAAAAGATAAAGGGTCTATATGCTCACACGTTCTGAAATGGCAAGGCATTTAAATAGATGGTATAACCCACATCCCTTTCTCGACTACCCAACAACCTCAAGGACAGTATACAGTTTGACACAGAGTAATTTTATGTGGAGCACAACTAACAGACTCACACATAATCAAGACATGGTCAACAGGTTCAGATACCTTCTCTGGTTCAGGTGAATCTCATCTGCACAAAGAATTATTTTTATCTTGTGAGGTACTACATTTTTCTGAATCCATTAGAATTATATTCCAATTTTAAATATTTTTTTACAGCTATCTATTAATAAAACTGGTTGAAGAGAACAGAAATTATAATTTTCTTTCAGTACTGCCTGTATTGCCTTGAGCATTTCACTCTCTGTAGCAAGATCAAGGGATAGAAGTTTTTCAGCATCCAAAAATATCAAGCCCACTGTGAACACCCTTGTAGGAAAAGGAAAAAAAACAACACTTCAAATGTGTGCTTTTCATAGTTCTCTTGCTTGGACTGGTAGTGTAGTTTATTTGTGAACGGGGCAAGGATAATCATAAACTTTATATGTAAAAATTTCAATCATGTTATTAATGTACCAATATTTTGATACACAGAATCCCCTTGCTTTAGTTTTAGTAGAACTGCATCTGGCTTGAATTAAAGAACATTTGTTTTTCAGTTATCTACTCTTCATTCTCTGGACTCAAGAGAAGAAAAATATTTGGTTTCTTCACTACAGAGTAGCATTTGCAAATATTAGTTGTCATTGCATTGCACTTATTTATTCTTCTCATTACAGAGTGGACAAGAGCATTAAAGAAAACAAATTAATTGCTTATACAAAGGATCCCTGAATAGCCAGCAGGGATTGTTAAGACACTTGTGTGCTGTGAACTAATTTACATGCTGGCAAGAGCAAACAGGCAACATTAGAAATATCTTTCCTAGCCTTTCAGAAAACACTGAAGCACTTTTCTCATCAAAGGCTGATCCTACTGGGAGGATGAAAGGTGCACAACTGACACACAGACAAAGGGCCATCCATTTGAGATTAATAGAGTATGCAGGAGCATCTCAGTATGGGTAATGATAATGTAGCACTGACTAATTAAGTAAATAAATCAGTGCCAGTTTTTGATCTATTTTTCTCACTGATGCTTAGATACAGTGGAGATAACATGTCAGTGTTGTCATAATAATATACTGCTGTGAGTTTAAATGTCCCAAGCTCTTGTTTTCAAGAAAAATAATAGCTTACAGCTATATAATAGGCTATTTAGAGATTACCTGGGAGACCTCACCATGCGACTGGAGTTCATAGAAGCATAGTAATTAGAGATGGAAAAGACCTATTAGATCATTGGGTTTATTCCTTGCAATCGCCTCATAGAGAGGGCATTGACTTCCAGTGTATTTTGGATTACATCCATGATTCCCAAGAGACAAAGAAAAAAGGAACAGTAGATAATTTCCTGGAAACTAGTAAAAGCTCAGTACATTTGCTAGAAAATGAAAGTCTGTATCTGAGCTGCTGTACTGACCTTTTACAGAAGACTTGTGTGCTCACCTAAAAAAATCAGTGCACATGATAGAAAATAACTCAGTGATGAAAGAGTTGTAAGGATTTTTTTGCACATCAGTATTTTCATGAATTCACGAATTCATAATTTTCAGGACTTTACTTTTTCATGTCTTTTCATGACACAGTCTAGTGGAAGGTGCCCCTGACCATGGGGTCCCTTCCTTTAAGGTCCCTTCCAACCTAAAACATTCTATGATTCTATGACTTGTATTTTCCAAAGAAGGAAAAATGAAAATTTCTGATGACACCAGAGCAGTGAACTATATGTCTTACTAAATAACATATTAGCTCAAACAAAGGCCAAAGCTAAAAAATGGCTACAGGCCGCAAACGAGATTAATAGTAAGCAAGCCTTTTTTTTTCACATGGGCACCAGTGATGCAGCCAGGAGAAGTCTGAGGAGTATCAAGAAGGATTACAGAGTGGCAGTAAGGGACTCTGGAGCACAGGTATTTTTTTCATCAATCCGTCCATTTAAAGGGAAAGGGTTTGAAACGGCCAATCAAATCTGATGATTCAAAAAATGGTTACAGTACTGGTGCCACAGCCAGGGGTTTGGTTAATTAGACCATGGGACTCACTTTGAGGAACAAGGTCTGCTGGGGGCTGATGGGGTCCATCTGTCAGAGAAGAGGAAGAACAGAGGCTTGCCAAGCTGGTGAAGAGGGCTTTACACTAAAGTTCCTGAGGGAGGGGAACATCAATCCATCCCGCTCCTACCAGTTTGAGACCAGTGTGAGCAACAGACATCCAGACCCAGGTCAGCAGGAGAGCACCTGGAGTGCAGCACAAAGGAATTCCAGCCATTCCAGCCAGCAGGTCAGCTTTACCAGGGGACCAATTATAATGCCTCTATGAAAATGCACTTAACATGGGTGAGAAACAAGAGGAGCTAGAGAAGTCTGCATGCCTACAAGACTATGATCTTATGGGCATCATTGAGACATAGGATGACTCCTATGAATACAGGATACAGGCTCCTCAGGAAGGGCAGGCAGGGTAGCTAACGAGGGGGTGTTGCCCTTTATGTCAAGGACCAGCTGGAGTGCATGGAGCTCTGCCTGGGGATGGATGAAAAGCTGACAGAGACTTTATGGGTCAGGATTAAAGGGAGAGCAGGGCAGGTGATGTTACGGTGGGGGTCTGCTACAGAGCACCTGACCAGGAAGACTGAGCAGATGGGACCCTCTATAGACAGACTGGAGCAGCCTCACATTCACAAGCCACAGTCCTCATGGGGGACTTCAAACAACTTGATATCTGCTGGAGGGACAACACAGCAGAGCATAAGCAATACAGGGGGTTCCTGGAATGAGTCGATGATAACTTCCTTCTCCAAGTGATAGAGGAACCGATGAGGAAAGGTACCATACTGGACCTTGTTTTCACCAACAAGGAGGGGCTGATGCGGAATGTGAAGGTCAAGGTCAGCCTTAGCTGCAGTCACCATGAGATGGTGGAGTTTGAGATCGTTAGGGCAGCAAGGAGGACCCACAGTAAGATCACTACCCTGGACAACAAGAGAGAAGACTTCGGCCTCTTCAGGGATCTGTTTGACAGAGAGGATAAAGGCCTGGAGGGAACTTTCTCCTCCTGGAAACTCTGCTGAGGCACATAGAATACAAGGACATGATTGGTGACAGCCAGCATGGCTTCACCAAGGGCAAGTCATGCCTGTAAAATTCGGTGGCCTTCTATGAAGGGGTTACAGCTGCAGTGGACAAGGGAAGAGCATCTGATGTCATCTACCTGGACTTATGCAAAGCATTTGACACTGTCCCACACGATATCCTGGTGTCTAAATTGAAGAGACATGGATTCAACAAATGGACCACTCAGTGGATAAAGAACTGGCTGGACGGTAGCACTCAAAGAGTTGCGGTCAACAGCTCGATGTCCAAGTGGAGTCCAGTGATGAGTGGCGTTCCTCAGGGGTCGGTACTGGGAGCTGTACTGTTCAACATCTTTGTTGGCGAAATGAACACTGGGGTCGAGTGCACCCTCAGCAAGTTTGCCAATGTTACCAAGCTGTTTGGCGAGGTAGACATGTTGGAGGGGAGGGATGCCATCCAGAGGGAGATGGCAGGAGACATCCTGACAGGCTGGAGAGGTGGGCCCAAGCCAACCTCATGCAGTTCAACAAGGCCAATGCAGAGTCCTACATCTGGGTCGGGGCAATCCCAAGCACAAATACAGGCTCGGCGAGGAACGGCTGGAGAGCAGCCCTGAGGAGAAGGACCTGAGTGTGCTGATTGACGAGAAGCTCAGCATGATCCAGCAATGTGCAATCGCAGCCCAAAGGCCAACCGTATCCTGGGCTGCATCAAAAGAAGTGTGTCCAGCAGGTGAAAGGAGGTGATTCTGCCCCTCTACTCCACTCTCGTGAGACCCCACCTGGAGTACTGCATCCAGCTCTGGAGTCCTCAACATAAGAAAGACACGGACCTGCTGCAGTATGTCCAGAGGAGGGCCACGAGGATGATCTGAGGGCTGGAGCACCTCTCCTATGACAACAGGCTGAGAGAGTTGGGGCTGTTCAGCCTAGAGAAGAGAAGGCTCCGGGGAGATCTTACTGTGGCCTTCCAGTACCGAAAGGGGGCCTACAGGAGAGCTGGAGAAGGACTTTTTACTAGGGCATTGTCCTGGTTCTGGCAGGGATGGGGTTAATTTCCCCAGGAGCCGGCAGGGGGCAGGGAATCCATAACACCCTGACC
>NW_009646941.1:1683302-1730557 GCF_000708025.1 Charadrius vociferus
AGGGAAAAAATTAGGAGAGCCAAAGGCCAGCTAGAACTAAACCTGGCTTCTGTTGTCAAGGACAACAAAAAAAGTTTCTATAAATATATTAGCAATAAAAAAAGGACTAAGGATAATCTCTGTGGTCTAGTAGACGGGGCTGGTAACATAGTGACCAAGGATGAGGAAAAGGCTGAGGTACTTAATGCCATCTTTGCCTCAGTCTTCATCAGTAGGACCAGTTGTTCCCTGAGTACCCAGGCACCTGAGCTAGAAGACAGGGATGGGGAGCAGAATGAAGCCCCTGTAATCCAAGGGGAAATGGTGAGGGACATGCTTCAGCGCCTGGAGGTACACAAATCTATGGGGCTGGATGGAATCCACCCAAGGGTACTGAGGGAGCTGGCAGGAGTGCTCACCAGGCCACTTTGCATCATTTATGAGCAGTCCTGGCTAAGCGGGGAGGTCCCAGCTGACTGGAGGTTGGCAAATGTGACACTTATCTACAAGAAGGGCAGAAAGGAGGATCCAGAGAACTATAAGCTGGTCAGTCTGACCTCAGTACCTGGGAAGGTCATGGAACAGATCATCCTCAGTGTCATTATACAGCACATGCAGGAGAACAGGGTGATCAGGCCCAGTCAGCATGGGTTTGTGAAAGGCAGGTCATGCCTGACAAACCTGATCTTCTTCTATGATAAGGTGACCCACTTAGTGGATGAGGGAAAAGCTGTGGATGTTATCTACTCAGATTTTTGCAAGGCTTTTGACACCATTTCCCACAGTATTCTCCCGGAGAAACTGGCCACTCATGGCCTGGACAGGTGTATTCTTTGCTGGGTAAAAAACTGGCTGGATGGCTGTGCCCAGAGAGTGGTGGTAAATGGTGTTAAATCCAGTTGGTGTCCGGTCACAAGTGGTGTCCCCCAGGGCTCAGTGCGGGGGCCAGTTCTCTTTAATATCTTTATCAATGATCTGGATGAGGGGATCGAATGCACCCTCAGTAAGTTCTCAGATGACACTAAGCTAGGCAAGTGTGTTGATCTGCTTGAGGGTAGGGTAGCTCTACAGAGGGATCTGGACAGGCTGGACTGATGGGCTGAGGCCAATCGTATGAGGTTCAACAAGGCCAAGTGCTGGGTCGTGCACATGCGTCACAACAACCCCATGCAGTGCTACAGGCTTGAGGAAGAGTGGCTGGAGAGCTGCCCAGCAGAAAAGGACCTGGAGGTGTTGGTGGACAGCCTGCTGAATATGAGCCGGCAGCGTGCCCAGGTGGCCAAGAAGGCCAACGGCATCCTAGCCTGTATCAGGAATAGTGTGGTGAGCAGGACGAGGGGAGTGATCATCCCCCTGTACTCGGCACTGGTGAGGCCCCACCTTGAGTACTGTGTTAAGTTTTGGGCCCCTCACTACAAGAAGGACATTGAGGTGTTGGAGAATGTCCACAGAAGGGCTGGTGAGGGGTCTGGAGGACAAGCCTTTTGACGAATGACTGAAGGAACTGGGATTGTTTAGCCTGGAGAAGAGGAGGATGAGGGGAGACCTTATCACGCTCTACAACTACCTGAAAGGTAGTTGTACAACAACCTGAAAGGAAGTTGTAGACAGGTGGGGGCTGACCTCTTCTCCCTGGTGATGATAGGATGAGACGAAATGGGTTCAAGTTAAGTCAGGCAAGGTTTAGATTAGATATTAGGAATTTTTTTTTCACTGAAAGGGTTATTAAACACTGGAATAGGCTGCCCAGGGAAGTAGTGGAATTGCCATCCCTGGAGGTGTTTAAAAAAAGGGTAGATGTGGTACTTGGGGACATGGTTTAGAAGTGGTTTTGTCAGGGTAAGTTAGTGGTTGGACTTGATGATCTTAAAGGTCCCTTCCAACCTCAGCAATTCTATGATTCTATGATTCTAAGGGATAGTCATGCCTGACAAAGTACAGGTCTAATAAAACTAGATATTTGGAAAATTTCTTCAGATTTTTGCGTAACAAAGAAAAAGCAATCCCACAAAAAAGTATGTGCTTTTAAACTATCTTTTCATGACCTAGTCATGTCCTGAATATGGGAAACAGATATGATTTATAACCTGAACGAATCAATACAAATAATTGAAAATAGAATAATGTACAAAAATAAAATATATCCAAATTTTGTGCATAGTTACTTATGCATTCGCTGTCTTATTTAGGCTCAAACTTTGCACAATAGAGTTATCTTCAATTTAACACTTGAATTTATGGGTTAACTTTTCTACCTGATCTCTTCAAAACCAAAGCTAAGTTTTGTTAAGCCAAGTACAATCTTTCAAAAGTTTCATGCTGATGTCTCTTCCAGCCCTTCTCCCAAGACCAGTATAATGCACTACAGACAGGAGCAACA
This sequence comes from Charadrius vociferus, assembly GCF_000708025.1. Lineage (NCBI taxonomy): Eukaryota > Metazoa > Chordata > Aves > Charadriiformes > Charadriidae > Charadrius > Charadrius vociferus. The sequence continues at coordinate 1,685,662 of NW_009646941.1, forward strand.
ACATATCTACAGTAATTATTCCAAGTTTTCTTGTGAACTGACTGTCCTAAAAGTGAAGAATAGTTCAGTTGATCCAGAATGATGAAGAAGAAGCAGTGTGTTGTTCGCGGCTCTGCACCTGTGATATTCAGCTGCTTGTTGCACCAGGAGGACTGGGAAACCATGCTTAGGAGAGCAATGAAACTTGAGTGACCTCCTTGCATACCCTTCATACCAATAATCCAGGTGAAAGAAATAATGAGTAATAAATGAATCAGCCAAATTGAAGGTAGGGATTTGACATAGAAAAAGATTTTAGATATGTAGGGTGCAGGCACTTACAGAAATGGACTCTCGCTCATCAAACTTAGCAAGTAGAAAGAGACCTGCATGATGCATGTACAATAGGGATGCACATGTTCCAGTAAAAGTTCCAGAAGTCTTTGTGGCCTATGACAACAGACATAGGAGGTATGACGGACAGATTTCACTCCTTGTGTCTGTCAAGGGAAGAGAGGAACAGGTCTCTTAAAGAGAGAATATTTAGACTTAAAGTCAATACTAGGACTAGTTCTGTGGAAAGTACACAGGGAATTTCAGGGAAGATAGTATACAATGATAAAACCCAGCACTTTCCATAAACAAATGCTACAGAAAAAAAAAAAAGGACTCGTATTTGCTAAGTATTCATCTCATGGTGTAATTTGTGTCAATTTTAAGTAGAGAGAAAACATATAGCTATGCCAGTAAAAGATCTCCAGAGAGTATTTTGTGTTTAAATAACAACTGCTTGTATTTTTTTTGGATTACTGAATGTGTCTGTTTATTTACTGCTACCTATATCCAGATAAGGTAGCAGATTTTTAAGTTGTTATTTTATTCTGTAAAGACTATAAGAAAAAGGGCAATCATTATTTAATGGGGGAAAAAAAAACCAACAAAACAAACCCGGAGTGGGTTGCCTTTGAGGTTTTTTTTGCAAGTGTTGTAACATTAAGTTAGTGCTTTGCAAGGTTGTCAAATGGGAAGGTGTAAGCTATGCCATAGAGCATAAAACAGAGACATAGTGGAGGAGGAAAAAGGGTAACTGAAGTTCTGCCAGAACCAAAAGTGAATGTTTGTAACTGGATTTAATTGTTAACAGTTAACAGCTGAAAATGGAAGGCTGCAAAATTCTAACCACAAAGACGGTGATTTTTTTTTGCTGCAATAAAAATATACCAAGACTCTGATTTAGTTATTTAATTGGTGACTGTTATTTGAGTTGCTCTACCTTGAATTTCTTAAACCCTAAGGCCCTGCTCCAAAAACCTTACACGAGTACTATAGCCATCAGCTCTGAGTTCAGTGGGAATACTAGGTTTTGTTTAATAAACACTTTTGACAGATGTGGAAGGCCTTGATTCAGAGTAAACCTGTATATGAGATTAAGAATAGCTATAGCACATGCTTAAATATGACTACATTCTTGAAAGTTCTCAAAGTGTGGCTGGTTTTTCAAACTGAGGCTTAGATTTTAAAATATCTGTTTCCACGGAAATAGACCAAAAAATGTACATCGGAAGATCCCATGATGTATATCAGCAAAGAATCATGGTTACAACACAGCAGTTGAAATATTTACTTGTTTCTGTTTGTTTTTTTCAAGTGTAAGATTGATGCAGTATTTGTCACAAGCAATCCTTGATACGATGATGCACATGTAAAACTCTGTAAAGACAGAAGACTTAGTTTGATTAGATTTGGGCAGTAAGCTTCATGAGATATGAACCATTTTTCTCGAGATACTTCTACAGAGCATTTCTGGTAGCATTTCTGGTAGCTTTCCCCCAAAGCAATTCTGTTCTGTGCAGTAGAAAGATCAGTGCTTCTCTCCAGCACTTCAGGATCATCACATAAAGACAGGAAGAGCCAAACTCAAACAGAAGGTGCTTCTTGACACAGAATACAGATCTGTAGAAGTTTTTGCCAAAGTAAGCTGGGGATCCTAGAGGTTTACATGGGCCAAAATGGGAAACTTGAGAAGAATGTGAAAAACAAAATTGTTACGTATAACTAAACATGCAGAAACAACATCAGGCTTAGGAAATCTCCAATCTCTAAATATTTGCAGGTTGGGACAATATTGCAGAGGACTATTGCACACATATGCACTGTACTTACTCTTTCCTAGTCTGATAGCTGTTGTTGGTGACAGGATGCTGAGTTGCATAGACCTTTCCTTTTACAAATATTCACATTCATATGTTCATAATTGTATGCTGCCATACAACAGTTAAAAATAATTTGCCAGACTATAGGCTTTTGGCTGAACTAAAGGTAGATAACATCTAGCAAGGATGCCCCTTGCAGAGAACCTGGTTACTAATTATGAAAAATGTGGCTGCCTCAATAGTCTTGTGCAGCCCAGTTTGTGTGACTGCTGGAACGTAAGAGGAATGCAACTACTGGAACAGAAAAAACTACAAAGTTCCTACCACAAAGGAGAGGTAATAAAGTCATGAGGTTGAACAAGAAAACAGCTACGCCTAGTAGTGCTTTGTCTGTGCTAACAGTCAGGCAACAGCTAAAAGGACACTCTAAAAGAAGGTTTGAATGAACAGACACCCCCAGACATTCTTTCTATGATGCTCTTCTCTTCTGAGAAGTCCTGACTACCAGACAATGATAGCTGCACAAATTTCAGACACACTGCCACCCAGATAATTACATTGACAATAACAATTATGTGAAATACCAAGCATTCAATGACTCAAATCGAGACAAGAAATGTTAAATTAAATATTTCATATTCCGTTATTCTGCTTCCCGTGCAATTAGCCATACACTAAACCTGATCCACAAAAGAAAGCACTTTCTTTACTGTGATATATTACTAAACTACGGTATACTAGTGGGTTAGGGAGAAGGGAATATGCTCTTCACGGTAATTTTCTAACGTTTTTAACCACAGAGCTCATTGTTCATGTCTAAGCATTGACTCATCAAAAGATGTAAGCAATGCTCAACTCTAAACACATTTAAAAACTTACTGACTTAAAAATCAGTATGTACTTTGCTGAATAAATATGATCTTAAGCCTAAACTAAGCTTGCCCAAACTATGTTTCTGAAAAAGGAACTACGAGTCATTAAAAAGCATTCTTTGTTATAGATATCATATCCTCATAACTCTCTCCAGACTATCAACTAAGTCCACAAAGAAATAAGGAAAATACTAAGATACAAAGAGCAAAAAACATCTTCCCATTAAAATAAATGCTATGTAAGGCAGCTTAAATTAAGGTTAAATTAAGAATTACTAGAATACCAGTATATTATACTGTATTTTCTGTAGATCAGTGAGTTACCACTTCCATTGTTGTTATGGAGACATCACTCTACTGCTATGGGGTGATTTAACAGGAAGACCTAGTTAGTTTTGTATTTTTCAAACTTTGCTATTTAACCTATTTTCCCTTCTAACTTTCCTTCATAATATTGAGCTACTTATTAGTTAAGTTACTCAGTGACACTATGCTTTAATCTTCTAATGACTCTATCAGTATTTAGTTTAATTCTGCAATGCATTTTTTGAAATTGTATCTATGAAAGCTGGTTTGCAAGGTAAGGTCTTATTGTCCAGTGTTCACATGTATATAACTCCCACCAAGATGGAGACACCATAGGAAGTTCAGTGTCATCTGCCAGAAATATGATGACATTTGGAATACAGGGTGGGAGGAAAGGATATTACTCAGGAAATGTGTTATTTTATGTCTTACCCTGATCCTGAGATCAGTGTTCATTTGTCTCATCTGGTGTAACAGAATTTCACAAGCCTGTTTTTCTTTTCCCTTTGAAACTATTGCTGCAGACACAGTATTTATTTTGGTTTATTTTAACATTATTTATTTTTCATTAGAAGGTTATTGATGTTATTAGAAACATGTCTATTACTCAGATTCATTCATCTACAGTTTCTTGTCTCCTCACTAATCCCTTACTTAAACAATGAATTTGTATTCATTTTCCTCTAGTCCTCTAATGCCTCTGATTATTTCTTGAGAAGCTATTAAAAACATCTCTATTAGTGAACAATCTCTTTTGTCACCACCTTCAGATTTTAGCGTGCATAACCAATATGGCTTTGGAGTTCAGCTTGTCTTTGGAAATATCAACTTATGCCATATTGCCTTAGCGTGATTCCTACTCTTCTCAACTGACTTTTAGGGAAAACGGGAATAACTGTATCCAGGCAGGTGTTGATGGGGAGAGAGTGAGAGGCCAGCTTCCCCTGCCACTGTGAAATACAGAGTGCATGCTAAACTGCAGAATGATCTGGGGAAGGAGATGGCTATAATCCCTTTAGTCTACAGAAAATCCATTTTAGTATATGGAAGAGTGACAGAGATATTGTTGCTAAAAATATATATGTTTATACTCCTCCACTTCTAAAGCAACCAAGGGAAATCCAATTCTCAATGAGGCCACCTCAGGAAAAAGTCCCAGTTCCATGAAGATTTGTTCAGGTCCCCAGCATTTTTGAGTAAGGAAATGTAGGAGTTAAACACTTAAAATTCTACCACAATGAAGGAGAAGAACGAGATACCTCAAGATGATAGTCCTTCCCAGTGAAGAATAAATATGTCAACCAACAGAAGAAGAAGCAAGGGTTCCTCTGCGTTTACTTAGGGGGATTCTCCTGTACATTCCATGGATGCCTTTTACATTGTATTTGAGAAAATTTTATTTTCATTGATAAAAGGAATATTTTGTTTCAGGATTTGGAACTGGACTCAGGTTTTCTTTTCTCAATAGACTGCCCTAACAGCTATGCAATGGATTCCAGTACTTCTCTGGTTACTTTCATTAAAGTTGTGCTGAAAAGACGAACATCTTGCCAACAGCTTGGCAATTAGGTTTCTCTTCTGAGAACCCCAGTTCTTTCTTAGAGTTTTCTTCTCTTGTTTAAGTGCTAAACATTAGATTCAGCAAAAGGCAAGGGCAACAGCCACTACCTTCTGGAGTACTGTAACAAAGCTTCTCAACTCTAGTAGGGTGTATTTGGCATCCAGACAGATCACGATAATCTGGTTGTTTTGTTTTTTTTTTCTCCTGAAGTATTCAGTCCCACTCTGGAATCAGATGATAAAGCATGAGAATGTCACAACAGAAACATATCTTGATCCTTTATGCAAAACTGAGGATGTAAAAGCTACAAGTGCTGAGAAGGGGCTGGAGTAGAGGGAAAGGAGGAGTGAACAGCAGCTGTAGATGAAGCTACATCTAAGACTAAGCTTCTTATGCTGATGAAGCTATGCACAAAAACTGGGTTGTATCTTTGCCTTAAACCAAGATGAGGTTTCTGGACTTAGTCCTCAAATCTATATGAGAGGCAATGAGGACTCTCTTGAGAGAATAAGGTTATTCTGGATATACCCCTTTTACTCATACAATTTTGCTAGAACAGTAATGAAGAGGAGAGTGTAGGAAGAATGATAACTCACTTTCCTTCAGCAGACTAAAATATTTCTTGGGCAAAATGCCTCATCATTTTCCTCACAAAATCTATCTAAATAAATTATTACATTGCAAAGAGTCAGCACATCACAGTTAAAAAAACCCAAAACACCTGAATCTATTTATGCTATCCTGTTCATGTTTTCATATTTTGTCCAGAGGGAAAAAAAGGAATTGAACTTTAAAAGGATTAATGTATAGAATTGTCTAAAATCAAGCATTACATAAAAGCAAAATATTTCTGAAGCAACAATTATAATAAAATTTTGCTAAAATATATAAACAAAAAGAAAAGCCAAATCTCATAATCAAAGCACAGAACATGCAATGTAAACAAATACCCAATAAGATCAAATGGAAATGAGGAAACAAATGAAATGATTCAATCCCCCTGCCCTGGCAGGGGATTGGACTAGATGATCTCCAGAGGTCCCTTCCAACCCTGACCATTCTGTGATTCTGTGATATTCAAAGAAGCTGAGCATATTTTAATTGTAGGTCGTCATGTCAATTAAACCTTTTAAAACTGTTTGCTGAAACTGAGGAGTATTGATGTGGCCAGTCATTCTACCTCAGCAGTTGAGTCCAATACATCTATTGGAGGATAGTAATTGCTTAAACCAGTCTGGCTGAATTTGAAAAAGCACTACCATCTATACCTTTAGGTTAAGTTCCAGCCTTAGGGGCTGATTCTCTGCCAGTAGAAATGCCATGACTTTGTATAATATACCACTTTGCCATCCTGATGAAAGGCTATCTAGAAAAACTCCAACTTTTGCCTTTGGGGTAGAATCTCTTCTCCTACTCCTGAAGAGAATTTCTGAAAAAATTTCAAAAAAATCCAAAGTGCATTTAAAAAAGGGCTGTAGGGAGCAAGTATTCTGTGCATTGTTTCAGGTCTGTACTTCAATTATTAATACTAGTTTACATAACTGTTGTGTAGAGGCCAGTGGAAACTATCTTCTAGAAACATGGACCCATTCATAGCAAACAGTTTCTGGGCACCATGATGATGAATACACAGTTATCCAAGATAATGATTAAGATCCATTGTTAAATGATAAGTAAATTAAATTTGAAGATACACATTTGCACAGTTATCTAATTGTTTGGAATGCAATGTTAGTTTTGGAGCACGTGAAAGCTGTAGTATGGACATTTTGTCTGTTATTTGAACTAAACCATATGGATCTTCATTCCATTATGGCATTTGTCTTTTAAATAAAGAGGACAACAACATTTTTCTGTACAGACTTCTAGCAGTCTGATATATTCTGTAGTACTTGCAGGTAAATTTCATATCAGGCAAATGGAAGGTTTGTACAGAGCTCAGCCTAATTCAAGTTCCATATAGGAAATGAAGAATATGGAGAGAAGAACTTGGGAAGAAAGACTTTGTCTTTCAGTCTTTGTTCCCAAGAATCTTGAGTTTTAATATGGCACAAAGACAAAAATTGAAGGAGAAGTAGCACCTTTAAAATAAAATATTTGATATGGCATTGAGTCCTAAGTAAAACATTGGATAAACACAAAAACCCCCTTTTAAACAAAACAGCAGGCTGGTTTACAGGGGCAGACTATATGCACATCCGGCCTACTGACTTTTTCTAGGCAATTTAAGAAAGCTGAAATGATAACAAGTGCTGTCTGTCTGCAAGGAGGCAGGAGTGACAGTGTCCCAGGGCTTGGAGGTGGGCCTCTTAAAGCAGATGGTCAGACCATCATTTGCCTCCTGCTAGCCTCTACATTTGTAAATTCAAAAAGAAAAGAAACTTTCTCCTCCTCAAATTATATCTCTTAACTGTACATTCAGTTTTTTTTGGTTTTGTTTAGCAGAATAAAGACTGTTTTAAATGTCTTTTTATTTTCAAATAATACTTATATCAGAGTGCTAGGTAACAGGTCCAGAAATCAGAGATCTTTTTGAAATGTGCCTCATGCTCCCAAGAGCTCTCAAAATTAAATAATTAAAGATTTCACTTATGTGTCACAGCATTTTCATTGAGGCTGTGCCAGGTTGTTGTGGTTTGGGCTGAACTGGCCACTGGGGATGGGGGGCACCCCAGTTGGGACTGAGAGATGCTGCCACCCACCTCTCTTCAAAGAGAGAGGTAGAGGAGAGAAAAAGAGACTTATGAGTTTAGAAGGAACTAAACTACTTTAATGAAATATTAATAATAAAATAAAAAGGAAATAATGAAAAATATACAAAACCATATCAAGCTCCCAGGATGATGATCATATCACCGGCTGGCACTGGAGAAGTCCCAGACTGGACTCAGTGACGGATCAGAACTGTATTCCAGATCCAGATTAAGGATCGGGATCAAAGGCAGATGAACAGACAGAGTCCTCCTCAGGCACTGGCCATTGAAGAAAGAGTGCTGACTCTTTGACCCCTCAGCTTTTATACTGATCATGAGGCAGATGGGATGGAATACCCTGTTGGTCAGTTTTGGGTCACCTGTCTGCTCCACCCCTCCCCGTAGGTGGGACCTGTCTACGCTTTTCTCCTTCTGACCCTCCAATGGGGCACACAACCAAGTTATCTGGCCTTGGGTGTTATAGCAATAAGTATAAGCAGGAGTGTCTCTGCATCCCATTCCTTAGCATCAACTATAAACGTAGGTCTTATTACTCTGAGAGTGAACAGTGTCTGCAAAATATGTTGTTACTCTCAATAGTTAGAAAAGGCCTAGCTAAAAAGTAAAGTTACTGGACAAAATCGGTCCCATTTTACCTCAAATCAGGACACAGACTTAAGGAGACTACTCATTAACCTTCAATCTTGAATGAATTGTCAAAAAGAATGAATTATGGGTTACATCTTACTTAGGATACATGGAATTCTGGCTTTTTATGTTTTTTTAATAGATAGGGAAAAAAAAGTACAGTTTCTGAATAAATTGTTTTCAATAAATACCTGTGATAATCCATAATAAAAGGCTGGAAGGAGGAATAACACAAGCAAAGACCTAACCTCCCCCAGAAAAACTATACAATGGAAGGAAAGCAAATTAAACGTACCTTCACAAAAAATTATTGTTTCGACAAACCCAAGATTAGGAAATGTTATGATAGGACACTGTTAATAAATGGAATAGAAACTTGAGAAACCAGGAAACCCTTCTTTTTTGAGCCTCCCAAACAGAACAAACCAAAAATTTTAGATTAACTACACAGTAAATCAGGTACTGTATTTAGTGAGCAGGCAGAAAAAGAGGCCAATATCAAGTGATTAATTTCCCTTTTAAAAAGTATGTCATCAATTCTAATCTTGTATCTGTGCATACAGAAAGAAAGTATTTTACAAAAAAGTAAGGGTTTAGTTACGTATTTTTGCTCTACAGTGTGCATACACCTTCTAATTTTAATATGACATAAGAAAAGCATTGTTATTACTCAATAGATTACATTAATCAATACATTACATTACTCAATTCATTATTAAAAATATAAAATTATTTGGGACATCATGTATCACATGATATTTCTGATTAAGTCAGGTCAAATGCAGCAACGAGAGGCAGCTTCGCTTTCTGAAGTATTTCAGTCACGTTCATCTCCACCTACAACCACATCAGTCTGTAAACATTAAATTATTCATTCCCTCATTATCAAAAAACAATTATGTGTCTTGTGGGGCTTTGGAGCGTTTGACAAATAAAAAAAAAAAACTTGCAGTGTTGCTTACAAACTTATAAATTTTAGAGAATGACACGTGGAGTTATAAAATACATTATTACAATATATAGGGTCAACACCAAATAAAATTCTTTTCAGCAAAGAAATGATGTCTTACTTCAGATAACACCCAGTAAGTTAGGTTTTGGATTATAAGTCTATTTCCAGAAGAAAGGATATTTGCTTTCAAAGGAAGTGCATTCATCATGAAAGTTTGATTAACCACTGCAAATGGTGACTTCTTAATTCCTACTTCATATTCTATGTGCTTGTTCTCCCAGGGATCAGGATTTCCAGAAGACAGGCTATATGTTTACTCATTCCTACTTTGAGTGGCAGGTCCTATTATGCTGTCAAGTGCTGCTTTCTGGCGTATTTTTTCAGCATGCTGAGGGAATGAGGCAATCAGTCCTGCTAAAGACCTGAACAGTAATGTCCATAATGTGGTCTTAATGCCAGTAACATCATGATTTCACCTGCAAATGCTAGCCCTCTGTAGCCTCTAAATCATTGTCTTGACTGGCAATTCTGAGTTACAGAATCACAGAAATGTAGATTTGGAAAGAATTTCAAGGAGTATCTAGTCTGATTGTCTGCACCATGTCACAGTTTACCAGCACATGCCCAACAGCTGCACAGTCTACTCTTAAAAATCTCCAACAAGAGATTCCACAAGCTCTATACCTAGCATGCTTCACAGTTTCTCTACGCTTATGTAGTTAGGCAGTTTTTCCTAATAACAAGCCAAAATCTACTTTTCTGCAAATTGAGCCAATCTTTTCTCCTTTTTCTTTCAGTGGCAATGGAGAACATACTGGAAAAACAGTCATCATGACTCCCCTCCAGCTTCTCTTTTCCAGATTAAACAAACCCAAGCCTTTTAACTTCTTTTATTGTGTTACAGAAAAACTCCTGTTAATGAAGCCCAGAATAGAAGCAGCATTTTTCCAGCATCTTCACACAGTTGTTCTATATTTAATTTATGGCCCCTTGGATAACTACAAGGACATCCTTTTTAGCTGCCTAAACAATTATTCCCCATTTTGAGTTCAACAGAGAAAGCATGTGAACAAATGCAACTTCAAATGTCGTCTGCCTGTTCTGTCAAAGTAATTTTAAACCTACTTCTACCTTCTTTCTGGCAGTTATAACTGAATGGTATATCCTTGTTTAAGAGAGGTATATCTTGTTTAAGAGAATGTCAAAGTATGTCTGAAATACAATCCTTAACATTTTTATTGCCCATTAAAAAAAAAGTTGTGTTTGCTCCCCTTTTATCATCTCCTCTCTTCAACTTTCACAAATCTGAAGCAAAATCACTAAGAGTTTCAAGGATTACTTAATCTAGTTCTTTAACTACTCGGAAATAAATTGCATCAGGGATTATCAACTTGAACATTTATCTTTGCTAAATATTATTTAATATGCATTGTCTTCAACTCACATCTACTTGTTAAAAGTAATTATTTGGTCAAATTAACTTGTTTTGTGAAAAGAAAACATCTTCTTGTCCATATCAACATATGTCCATATGAGTAACATATTTTGGGTTTTTTTGTTGTTTTGTTTGCGTTTTTTAAATAATTATTTATATATACTTTGTATCTTATTTTTGCCTTATGTTTTTGGCTAATTGAAAATCACTGGTTTTGTAGCCTGCTCATTTCATACCTATGTATTTTTGCTCCTCTATGCTCATTTATAACTGCAAAAATTTTAGAGATGGACACATGTGATACTCAAAATAATTCTTAACATCTTACAAACAGGAATCTGACTCCAACTATGAGCTATTATCTTTTGAAGTTCTCTGTCTTTTGTTAAAATGGCTGACAGATCTAGAGTTGACAATATCACTTATCACATTCTAAAGTAATTTCTAGATTAATTTGCATTTTGGGTATCTTTGTGTATATGCCAGTGCTCTCCAAATGCAACACTTTCAACATAAGAACAGGTTTTAACAAAGATCCTCTGCTAGTTACAAATCCTTTCAAGAATTATTTTTAAAGAATATTTTTTTTCTTTTTAACTTTGCCCAGTTGATCTCTTCTTATTTATTCTTTTGTTGCTCCAAACCAACATTTTCTTCTATCATTAGAAATGTGTCTTCAGAATACAAGGAAAAATATAAATGCTAGAATATGCTAATCAAATATTTATCCCTATTTACATGTCATGCTAAACAGCTTCTAAAGTACTGGATGCTTCAGTTCATTCATTTCAAGGTGACTTGCTAGACTACTTGGCAATTTTGAAAAGCTATCAACTTATTTAGGTGTCTGCATAAGTAAAACTTTCATGCTGATTGTCCTGGGCTTGCTATTTTTGTAAATGAAAAGGAAATGAAGAATTTCAGGAAAATTTCATAAAAGGACATTATTTCCTTCATAGTCAATATAATCAGGACTGCCACTCTTAGCAATGTTATCTTTATTATTTCATGCTGTTATATCCATTTAAATCATTCCCTTTATGTATGAAATAAAACTTAATTCATGACAACAGATTCACTGTCCTGAAGGTATCAAAAGAATTTAACCAAGAACTGCTTTTCAGTAGCTACAAACAATTTCTCTCTCCTTCCCTCTCCATGCTGCTTTTCCCAGTAATTCCTTCGAATTCGAAGTATCTGTCGGGTTCTCATTGCTTAGTGATGAATAGACCACAATCTACTTTACAATACATGCGCTTTTGTCACCAAACTGGGAATAAGATATAGAGCAAATCTTAAGAAATTCCATTATACCAGGGCAGTATACATATCTGTACCTCAAAGAACATTTCTAAAGGCTGATTTCTTTTTTTTTTTCCCTCTTAAAGAAGTTTACAGTCTTAAAGAAGTTCTGACTTTTCCTTTTTTGTCTTGTGCCACAGGCTTTTCAGACCTATCTACAAGATATAAAAGAGGATTAGTTCACAAGTCAGGTGTTAAAGATTTCTCACCTATTTTTAGCCTGGTTTATTAATGAGATGTGCCTTAATGTGGTCACTCATTTTTCTCTTCTGTCAAAGTTGGGCTCTTACGCATTGAAGACTTCAAACTGGAGCTCAATTTCCAATCACAAATCCACTTCTCTCCAAGTTTTTATTGCACTTTTCTCCAAACTTCTTGTCATTGATTCTTTGAAATGTTTCCCTCTCCTCTTAGTACTGTATTTGCCACCTCTGACTTTTCTGCATTGCCATATACATGTGGGTTTTGTTTTGTGTCAGAATAATTTGGTCTTGAGAGACTTTGTGATTGTCTTCATTTTCTTCCTCTAAAAAGAGATGCCTTTCTTTCAAAAACACCATAGCAATTTCCATTACCTCATGCTCAGTAAACATGTTTCATTCAGCTGCTGCAGTTACCCTGTACAAAATGAGGTTTTAATATAAAAGTTATTATCCCATCATTAATTAAAACCAAGCCCCTAAAGTATAATTCATGGAAAAAAAAAATTCACAATCATACATTCTTTGTGTGGAACTTTCAAAAAGTTTTAAGAATCTCACCACAATTCTAAATCTACAGCTAGAAAGTATGTCTTCAGCCAAAAGTGAGACTGAACAGAGCAGCTGGGTAAATAAAATCAGAAGATTCTTTGAAGACCTGAACTCTGAATAGCCAAGAGTAGGTGTGAGCCGTCCTTTAGGAGAGGCAGCCCTAAACTCTTCTACTCTGTGAATAAAACACCATTACAGGTAGGTTACAAGAGACCAAAAGGAGCAGGTGACCTGCTGTTATGCTCACAGGGGTGAGTCCAGCTCTCCATGGAACCTTAGCTGGGACCTGTTACTTGTTCGCTGGAAGGCAAAACCTATTTATTTCCCCCTAACTGAAAAGGTGTTTTGTAAGGTTCACGCGTGCAACTTTTCGTCTTGGAGTAGTGGATTGCCCCACTGTGTTCAGTGGGCTGAAAGGCCTACAGACAGGCCTGTAATAACTTCCAAACAGAAGAAGGTTTTAGCTATCTAGTCATGCTCCCTGCCCACCTCTCTAGATGCAATCTAATGGAGCCTTTTGCCTGTGGCCACAATGCAAAACACCAGTTCTGAGACTAAATAGCTTTGGTGTCTCTGGATACTTTCAAATGATCATTGCCTTTTGTGCTGAGGATATAATCCTCCAGTGGTCGTTTTTAGATGGTTCAACTATGCCAGTCTTGCAAACTGAGGCACATAAGATGGAACAGGCATTGTATTGATCTGACATTACTCTTACCAAAGACAAAATGCTTGGTGAATGCTGCTAGAATTTTATTCTTCAATACACCTAACACTAGGAAATTGCCTTCCTCTGAACATTATAGCACTGAAAGATTTTATTCTTTTTTTTTCCCCTCTAACTAGCTTTGCAAGAAGGGAGATATCTCTACAAATTAGTCATAATGACTTGTGTTATATCCATTTGTATGTGGTCTGCCAGTAGGTTCTGCAACCTGATCAGGCATAATCAATGCAAGAATAGGGATGTAGTATAAGAACTCTCCTAGAATTTGTGAACCTTGAGTTAAGTTCAGGTGAAATACAGACATTGTTGTTCAGAAAACAATGAGGTTTGCACTTTGCTGCTTCCAGAAGTATTCTTAAATAAGGCAAAGGAATTCATAGTAAGAAAGATAACTCACAATGTCTACATAGCTGTTGGAAAGAAAACACAGAAGAGCATAAGCAATACAGGGGGTTCCTGGAATGCGTCGATGATAACTTCCTTCTGCAAGTGATAGAGGAACCAATGAGAAGAGGTGCCGTACTGGACCTTGTTCTCACCAACAAGGAGGGGCAGGTGCGGAATGTGAAGGTCGAGGGCAGCCTTAGCTAAAGTGACCATGAGATGGTAGAGTTTGAGATCGTTAGGGCAGCAAGGAGGACCCACAGTAAGATCACTACCCTGGACACCATGAGAGAAGACTTTGGCCTCTTCAGGGATCTGTTTCGCAGAGGGGATAAAGGCCTGGAGAGAAGAGGGGCCAGGAAAGCTGGTTAGTATTCAAGGATCACCTCCTCCAAGATCAGGAGTGATGCATCCCAACAATGAAGAAGTCAGGCAAAAAAGCCTGGAGGCCTGCATGGATGAACAAGGAGCTCCTGCACAAACTCAAGCAGAAGAAGGAAGCCTACAGAGGGTGGAAGCAAGGACACTTGCTTCTGGGAGGAATACAGAGAAATTGTTTGAGCAGCCAGGGTTCGGGTTAGGAAAGATGAAGCCCTGATAGAATTAAATCCAGACAGGGATGTCTAGGGCAGCAGGAAAAACTTGTCCAGGTTCATCAGTGATAAAAGGAAGACTAGGAAAAATGTGGGCCCTCTCCAGAAGCAAACAGGAGACATGGTCACCTGGGTTATGGAGAAGGCTGAGGTTCTCAACAACTTTTTTGCCTCCGTCTTCACTGGCAAGTGCTCTAGCCACACCACCCAAGTTCAAGGCAGGGACTGGAAGAATGAAGAACAACCCACTGTAGGAGACCAGGTTTGAGACCATCTGAGGAACGTGAAGGCGCATAAGTCCATGGGACCTAATGAGATTCCTCTGTGGTCCTAAGGCAATCGCAGATGAAGTTGCTAAGCCACTATCCATTATATTTGAAAAGTTGTGGCAGTCTGGTGGAGTTACTGCTGGCTGGGAAGGGAAAGGGGAAAAATTACCTCCATTTTCAAAAAGGGGAAAAAAGAAGAGCCGAGGAACTACTGGCCAGGCAGTCTCCCCTCTGTGCCCGTCAAGATCATGGAGCAGATCCTCCTGGAAACTATGCTAAAGCATGTGCAAAATGAGGAGGTTATTGGTAACAGACAACATGGGTTCACTAAGTTGGAGTTGGCGGGGCTCATTGACAGAGCTTTGAACTAGATTCAAAGGGGGATGGGGATAGATCCGGGCTTGCTAGCAAAAAGCCTGAAAGCGACATGCTGGCACTAGATTTGGAAAAGGAAGGGGGCAAAACTGGGCTCCTTAGGAATAAGTCTGGGGGTGGCAGAATTGCGGCTTCCTCCACTAAAAAGGAGAAGGGACCAATAGCCCAGCTGAAGTGCTTATACACTAATGCACGTAGCATGCGCAGCAAACAAGAGGAGCTGGAAGCCATTGTACAGCAGGCTAATTATGATGTAGTCGCCATCACAGAAATGTGGTGGGACGACTGGCACAACTTGAGTGCTGCAATGGATGGCTATAGGTTCTTCAGGAAGGATAGGCAAGCAAGGACAGGTGGGGTGGGTGGCCCTGTATGTCAGGGAGTGTTATGAATGTCTTGAACTTCATGATGGTGACAATAGCAGTGAGTGTTTATGGGTAAGAATCAGGGGGAGGGCCAACAAGGCAGACATTGTAGTAGGAGTCTGTTATAGACCACCCAACCAGGATGAGGAAGCAGATGAAATATTCTACAAACGGCTGGGAGAAGTCTCAAAATCATGAAATCTTGTCCTTGCGGGGGATTTCAACTTGCTGGATATCTGCTGGGAACACAATACAGCAGGGAGGGAACAGTCTAGAAGGTTCCTGGAGTGTACTGGGGATAACTTCCTGATGCAGCTGGTGAGGGAACTGACATGGGAAGGTGCCCTACTGGACCTGCTGTTTGTAAAGAGAGAAGGACTTGTGAGGGATGTGATGGTAGGAGGCTGTCTTGGGAACAGTTATCATGAAATGATAGAGTTTTTGATTCTTGGAGAAGCAAGGGGAGGGGTCAGCAGAACTGGTACCTTGGACTTCCAGAGGGCAGACTTTGGTTTTTCCAGGAGCCTGGTTGACAAAGTCCCTTGGGTAGCAGTCCTGAAGGGCATGGGTTCACTAAGGCATAGTCATGCTTGACAGATTTGATGGCCTTCTACAACAGGGTTACAGTGTTGGTGGATAAGGGAAGAGCAACTGACATCAGATACCTGGAATTAAGGAAAATGTTTGACACTGTCTCACGCAATATCATGGTCTCTAAATTGGAGAGACATGGATTTGATGGATGGACCACTCAGTGGATAAGGAATTGGCTGGATGTTTGCACTCAAAGAGTTGCTGTCAATGGCTCCATGTCCAAGTGGAGAGCAGTGACAAGTGGCATTCCTCAGGGGTCGGTACTGGGACCTGTACTGTTCAACATCTTAATTGGCCACACGGGCAGTGGCACTGAGTGCAACCTCAGCAAGTTTGCTGCTCAGCTGTGTGAAGCACTAGACATGCCAGAGGGAAGGGGTGCCATCTGTATTGACCTGGAGAGGCTTGAGAAATGGACCTGTGCAAACCTCATGAAGTTCAACAAGGACAAGTGCAAGCTGCTGCACATGGGCCGGGGCAATTCCAAGCACAAATACAGGCTGGATGGGAGAATAGATTTAGAGCAGCCCTGAGGAAAAGCACTTGGGGATGTTGGTTGATGAGAAGCTCAACACAAACCAGCAATGTGTGCTCTCAGCCCAGAGTACCAACCATATCCTGGGCTGCGTCAGAAGCAGCGTGGCCAGCAGGTGGAGGGAGGTGATTCTGCCCCTCTACTCTGCTCTTGTGAGACCCCACCTGGAGTATTGCGTCCAGCTCTGGGGCCCCCAACATAAGAAGGACATGGACCTGTTGGAGTGAGTCCAGAGGAGAGCCACGAAGATGATCAGAGGGCTGGAGTACCTCTCCTATGAAGACAGGCAGAGAGTTGGGTTTATTCATCTTGGAGAAGAGAAGGCTCTGGGGAGTCCTTGTGGCAGCCTGCCAGTACCAAAAGGGGGCCTGTAGGAATGATGGGAGTGTAGTAATAGGACAAGGAGTAATGGTTTTAAAGTGAAAGAGGGTAGATTTAGATTAGATGTTAGGGAGAAGTTCATTACTCTGCAAGTGGTGAGGCACTGGAACAGTTTGCCCAGAGAAATTGTGGATGCCCCATCCCTGGAAGTGTTCAAGGCCAGGTTGGATGGGGTTTTGAGCAACCTGGTCTAGTGGAAGGTGTCCCTGGCCATGGCACGGGGGTTTGGAACTAGATGATCTTTAAGGTCCCTTCCAACTCTTAACATTCTATGATTCTATGATATTGTGAGACTGGAATAAGCAATAGTGGAATAAGCAATATGAACTGAATTATTGCATCCTGCTCTTATTGAGTTTTTATTAATTGTTTCTGTGTGTGAATAAGTGTGCAGGATTAACATTGTAAAGAAATTCTCATACCTTGATTTCTGCTGAGAAAGTCACAGCTAGGCTTGGAAGAATTTGGCCCACAGAGAATATCTGAGATAAGTTGATGGTTTTAACGGGTCTTGTTCACCATCATAGTTACAGTAACATAGATATGTATTTACTTGATTCAGCTCCAATTCTGTGATTAAAAATCAGAAATTTTACTCCAAACTGGAGCCAAGTGTTAACCCCATTCAAGCAGCAGGTGATGTCTCAGTGTCACCAGATTAGGGTTCAGCATGGGCAGTAAGTCTAACTTAGAAAGGAAGCTTTAGAAACAGCTAGCAGGTCTAGCCAGTAGTTTTAAAAAGCAGTCAACTTCAAACATTTGCACAGTATTATGAAGTAATAAGTCCTTAGGAAAAAGTAGTCACAGTGTCCCTGAGTAATTGCAGGACATGGATTCAACACTATGAAACTTTGCTATCCACTTTCAATCACTGCCTATTTAGGTCCAAGAATGTAGCAAGGGAAGGAAAGAGGTGAAATTGACTGAGAGAATGGAAGAAGGGGTTTGTTTCAGGTGGGTTTTTTTTTGCTTTGAAAACAGGAAAATGTCTGATTGACCTCCCTTTGAACAAGGCATTATAAAGAGATATTCCTACTAAAATTAATGTTTCAGTTGCTTTTTGTACCTGAAAGCCTGGCACTGAGTATTCCTACCTCATTTCATTATTAGTTTCCATGTTTTACTTCCTTTTGCAGCTCCTGTTATTTTGACTTAAACCTTTGAAATTCTGCAGTTTCTTCACTGGTAATTATCACATCAATTTAACTAGAAAATTTAGTGGAATTACCCTAGTGAGTAATGTAAACTTATGGGTGAAATAATTGCAGATCAAACCTGTATCCTACACTATTTTTCTACAAAATTATTTAAATATGCAGCCCATCTGTGCTGCCCTTACTGATTATTTATTTATCTGTTAGGCATACGGATAGTTTTAAGTGAAATTAGCCATATATTAAGGTACTACTCACTAAGACAATGGATTTGTAATAATTATCAGTAACCTTATTGATTAACATTTTCAATGGAAATACTACATTGTATAAAATGGCATTAAAATGTATAAAGAATAGAAATTCAACTGTCTTTAAATCACTATCTCATATCCTTAATTAATGCTCAAAAGTATGATATTGAAATAGTTCCACTGTTTTATCTTAATTAATAACTGGGTGTCCTCCAATTAGAAATCCAGTAGGAATCAAACAATGCAACTACCCCTTCTTTTTACAGTAGATATTTTGTGAAATATAACCATTTGAAAATTAAGCATGATTTGGCCTGAGTACCAGAAAACAAGTAACGTAAGGTGAGGAATGGTTCAGACCATTGTATACACATGGGAAGCAACAAGAATTTAACAAAGTTTCAGCTTGTATCTATATGAAAATTAATTTAAGACCCCAAGTGAATTTTGAATAGTTTCTGCTGAATGATGCCATGTGCCAATACTGTTCCAAATACCAGCTGCCTTGTCAATTTAAATTGTACAGAAAAAAGGCATCCCAATATTTGAAAATTTTTATTTGTAGACTAATTCATTGTCTTCCACATCAGCACTATCAGAATAGTTCACTGAGAAGTAAAATTCTGATGTCCATATTCAATTGAATCTAAGACTTTAATTGAGATATCCAAGTTATGATGCTTATTATCCTAAACTCCTTCTATGGTCAGTGTGAAAAAAGAAACAGGCACTTTCAAAAGCAGCTTCATTCCTGAGATGGATGGCAGTGCCTTCCTTTCCATTGACTAGAGCAGTTTAGAGCAACATTTCTAAAGATTCCTCATGTTAGATAGACGAATATAAGCCTTACTAAGTTTAACTCTTAGTTCTTCATTAAGGCCTCTCACTGTATGTATTCTCTTGAACAAGCCATGAAACACACAATAACTAATAATTCCAACATATGAAGTACTATGAACATTTTGTTTGGCATAAAAAACCTCAAGTGCAATATAAATTTGGGAACTTTGCCTATTTTTATATTTGTTTAATTGTTGAACTGAAACCATACAAATTTTGAAGTGTTTCAGGTTAATGTTCACATCACACATTGATGTTAGCGTTCACAAGAAACCTGGAAAGCCTTAGAACATTCATACACACAAAAAATTTTTAGAAAAACTAAAAACTTGGAAAAAAATCATATTACAGTTTTTTCAATTCAACTGCTTTCCCTGAAATAAACACTTATCTAGAGAGGCTCAATGGTATTGATCCCAAATTCTAAGTAATCCTTCAGAATAAACTAGAGCTACAATTGAAAAAATGAAGTTATTTTTCATTGGCCTTCAAATTACATGTCTCCACTGAAATTTCCATTGAAATCAGTAGAACACCCTATTTTTCACACATAATTAAAAGCTTTCAAAAAATTTAATTTAAAGTCTTTCAAATCTTGAAGACATAAAAATATCTTTCTGAAGCTCTAGCAGTTCAATAGTCTACTTAACTGAAAAGCTGTGTGTACCCTGCCATTCTGGTTATCCATTCCTCAGCTCAGGAAGTCACTTCATCCTCCAATTCTCAGATCAACCCAGTACTGACTTGAGTTCGACATCAATGTCATGTGTTTATGCACTCCTTTGGCTTCCACTTCACTTCTATCCATGCTCCCTTAGGTACTGTAGTAGTTTTTCCCTTTCTTCCCTTCACCTTGGGAAAGGACCAGCTGAGTCTGGTTTTCTCCTGTCTAGTTCCAAAACTGTAAGGAAGCAGAGAAAAGGACTGAAAATAGCTGTCTTAGAATTTACGTAAAGGAAAGGAGAAGGGAGAAAAAAAGGGCTTCCTTTGAGAACTTTATGGAAGCTGCTGAAAAGCAGGGGAAGAAGACCTAAGTGCTTTTTTCACGGCAAGCCCTAACTGGAAGCTATTCCCCAGAATCAGAAGCTAAACAGGAGTAAAACATGCTACACTATTCCAGGAAGACCTCCAGGAATAGCCAATCTGGAGCATTACCTTAATTACATTTAGGAGCACCTCTTTCTTAAAGTCATGGACAGAAAGACAGGGTTTTATTTATTTTCCTTTGTATTCTTATCAAAACATACAAGGGATTTTTAAACAAATCTTTGTATCTGGTTTAGGTTATTTTCTTAATGCTGCTCTATTCCACGTGAGTTGTTTGTATCGATTGTAGATAATGAAATCATCTGTACATTTGTATTATAGCAAGAAACACATCAAATGCAATCACAGTCAATTACTGAGACAAAGTTGAACTGCAATAATACATGTTTTAACATTTTTAGGAAAAATAGCCTACTGTTAGACAATTTAAATCTGCACAAATACAGAACAGAACAGCTTAAGTAGTATTTCTGCAGGAAATGATTATGTAGTGGTGTGCAGAATCAGAAGCTAAACAGGAGTAAACCATACTACACTATTGCCCAAAACCCCATACATGGTTATATGCATATTAAGAGAGGTGCAAAAATATTTGTGCAGAAGTGGTGTGATATCAGTGGGAGTCCAGCATCCAAGTTTTGACAGTACATTTGTAAGAAAGATGGAGAGAGTTCAGAGGAAAGCAGCAAAAATCGTTAGTTTAAGAAAATTAGTTACAAGAAAAGATGTATAAAATTTTGGCTGGTTAACTGAAGGAAGTGGAAATTGACAAAGGAAGTGATAACATGCTGCTGCAAAAATGAAGCAAAAATCTGTTTTTCATATCTGGTGTATAAGCAAAGATATAATGGCTTAATTTATGGCAAAGTACATTAAGGAGATAAGTGCCTAGCAGAAAATATGGTGAAGCACTGGAAAGGATTTGCTGGAGCAGGTGTGTAGTCTCCATTGGCAATATCTATCAACAAGTTGGACAACAATTCTTTCTCCCAAATAAGTTAAAGTCACCATCCAAACTAGCATAAGATACACAGCACAAGTAACAAAAACTTATTAGAACTGTATAGCCGGAATCCATTTCATTGTGTGAGGTAAATTCCTGCCTCACCTACAGTCATGTAAACCAGAAGTAAATGCAGCACTTCATGGAATTAGAGTAGTAATGTCAGCTGAAAATCAGGACCAGTCTTCTTTTGGCAGTACAAATTGTTGTACTGTCTTCAAATTCTGTAACACTATCACAATTCCAACATGAGAAGTCATCAAATATCAGCTATTAGTTTACCCTCAGGTCTTATGTGCACCTCCAAAAACTCTCTCATACCTCTGCACCTCTTGGAGCAATGCTATAGTCCTCCAGCACCAGTCCCAGAGTCAACCAGTCATGTGATTTCAAATTCTCCATGAGTACAGACTTCTAAAAGGCAAATTTAAGCCTATTAGTGATTTCATTTCCTAATTATCATTGAAGCCTGGTAGGAGTAATCTGGAGATTACCTAAGATCTGTGGACCTTATTTTGAAAACCAATTTTTTGAATCAAAGTGAAATAAATGACCACTTTCATTCACACCGAAACTAGCAAACAAGCAAGGGTTATTACTTAAAATATATTCTTTTATTCTGCTTTCTATTGGTAGTTTTTTAAATTCTTTTTCTCCTTAGCATTGGTTTGATACCTATGAAGAACTTATTTGACCTAAATCTCATCTTAGAGTTTATTTGATATCTCATTTTGAGAAACAGCAGAAAAAGTGGTAACCAATCTTAGTTATTAATATTAGCATAACGTTAACAAATGTCTGCATTTTTTTCTGTAAGTTCATTACTGATCTGGGCCAAGGGTCCTCCTAGGTGGGCTATACTCGCTCTTACTGCAACAGTTGAAGGTACCAGTTCCCCAGGCTGCCTGTCTGAACCTCTGCTATGGGTCACATCTGAGGTAAAAGAGCAGCAGAGGGGAATTTGTGACACGCTTTATCTGCACCCATTCATATTCTGGTGCATTCACACAAACTGCCAGGGAAACTGGGTGCTGAAGAGTAGTGTCTGACCTGGGGAAGACTGAGGAGGAAGCAAACATTAGCTCCTGCCAGCTCTGCGAGGACAGCAGTAGAGTCTGGTGGTAGGGCCAGACAGCTGAGGTCATTCACATCTTCAACAAACAGCTGTTTGCTTCTGGGCACAGCGGTCCCAGTCCTCAGATCCTACAGACACTCTGCCGGCAAATGGCACTCTCTCAAGCTGCTGTTAACAGTTGCCTTCTATCTTGTGTCCTAATATTAAGCCCGGGTTAGATAGAAATTATCTACACCAATGCCAACTAAACTGTAGGCAAACATAAAATAGTCAAATCCTTTAATAATCTGCCTTAGAATATGAATTTTAACATACTTAGAGCAGACTGCACAGGGAGAACAAACCTGTTTGATTGGGGAGAAGCACTGACCACAAAGAAGAAAAGCTGAAAGAAATAAAAAGGCCTATTTATAGAAGTTGCCAACTAGTTCTTTTTTCCTTGAAATCACTTTCCTGGAATTTTTTGTATAATATTTTCATTTTACTGATGAGTGGGAGGAATCAGAACAAAGCAAGAAAAGCAGGCAGCCTGTTTTTTAAATGACTGTTTATATTTGTCCTTCTTGGACTCCTTTCCCAAAACATACCACAAAGAACATTCCTTTCTCTTCTCCCAGTAATGTCTCTTTCTTTTCCTCCCTTTCACTTTTTCTAGTGTCTTCCATAAGGCTAGGGTAGTATTTTATGGAGACGAGAATCATAAAGAGGAAGAAGGAACTCACCAGTATACAGCTAGACAAGGACGTGACAAACCTGGCTTTAATTTCTACTTTTGCCACAGATTTTCTCTAACACATTTGATTTAATTTCTCTTCCATGGCTTCCCATCTGTGAAATGTGGATAATTATTCTGCTTTTGCAGACAGGTTCTGCTGAATAAAGCTACTTTCTGCTAAATGACATCCAGTCGAAGTAACTTCCTCCCTTTTTTCCTTTTTGAAAGTCTCCCCTGCTCCCCCCCAACTTTTGGAGAGATTCAATTACATTGACCTTCATAAAAAAAAGTATTACGGGAAGATATAGTCTCCCTGTCACATGTCTGAGTACAATCATCACTGCTTATCACCACTTGGAACCACAGTGGGTTCCCTTGTTTCATAGGGGCACTACTGTATTTACAGATTTGCTAGGCCAAAATTTTATCACTGAATAGGATGTATTTGGTGATTCTTTCACTAAAATAGGGTGGTATATGTCCCACAGATACAGCCAACTGTTTCATGGGCAAGAACTACATGTTGTTTCCCTAGCAGTATATAAGAATGAAAGTTCCAGCCCTCTTTATTAAACACAACAGGAAGCTTAAAGTCCAGGAATTACTCAAGATATAAAGAAACCTGACGGCCAGGAACACTGTAAGGTCATTTGCTTGTTTAGAAAGGAGCCTGGGAGACTGGCAAAGACATAGTAAAGTTAAAATTGAGCAGTAACTTAACATGAAACTCCAGAATCAAAACCCAACTTGGGCATGCATTAAGAAATATGTTAGATTGGGTTATGTAGCACCTAAAGATATCAAAATCAAGATTCAACCCAAAGAGAGAATTCACATTTAAATCCACCAGCCCAGCTGAATAAGCTGTGAAAGGGGGATGTGGGAAGCCAGGATGAAAAGAAACTGATACTTTTTCCCAGCTGTGCCATAGGGCTTATTTAGATATCATGTCACTGCAGCTTCTCAAACTCTTTTGCAATTGGATTCCTATAGCGAGTACGGCAAATGTGTGCTCTAGCTGCATGTTTACTTCTAGACAATGAACTACCCAAATTATACTTTTAATTTTCTTCTTGCTCTCTATACATAAAAAAGATCATGATAAAAATATTTATATGGTTTCTTGGGAGTTCTTAATAAAAGAAATAATTCTTACCAGTATCCAGACCTATAATTACATTAGAATGGTTTTATGTGACATTTAAGAAACCTGTCAAAAGCTCATATTCTATTTTTTGTCTAATTAAGTTTACTTTTTTCCCACCATGTCACTAGAAAGCAGCCTTGCACCAAACAGACTGACGTAATGTCATGTATGACTGAATTATAACAGAATTCAGCTAGCCTGATGCAATGCTGGAGAAGGCAAATTTATCACATTTCCATTGTCTGGTTATTGTGTCCTAACTTAATATCAGCATTAAAAATACACTGTGAATGTGAAAATAACTTTTGGAAAATTAGAGTGCTTATACTGAAACAGTCTGATTCTTACTCTTTTTTTTTTTCACTTGTCTGTCTTTGATGTGGTATTCTGTACAACTCTTTAGTTACATCAGTCTTGTTAAGGCCAAAAATCAGCATGACATAAATGAATTTCTCAGGTAGGAAATTTTCTCATGTGTTGCATTTTACATTTCCTAAACACAGTTTTGCTATCCAGAAATTACATTGTATACTTCTACTGGGAAAAAAAAAAAAAAATAGAGTTGCTGATGTCCAGCTTCCTTTCTGCCATTTTTTTCTACAGAGTGACAACTCTTTTTCAGCCACTGTTGATGAGAATGTCTCTGAAGCATTTAGTAGCGGAAGATATTATTACAATGTAAGTTTATAAACCCATAGCTGTAGGAAACAATTCTCATTTTGCAGAGCAGTGAACAAAAAAAAATATTGGGCTTCTTTACGTATATTTTTGCATCCTTAAGAGTTTGGCTTATACCTTGTATAGCTTCCTAGAGCTCAGCTAGGCAGGATGTGCCATGCTTGAGGATCAGTAGTCCAGTCTTGAACTGTAATTTAATGGTACTTTTGCATTTAATAGAACTTATTTTTCTGATTTTCTTCCCTTCACTTCCCTCACAAGCAAAACCAAAATAAAAAATCCTGTGAACCCACTGATTTTCATCTAGCAGTGCCAAAATAGACATCACTCAAAATAATGGTCTTCAGTTTATATCTGCTTAAAGTAGGGCTTTTCAATGCACATACCCCTGGTATTTGGAAGACCTGGTGGTTAGTGTTAACAGCCTGGCCTCTAATTCCTTCATATCTTAAACTCTGTGATGGGTACAAATCACTACATTTAGGTCATCTTTTAAAACAGAGAGAGCAGACAATTCTAGTAATATTGCACTTAGCAGTAGTGCTTCTAGCTTTTATTGGTCCAGATGAAGAGCTGGAGTATTTGTGCAGATGATCAAACACTTAGCCTACAGAGTTAAGAAATCACCATTTCTTACCTGGAAAAGAGAAGATGTCTGTATCCTCTGCTAGTCTGTTGCAATCTGAACAAAAATAGTGTTGATTAATCCACAAGATAAAGAGATCACTGACAGTCTAAGCTTGAACACATAATGAAACTGAGCAGTGTGAATACGTTAACAACATTAATTGTATCAGGAGAAAGAGAAGAATGAGTGAGATATTGATTCCATATTTTCAGTGCTGTTTGATTAACTTTT
This sequence comes from Charadrius vociferus, assembly GCF_000708025.1. Taxonomy (NCBI): domain Eukaryota; kingdom Metazoa; phylum Chordata; class Aves; order Charadriiformes; family Charadriidae; genus Charadrius; species Charadrius vociferus. The sequence goes on from NW_009646941.1 coordinate 1,711,310, forward strand.
AAGTATGAATTCATTGCAGATCTTACAATGGATGTGGTCACAACGGAATTTTACCGACTAATTGATACTCTTTCCAAAATGTGATAAACTTAGCCCTTCTCTCTATTTACAGATTGTGAACAAAGTAACTTAGACTATGTTGGGCAACAATATTTGAGTCTACAAACTTCTGTCAAATTAATAGATGTACCTCTACTTTTTGTTTTCAAATACCTGCAATTCATTCATGCAACCATGCAACTAATCACACAAGTCAAAAGACATTTTTCTCTTCCTGAAGCCAAGTTTTTCAAGAATAGCTTTGCAGAAAGTAAAATTTTGTTTCTGAAGAAAACTTTCATGTAAACATTTATTTTTGACAACTATTTTTAAGGAAAAATCTAATTTTTCATAAAATATTAAAAACAAATAGTTTGGGTAAAAGGACAGAACCTCATTTTACAGAGAAAAAAATAAATTACTACAAATTGAAGTTTTGATGGAAATTTTTCAATTCAGTCATACCCATAAATGGACAAATGTCCATTATTGTTGCAGATGAGTGCTTTTTGTTTCTCTAAATATCAGCAAACATTGGTTTATACAAATTACATGGAGGAAGTATTGGTAATATTATCAGATGCAGGGGGTTTTGTGTGAATGGATGATTGTCATGCTCACATCCAGGAATCACTCATTGGTAATAGTGGGCATCATATTAGATATTCCTTTACCATCAAATGTAATTCCAGAAAAGGGGATTAAAATGTCAGTGTATTTATCTGTGAGAAAGATATGGCACTCAGTTCATGCAGTCAGAATTGTGTTGTTTTCACCTACTCTACACATGTATATCAATAAACTTGAAATCAGCAGGAAAAAAAGGAACTCCCTTTTTATATCAAGTTTATAAAAAGAGCTTTTGTGGATACTATTCTCTGAAAAAACATTGACTGATATTTTATCTAATGATTAACTTTCTTTTTGCTAATATTCATTCCAAAATGAAATGTGGCTTTTACAGCATTCTCATGCTATTAACTCATAGGTTTTTAATCAGTATAAGCATAAATAGCTTTCTGCCCAGTCTTCCTGTTTGGGTCTTTGTACCTTTGAATTCACCTAGACATATATAGAGCATTCTTTTAAACTTATTCACACTTTTCAACTAATTTTGAATTCTTTCCAATTAGTTAACAATGGATTTAATATTTGTCATGTCTGTCACTGTTCTTGAAATCTCCGCTCCTAGCATAACAGGATATATAAAATTCTGAAAAATACCCTTCAGTCCATCACTCAAACTGTTAACAAAAATATTGAACAAAGTTGGGTTCAGGACAGAACCTTGTCCATTAAAATAACCTGCCCACTTGATAACAAAGTGTTAACAAGTATTCTTTTAGAGAAAGAAAAAGAGAGAGATAGAGAGAGTAGTATACACTTATTTTGTTACAATTACACATAGATTGCACGTCCCTAGTTTGTTTATGGCATGCATTTTCAAACCTAATGAGCTGCTAAGTTATTGAAGAACCCAGCTTCCAATATTGAACCACTATTCCAACTTGATGCTGCAGTAAGCTGCCAAATAACCTAGCATTGTTTACCCATACACCATCATGCTCTGCCAGCTTCTCTCCTTCTCTCATACTTCCCTACTCGACATTATCTTCTGCCTCCTGGATCCTCACTGTAACATTTAGGCCACTATCCATACCAATATTGGTTACTGTGGGTGGATGTAGGAGTTTTCTGCATAGCTGTTGACTATAACTGACAATTTCATCAAGAAGTAAGGGCTATAGTTGGGCAGCTCATGTGTCTCAGATGCAGCTGACCGCTTAACACATGCTTACCTTCTGGACTATGAATCTGAATTTTGCAATAAGCTCACTATTATTTACTAAGTTAGGCACACTCTGCATTGCAGCAGCTGTAGAGATCACAGAGCATATGGTACCTCATAGCCACTGCTGGGCAGAAGTAGAACCATAGAATCATAGAATTGTCTAGGTTGGAAGGGACCTTTAAGATCATCGAGTCCAACCATCAACCTACCTCTGCCAAGTCCACCACTAAACCATGTCCCTCAGCACCATGTCTACCTGTCTTTTAAATCCCTCCAGATGGTGACTCCACCACTTCCCTGGGCAGCCTGTTCCAATGCTTGATAACCCTTTCAGTGAAGAAATTTTTCCTAATATCCATCCTAAACCTTCCCTGGTACAACTTGAGGCCATTTCCTCTTGTCCTGTCGCTTGTTACTTGGGAGAAGAAACCAACACCAACCTGGCTACACCCTCCTTTCAGAGAGCTGTAGGTCTCCCCTCAGCCTTCTTTTCTCCAGGCTGAACACCCCCAGTTCCCTCAGCCACTCCTCATAACACTTGTGCTCCAGACTCCTCACCATCTTCGTTGCCCTTCTCTGGACAAGCTCCAGCACCTCAATGTCCCTCCCGTAGTGAGGGGCACCTCAAGTTCACCTCGAGTGAACACAGTATTCGAAGTGGGGCCTCACCACTGCTGAGTACAGAGGTACAATCCCTTCCCTAGTCCTGCTGGCCACACTATTCCTAATATAAGCCAGGATTCTGTTGGGCTTCTTGGCCATCTGGGCACACTGCTGGCTCACATGTCAACCACCCCCAGGTCCTTTTCTTCAGGGCAGCTTTCCAGCCACTCTTCCCCAAGCCTGTAACACTGCATGGGCTTCTTGTGACCTAAGTGCAGGACCCGGCACTTGGCCTTTTTAAACCTCATACTGTTGGCCTCAGCCCATCAATCCAGCCTGTCCAGATCTCTCTGTAGAGCCATCCTGCCCTCAAGCAGATCAACATTCCTGCCCAGAGTTCAGTTCTTTTCACAGAAATTGTCCACTACTTGAGTCTCTCCCAGTTTTCACACCTCCTCGTTACACTGTGTGTTACACTGCTTTGCTTTGGCAAAAATCGCTCAACCAACATTCCCACACATCTCCCAAGGGGTGTTTCCTGCTTCTGTTCCCTAACTCCAAATCCCAGTCTTATGCTCTTAAAAAAAAAGCAGCACAGTGTCTCAGTTAGCAACCAAGCTCTGTGACACATACTGGTGGTGAAACGCAGTAAAAACAGGAGTGGTAAAAATGGCGAAGACAGAAGATGATAGTGTGAAATGCCTGATATGATGCCTGGAGAGCAAGGCCTGCAGGCTGAGGAGTATGGAGGATGCCACAAGGCATCCTTTGCATCAGGCCTCTGCAAGTCCCTAATTCTGCCCTGCTCAACTTTTGGTATCCTACTTTTCATTCAAGGACACTTTTCAATACATGTGCCCATAAGGGCTACTGAAAACATTCTGTGCTGTGTAAACAATGGTGTAAAGAAACAAATTTCTTGAGAAGGGGGGGTCAGGTTATTGAATCTCTGTTTAGGGTGTTATTTCTAGAGTCAAAAGATGCGGCGCTGTCCTTAATCATTCCCAGGACTAGACTACTACTACAAGTAGTACAGTCCTGTACTGTTTGGGTACGTCTGATGTATTACTATGGGTAAGTAAAAGCTCAGTGTATTATTAAAGTTGCAGTATGTCACATCTAAGTATCTTTCATTCACAAAGCCAGTTAATCTGCAAAAAATTAAAGTATAGATTCATTTCACCTGATTTGTTCTTTACGATCTTAGGTTTGTGTCATCATTTCTTTTGGATAATTTTAAGTTACTTATTTACTTTATCAAAGTGAGTCTGCCTGAGTTGTTACTCCCTGGTTTCTTTTAACTCTCTCTCACTTTTAAAAAGTGAATACTATATTTACTTTTACCAGTTATCTATGACCATGTTAATTCTCTTGCTCAAGCAGGACCATCTTAAGGCAATTGCCCAGGACCACGTCCAGATGACTTGTAAATATCTCCAAGAATGTTTAACCTCTCTGGCCAACCTGTGTCAGTGCTTGACCACCATCACAGAAAAAAAAATAAAAATTAAAAATGCTTCCATATGTTTCATATGGAACCTCCTGTATTTCAGTTTGTGTCCATTGCCTCTGGTCCCGTTACTAGGCATCACTAAAACAACAGCACAGCCAGCAGGATCAGTGAGGTGAGCATGAGCTAGTGCTAGTGGCCACGTCCAATGAAGAAGATAGGCTATAAGGCAATATTATGGTGATAGGATATAAGGCAATATCATGGTGATGAGGCATGTCCTAGGCCAAGCCAGGAAGTCAGTCCATAGATCAGGCTTAAGATCAGGTCCACTGATCACCAGGCAGGTCCACAGTGGCAAGACAGTACTGAGGTCAAGCCAGGACCCCTACCTACTGCTTGAGATCTGGATCAAGGGGCACCGTATCTAAACGGGGGCATGTTTGGGCTGGATACCAGTAGTACTGGCCTCTGTCCTGGTCCCAGCCTCCAAACATAGCCCAAACCAGGACCAAAGGCCTCAGGCTAAGCTTAAATAGAGCTTCTGGGGCCATGGCTGTGTATGGAGGCCCAAGGTCAGGTTAATTAGGGCCATTAAGGTTTATTAGTGAGCTCAGAAGCCTGACAGATGCCACTCATCATCCCTCTAACCCTTACATTATCTTCTCTAGTCTGCTGTATTGAGCCTGCTTTTCTGAGGTTGCTACTTGGAAGTTGCTCTTGTTCCTTCCTTAACTAGGAAGTTTGTATTAAACAAAGTTGTTTGTGTTATCATTATTTTGATAATTACTAACCAAATTACTTTTCATCATAAACTTTTTCTAACCTTTCACTGCCAAAAATCCCTGAAAAAAAAACCTGCCAAAATTCAGAGATGTTGTAGTTTCCCAAATAACTGTACCTGCTGGTCATCAGACAAACCCAGAAGACCCTCACTTACTGTCCAGTCAGCAACTGCAGATTACTGTGCACAGATCTGCAGCTGTTTGTCACATGGAGATCTTATTAATATGTATTAAAATGAATCATGTACACCATATCAAGACTATTACATGGTAAGGGAAGTTACAGGTGCCCGCTGCCCCCAGCAGTAAGGGAGTCTGTTATGCTGATGCTTAGCCTAGAGACCTGAGGGTCTCTTCTCCAAGCTGATGGATGTGCCTGCTGCTTTCCCACTTGCAGCAAAACTAAGCATGTGTCCTGGAGATACACACAGGACACTGACATGGCTGGTCACACCGACTGCCTCAGACAAGCTGTTGCCTTCAACAATATCTACATACAGGACCCATTTAAAACCACAGACATACACATGCCTTTCCTCCTCTTTGGCTGGCAGAGACAGAAGATCATTAGTGCAGGCACACACACAACGGCCTCTAGGTTCACAAGCACACACACACCTGAAGCACTGGCATGTACTGTATGACCAGTACCCCTGCCTGGATCCTGGCCCTCTTACCAGCCCCATAGGTCCCCTGCTCATGACTGGTTCAGCTTGCTGATCGTTCGCAAATATGCAGCACTCACACTTGCTTACAGGTGCCCCCAGACACCAGTATAGCTCTTGCGCCCACTCAATACCCCAGCCCGGACCCCTTGTTTAGTAAGTTTGGTGTAGTCCCACAGATTTTCCCTCTAATGTCCCAGATCCTCGTGTTTCTCTTGATTCCCTCCTCTCATCAGTTAGAAAGTCCAGGTGACCTTCTCCAAAGCTGTACCTGGAGTTTCTTAATGCCCATCAGTCAAAGATTGGAGACTGGTCTTTGGCATTGTCTCCGCTATCCCTTGTATACCAGACTTGTGTTTCTGTGTGTTCTCATTTATCACTTTCCCCTTCAGTTATTATTACCTTTGCATTGAAAAGTCCTTGACTGGATAACCTTAATAATGCAGATTCTCTGATCTTCCTCATACCCTTACATTACTAACCACTACAACTCTTTCTCCTAAGATATTGCACTTGCAGTCACAAAAAAGACAAAAGGCAGAGGGGAAGATCCAGAGCTTGCATCCATTAAATATTTTATGGTACTGTAATTGATAAATATGCATGCAGAAACGTTACTAGTCGTATTAATGTTTATACTACTTTACTACTATAAAATATTTAATGGAGGAGGGACTTCTTACTTTGAGGGTGGCAGAGTACTGGGACAGGCTGCCCAGACAGGTTGTGTAGTCTCCCACACTGGAGACGTTCAAAACCCACCTGGACACTGTCCTGTGCAACCTCCTTTATGTGAATCTGCTCTGGCGGGGGGTTGGACTAGATGATCTCCAGAGGTCCCTTCCAACCCTGACCATTCTGTGATTCTGTGAATCTGTGGTTCTGTGATATTACTACTATCATCACAAGTATTTTATAAATTTTCTTACACATGTGAAATAATTAGAGATTTTTCATGACGAAAGGCACTATTTAGGTTGCTTTTATTATTTACTTACTACTTACTACTCATATCTTCTTGCAGTCCACCAGTGAGCAATGTGACAGATTTACTACTTGCATAAGTCAATCAGAAAATGCCACCATGTCCTTACCCCTATTCTTCTAAATGCAGATTAAAAAAATTACAGGGAAGGAACTGACTGCACGACTCTGAGCTGCAGTTCCTCTCACTATTGTGTGGTTTATGTACCTTGTATTATATAAAGTAACTCTAATACTTATTATCCAGTCATATCAAGATTATAGGAAAACTTTGTTCCCCCCATGGAAATTAAGAAAATAATTTCTTGCTGATTTTCATGTGATCAGATTTTTAGCCCAGAAATATTAAAAAGCTATTTAGACTAAGCAGTATGTCTTGGACAACATATCTGAAGAAGGATGAGCATTAGAACAGAATATCTTAATTTTAAAAAGCTTATATCAGTCTTAAATCATTTCATTCTTAGCATTGTGCAGCATGTTAGGATCGATGGCTGTTGAGAAAAATGGGGAAACATGAATACTTTTTGTTTCTTGCATTTAATCTTCTCGCCCTAAATCAAGACTGAAAAATGAAAAAACTCAAATTTAAGGCAAAAAACAGGCACTGCAAGGATGTGAATAGAAAATGTGGTAAGTGTAGGTCCTGAAATCCCTCAAGTTATAACATTTTCAAGCTTCACACAGCTCTAAGTATCCATAACTAGCAAAGCAGAAATCATATTTGCCTCCAGAAAACAAAAATTTACAATACATTCAGAATAGGAACTGACAGAAACCTGACTCAGATTTTATTTGCCTAAATGAGATTATGCATAAACCTAGCTAGTTTGAATTCTCTGGCTTAATTCACTTCTGGGTGGAGTCAAGTATATAGCTATGATAGATTTGTTAAGATTTCGACAGTCACAATCTGTCAGTTTACAGATGCAATAGCCTAAAGCCACGTCTGGAGAGGTTTAATCCTTTGATTTAATGTAATATCAAGTCAGGAGGAGTCAGCAGTCCTCCTGTCACATTTGATTCAAGTTTATATATGCAACTATATTTCACTGAAACAACTTCCATTGTATTTTAGCGTATTCCCTTCATGGGATAATTTTAAATAAAAGAGTAAGTATGTGGGTGGTTTCCATTATTCCAAAGGTGATGAAAGCTGAAAAAGAAATGCATTAATATGAAGCGTGTCACACTATTTAGTACTTTGGTGTGTCTTGTCCACTACACAATTACTTTATCAATCTATTAATAGATCTGTTTATTGTAGTCCATTCTCCCTACAACTTTGTTTGCAGTAGTGTAGGTCCACTGATCCAAATTCAATTAGACTCAAGTATATTAATTACTTATTGGTTTGTGCAGGGCAATTTTTTTTGTTTTTCAGGGAAGATACTTGGAAATAAATGCACAGTAGGAAATCACAACAATTAACAATCTTATAAATAATAAAAGCATAACTTGAAGCCTTATTCTAATAATAGTTTTCCAAAGTTATGCACTAACATTGTTCCTTGGTTTCTTTCTACTTGACAACACCTATGGACTGTTATGTTCAAGACTCCCTATAAATAGCCATTGTAACTCAGCATGATATTTTAAGCATAGAAAGCATGAAATTGTTCTGCAACTATTTCAGAATGAGCTGGTCAGTGTGAAGGTGGGGCACTGTTACATGGATAGGAAAAATGTAGCTTTACGAACAAAAAGACTAGGCTAAGCCTCAATATCATCCCACCCACTGGATTTTCATTTACTAGAACACCTCCAAAATTCCTTCAAATTTGGATCTCAAAATGATTTTTAAACTTCTAGAACACAACAAATCACATAATCAGCCAGATCATCAGCTCCTGTAAACCGGCAAAGCTTTTTTGGAGACAATGTTTTTAAGGACAAGTCACATTACAAACCTGGTAAGAATCACAACTAATAGTTCTGGAAAAAGATTTAAAAAAGAGATTTGCACATGCAATTATACATGGCTTAATGTTCTAAAACCTTTTCACATATCCCGTCCACATTTGCTATGTAGCATTTCAATAGATAGTTGGTAGTTATGGAAAGCAATAAGAAATTTTCAGTATGAACATAAAAATATTTAAAATACATTGAATATGTCAAGTAGTTAATTTACCATACTACTGAGAACAGTGATGGTGTGAAGTACAGGTTGTTTTATAAATACAGTGTTCTATGATTTACAGGAAAAAGTATAAGCCAAACAGCAAAATTTGGTTTGCAGCGTAGTCAAAAAATAGTTGTTAGGTGTGTCTGAAAAATATTTATCTCTTATAGGAGATACACATCTAAACCGGGTAAATCTTGCATAGTAGCCAAGATTTCTATTATGTTGGGGCACTGATTCAGCATTCAACCAGGGGAAACTGAATAAGTTTCAACAGGTCTGTACAAGGTAAATTAATTAGCCTGTCTCTATACTAGAAGATGAAAGTGTGTAGGCTACATGAACACTACCACAGAAATAGTCTGTCTTGTAGAATCGGTTCTCAAGAATAATTCCCACAGAGCATAATTCCTACAGGACCTCACTGTAAGGTAATACCAGAGTGTGGTTTTGTGTGACTAAGGGCTCCAGGGCTGACCCTTTCTTTTACATGCACAGTAGTAGTAATTGTAATACTAGCTTTTGTCCTACCCTTTGCTATCTGTACAATTTATTAATGTCAATTTTAGTGCCAGCTCTTAATGGCTAGTGTCCATATGTGCTGCAGGCACCTCCACAGCAGATCCCAGTCGACTCTGTTAGTGAAACTTGGAGAAAGTAGTTAGATTAACCATGCTAACAAATTAGCAACTACCCAGCAAGACAAAGATGTCATATAAAAGACATCTGAACAAATATGTGATAGTGACACACTTAGTTTACCTTTAAAAACAACTTAATTCTGTGTTTGATTTGTAACTGTTTTTAATTGAGATATAAAAGGAGGTCTGATGACTAGGCACAGCAGTTACCTCCTATGTAAGGACTATGTCTGGTTACTCACGCTCATGGCAGACACAAACTTCAACCCAATAAATGACCCTTCTGAAGTTGTTGGGACCACACAATGCATAAGTAATCATGAGCAAGGGTATTTGTCTAGCCCTAGCAAAACAAAGATGACAATTATTTAATTTCAAATGAGTCAAGTCTAGCTGCACTCAGAAATCAAAATTTCCACTGACACAAATGGAATTTTCCTTGAGTAAAGAGGCAGGATCTGGTTAGATCAAAAATCAGTTTAGACCCCAGAGGGAACAAGATGGAACTCTTCATCTCAATGTAAGAGATTGTTCATCCTAAACATTTACGGATTTTCCAGGATTTGTAAATGTTTCATGAATAATGTGGGCCACCCAAATTCTTATGGACAATGAATAGCAAAAGTAACTTTTAAAAGTGTCCAAACTAGAATACAAATTTGAAAATATTTCAGTAAGCTTTTTTAAGATTGATTCACCAACCCCACTGGAAAAGTCAAGGGATGCCTTTAAAGAAGGTGTCAACCCCACAAGCACTTAACTTATACTCAGCTTTACATGTACATATTATTATCTTCTTTCAAGTCTGTAAGTTAGAACCTACTCCCAGTATTCAACTGTCATTCAGTGAAGCCATAATTTTAAGAGGCGTAATTTTACAGAATTAGTCTTAGGTTGTTAATTTTCCTTTTTCATGTACTTCTGGAACTGACATCATATTGAGCAACACAAAAACATTTATACTTAGAAATTAGACTCCAAAACTTTTGATTTTGTATAAAACAATGGAAGGTTTTTCTCATCCTTAGTTTTGAAGGTTTCATATGAAAGACAGCATACTGGGTGATACTCTCTTCAATATTTTGAGTGAACTATGTTGAAGTCTGAGCCAGCCCTGAAGGCATTTAAATATGTGGTTCTAGAAACACTGCGTATTGAAAAACTGTTGTTCAAACTACACACAAAAGTAGACAACCATGTAGCATAGTTGGAGGGAATGTATGGCTTATTATATTTTCTGTAATATGGTACAAATATCCATGCTAGCAAAATACATAAATAAGAGTTACATAGAAACGGACATAATAAGAGACTATTTATAAACACCATTATAGTCAGTGAAAATGAGATTCTTCTCCAGTCCAGATCTAAAATAATTGGAATACAGAATATAAATATTTTTTATCATTTTTGAGAGAGAAGAGTAAACAAAATTACTTTGCAATGTTAATTTTATGACATTTCGCAGCAATTTGCAATGCTGAAAGAAAAGTCTAGGATTATTGAAGTGAGTTGTCTCCTCCCCTCTTGCCAAGTTGAGGGTCGGTTCTTATGCCATCTGTCATCCAGCATATGTTTGTGCTAAGAAAGTTCCTTGCCCACAAAGACAAGACCAACAAGACTAAAAATGTATACTCTTCTAGGTAGCTCACTAATACAGTACTGCAACATTACGACAAGTAGTTGAAATGGCAAAGGCATAACCTAGTAGTTGACCTATGAAGCAGTTCTTCAATATTCTTGTTAAGTATCATGTTAACTGTGGGGAAAAAAAAGACGCATAGATTGAAAAACATTTTTGCTTTCATCATTTCCAAATGCAGTAACAGTTCTTCATGACACCAAGTAGGTGGAAGGAATAAGATATTCTAATTTCCTTCACACTGTGGCCTTGCTACTGCCTCCTTCAGCTGTGAGAAGGGTCTCAGAAAAGCCGTCCCCCAGGTACCTGCTCACAAGGAAGGTCCTGTCATAAATGCCCCAGTTTGTGCATCAGAAGGATGATACTGCATTACCTAGGAATTATCTTCACTGAGTTCGTAGGAGTCGGAGAACATGATAGCCATTATGTTACTAGTTAGCTGAAGAGTAGATAAAGTCACTGAGGACAGTCTTTAGAACTAGAGCTGGATGAAAGTTGCAGGCAAAAGAAAGGTTTTGAGAAAAATGAAGAATGAAATAAAAGGTTTCTGCAAACTCAGTAAAGAACAAATAATTAGGACGGTACTGCACCACAAGATGTTACTTAGTCAAGAGTCAGGTCACCTGTATATATGTTACCCTTGAAAGAAGCTTGCTTAGCGTATTGTTAAAGATCTTCAATGACAGAGGTGTCATAGCCATTTCAAGCAATATATTCCTATCCTTTATCTTCCCCAGAATACTCCTTAATTGTCAAAAAAACTCTTCTAATGACTAATCTGCATCTTTTTAATTTTTTGCAACTTAACCTTTACACTTCTTTTATTCAATGTTTCCTTGCAGGTCATACTTCATATTTCATGTCTTCTGTTTTTGTTTTTGTTTTTGTTTTTTTTCTCTCGTAGCACTTTTCTAATTTCTTTCCTTTGGGTGCACATCTTCCTGGAAATGTGCTGTCAAAGCTGGACTTTGAAATGCAATGATGGTCATGTGCCCTAAGTATATTGCACTTTGCCCTGCTGAATTGCATTGCATGTTCTTAGTTCCTCCAATGTGGGGGAGTTTAATTGTAAGGCTTTTTTGTCCTTCACTATCTCTGTAATTCCTCCCATGAACAAATATCAGATACAATTTCCATAAACTTACTAATTCAGTGTCCAGCTATTAATTACTGAAGAGGGTGGACCCAGGACAGACCTATATGGATAGTAAATTATTGCTAACTGCTCACATATAATTTTCAACAATAATATTTGCATGTTCCTTACACCTGAATTTCATCAAGATTATATAGTTTTCTAATAACAATATCATCTAAAAGAAGGAAAAAAAAAACTTAAGAAAGACAAGATACAGAATATCTCCTGCTTTTCCTTCTCCTACAATCCCACCATTCGATTCAAGATGAAAATTCAGCTATTATAATTTTGACTGTGTATCATCTTTGTTTTCTGCCAGGTAATGACAAAAAGTTCATCTGTTTGCTTTTTCAATATTTTTTGCATTAATCAAATTAAACTAACTAGCATACATAACTGTATGGGTCCTTTCTGTCCTTCACTTCTTCAAATGAATTTTAACTGAATTGTTTTTTCTGGAGAAAAAAGATCCCACTTCCAATAAAGTTAAAAATTTTGGTTTGAGTTTTAAGGCAAACTTTCTGATTTCTAGATTCAAAATAACTTTTGGGTTAAAGTTGTGCATTCTCCCCCCCCCCCCCCCCCCTCCCCTTGAGAAAGTAGTAATTAATAAAAAGGACCTAAAAATTCAGTCCTGCATCTGAAATATTCTTTTTCTCAGGGCCACACTACACTTTTCATTTGACCAAAACTAGTGTTTGTAATTAATTTTTCAGTTTATTGAAAAAGACCATTAAGTTGTTTTTTTTTCAGCCTAACCAAAACTTGTTTGTTTGTTTGTTTTTTAATTATTAGGTAAGCAATGATAATTTTAAATTCCATTAAACCATCAGAAAACAGAATTTCTGTCATCCTTAAATGCAAGGTCTTGATGCATAATTTCTAGGGTGTTTCCTTAGAACTGAATATGTGCAGTTCACCTTAACAAGTAACATTGTACAAAGCATATCTGCTTTACAGAAATGAATCTCAGTGCATTAGCATAAGCTTCAGAAGATTTTGGATTCCTAGTCCTAAAGTCAAAACCTGCAACAAGGACTTTTTACCATGATGAAGTACTCCTTGCTTTACAATATTTTAGAAACATTTGAAAATGACAAAAAATGTGCTAAACTCCACAAAGGCAGGTGTTAATCCTCTAAAATATAATACATGTACAACAGTGTACCTATTATTATTAGATTTACAAAGCATTACTTTAACTTGAGTAGAGTGTTTTGATTTCTTTTTTGGTAAACCTAATTTTAATTTTGACATTTCCTTTTTAAGAAAGGAAACCCAAACTACCTTTACCTCTGATGTTAAACAGAAAATGCAACTCCTCTTATTCACTTTAGAGGACTTATTTACAGCAAGCATTTGATCCTAATGGTAGATGAACACTATCATGGTATTAGCTTTACACTTCTTCCTATTATTTAATAGTTTTTCCATTTTATTTTTAAATTTTCTTCAAAGTTGAATATATAAACACATTTAATATGACAGAGACATCTCAGTATGAATAATAAATTCAGAGGTGCATGCGTCCTATTTGTCCATGCCCAGTTTGTCCATTACTCTGAGTGAAAACTTCATTTGAATCTAACCTATATTCATGTGCTAGTTTTGACATCTGACTCATTTGTCACTCTAAACCAGCAAAACTTATTATTCATATGTATCTCAATTCACTGATCTTTATTGTTTTGAAAAAGCCTGCTTAATGTTTCCATATTTGAGAAGTATTCATATTATTATGGACTTTAAAATAGGGTGACTGTGTAGGGATTCTTTAGAAATGGAAATGAAGAAGAATGTCCTTTCCTACAACGGTATCTGTGATTAAGAGGATACCATCATAGCATTATCTGTGGTTAGGACTCAAAAGAAGTGTGTGACTTCAGTTCACATGTTCTGGTTTCAAACATAAGAAGAAACTAACACTGTTGCATCCAAATCAACATCTGTCTCATTCAGTTCTTCAGGTTGCTTGCCTTGGATAAAATCCCAGTCTTACCTGAGATTTCTGAAGTTTGCTAAATATCATTGAGTCTAGCCCAAAGCATTTGTACTTCATTTTGGCAGCAAAACCCAAAAGAGGGCAGTATAATGCTATTACAGCATTATAGCCTCCGAGTGGGCGAGTCTCAGTCAACTACCTCTTTCAAAGGTCTGTCTCACAGCCTATCAGTTAAAATCTGGCCATTAACAGAACAGCTCTAAGGGGATAAAAAAAAAATAATCTGCACCTGTCTCTGTTATAATCTCAGCATTACACTTAATGAAAGTGTAAAACAACCAGTGTTGTATACATGCATATAAAAAAGCAAGATCTAGTAGTTTCAGCCCATGGGCTGTAGATCTGGACAAATTTCGAGATGATTTGGATTTGCTATTTCAGTTCTGCCTAATTGTATCTTCCATGCTATGAACACATATCTATGTGTTCAAAGTTTTGGGAAAGGGCTAGTCAAACCCCACTGCTATATAGAGTCGATACTATATAAAGAGAAAGAAATAAAAGATTCCCTTTGATTAAAAAATTTGCCAAATTCATAAATTTTTTTCTAAATTTTGGATTTATTTATTTTCCCGTTTCTCTTATTCATCAAACTCATAGAAATTTGGGAAAAATGCACACAAGTATTTTTTAATAAATAGTTGTAAGGAAATAAAGTCTCATGACAGCTGTGTTCCTGTATCACGGAATCATAGAATGGTTTGAGTTGGAAGGGACCTTAAAGATCATCTAGTTCCAACCCCCGTGCCGTGGGCAGGGACACCTTCCACTACACCAGGTTACTCAAAGCCCAATCCAACTGGGCCTTGAACCCTTCAAGAAATGGGGCATGCACAACTTCCATGGACAACCTGGTCCAGGGTCTCACCACCTGCAGAGTAAAGAATTTTTTCCTAATATCTAATCTAAATCTACCCTCTTTCAGTTTAAAACTGTTACCCCTTGTCCTATTGCTACACTCCCTGACAAAGAGTCCCTCCCCATCTTTCCTGTAGGCCCCTCCCCATCTTTCCTGTAGGCCCCCTTTAAGGCCACTAAAATTGCCAGACCTGATTTGCTTTTAGTGAAGCCATGTTGTCTGCCACTGTCACCTCCTTGTTTTCCATGTGCCTTTGTATAGTTTCCAGGAGGATCTGCTTCGTGATCTTGCCAGGCACAGAGGTGATACTGATTGGCCTGTAGTTCCCTGGGTCTTCCTTCTTCAACTCTGTGGTTTTCCTTCTAAGATGTATCACAGGTGATTTTACAAGTTTAAACTGAACAGTCAGACACCATTTCTTTATAGATTTTGACAGACCTTCAACAAATGAAGCTAAACCATGCTCTGCAGTCAGCAAATTGTAATAGTTTTTATCTCAGATTTTCACTGGAGATTAATGGATGTCTCTTCAGTGAGAAAGAAACAACCAACATGGTGTTAGGTAGCATAGACAAAATCACTTTTTTTTCCATTTTTTTCTATTTTCCCTTTTTCCATTTCTGATTTTTTTTTTTCTTTGATCCAGTTCCATGTTTGTGCTTAGTTCCTTTTGCTCTTCCTATTCTGCTAATTAATTTCTGAATGGAAGTGGGCTAGCATGAAAAGCGACATACATACACTCACACTTTCCCTTTGCTAGAGTGTGTTTCACTAGAGTTGCTAGCTTGCTATATTCTTTGTAGACACTACCTGTTGTTTCGTCTTCATCTGCCCTTGGAACTTGATAAATACTTAAAGAAGAGCTTTTATACTGGCTGGCTTGCAAAACAGAAGAGTATTTTGTAGGGACTATTTTAATTCAACAGAAGCTTCTGACATCTTAGGATTTAATTTTCATTTTGAAATCAGATCAAATACTGAGCTTTGAATGGGCTGATTGCATTGCCTTATTATTTGTAGTAACTCAGTTTATGCAGTGATATAAAGTACATTTCTCTAAAGAAAAAGGTCATAAAAATGTAAAACTCAAAGTTCCATTCCAAACACGTTAATTGATATTTTATCATAAGTTTCTCAAAATGTATAATTTTGCTTAAAAAAAGCTGGATTACAGAAATGTTTTTTTTTATTTGAAAGTGTTTAATGAAATTGACAAATACTCAGTTGAGATAGAAAGTTATCATAGAAAACAGTTCATACTTTCAGTTTTAAAAACTATTGGAACATTGAAAAATGTTCTATCAAAAGGTATCAGCCTGCCACTGTTACATGTTTCAAAAGAAGTATGAGGGATTAAGCCCACTGTTGTTAAGTCAGCCTCAAATATCAGTCACAATAAGTCTTCAAGAACTGTCACAGCTGTTACCTCCTTAGTCTGAATTCCTTCTTTGGTGTTTCTAGCTCAAATGTATTTACACTTAAAAAGGTACATAGTATAGTGATTCACATTCAACTGAGAGCCTAATACAAGCTAGGATCTGTGTGGCTGAGGGGCAGCTTTGTTGAAAGGGACCTGGGGTTCCTGGTGGACAGCAAGCTGAACATGAGTCAGCAGTGTACTGCTGCAGCAGTGAAGGCAAACTGGATCCCGGGCTGCATCCACAGGGGCATCACTAGAAGAGACAGAGATGGTATCGTTCCACCCTATACAGCGCTTGTTAGGCCGCACTTGGAGTATTGTGTCCAGTTCAGGTCTCCACAATTCAAAAAAACCACAGCCAGACTTGAATGAGTCCAAAGGTGTGCCATGAAGATGATCAA
The DNA here is from genome assembly GCF_000708025.1 of Charadrius vociferus. NCBI lineage: Eukaryota > Metazoa > Chordata > Aves > Charadriiformes > Charadriidae > Charadrius > Charadrius vociferus. The sequence continues at coordinate 1,727,856 of NW_009646941.1, forward strand.
AGGGGTAGAGAACCTGTCTTATGAGGAAAAACTGAAGGAGTTAGTTCTTTTTACCCTGGAGGAGGCCTGGGGGGACCACATCACAGTTTTCCAGTATGTAAAGGGCATCTACAAAGAGGACAGAGGCTCTCTCTTCACAAGAAGCCATATGAAGAGGACAAGGAGCAAAGGATACAAGTTGCACTAAGAGAGGTTTCATCTTGATATAAAAAATAAATATTTTACACTGAGAACAATCAATCATTGTAACAATCTCCCAAGGGATGTGGTGGAGATCCCATCACTGGAGGTTTTCAAGATGCGACTGGACAGGGTGCTAGATAATCTCATCGAGGCTCACTTTTCTAGGTTGGACTGATGATCTTCCTAGATCCCTTCCAACCTGGGATGTTCTATGATTCTATGATTTGTGGCATACCAATAACAACAGCTGCCTGTGACAACACCAAAAATCAGCAAACAGCTACTACTTATCTTTGCTCATATTCTCTTTTAACATATACTAGAGTTTACTTACGTTAACTCTACTGAATTTAGTGGCCTCAGTCATATCTTCAAACCGGTATTTGCAATTCAGTAGTGTCTTTATACTTGCAGTTAATGTTTTTCCCCTAAGTCTTCATATATGTTTGGACATATATATAGTACATAAGTACTACATATGTACATATGTACAAATACATGAGAAAACAATAAAGGATCTGATTTAAGATGTTACTTAACGCAAGAGCTACATGTATTGTCTGTTGTAAGATTTAAAAATGCTATGAATTTTAGCTTGGACTTAAGTCATTTATTCCTGTTCTTGGAGTTATTCAGCTATGGAAGTCTGTACCTAACATAAGACAAAATTAATGTAATATTTTTTAATAATGCACTTATTCCTATAAGTATTTGTCTAAAATAACTGAGCTGCTTTGGTAACCAGTATCCAAAGCAGCGTGTTTCAACATGGAAAAATACTGTGTTTAGGAGGTCTATAATGAGCAATTCAAGAGAGTCCAGAAGTTTCCTGAGTCACAATGGAGCATAAGCTGAGTAAGGCTTTGAACGTTCCTTTTGGAATTCTTTCTTTATCATCGTTCTTTTTTTCATAGAACTATTTATAATGCAAGAATGAGACTAGGTGTGTCAAAATGTAGTAAGCTTCACCATTTTAAAAGGAAACAAAGATTGGTAAAAGACATGCATGACTCATGATTATGAACTGTTATTCCATAAGAGTCTATGTCTACAAAATCTCAGTATCTGAAAAAATTAATATTTTAAATGAAGCTAATTGACAATGGGTTTATTGAGACTGGATTTATGAGTAAAATAATGGTTTCTCATTGGATTTTTTAAAATTCTCACCAACACATATCAAATAATTCTGCCTTAAAATATTTCTTTTAAAATTCTGTTTTACAACATCAAACCAAAATACTAAATATGCTCAATGTAGCATAGAATTCACTTCAGCATTATGATCTTCCAGAATTTTCATACACAGTCCAGTTTCTCAAAACAACACAATTTAGCTGGTTCCAAAACGATATTAATTTATGCCTAAAAGAGAAGTGAAAAAACTGCAGAGAGGTATAAAACCATAGTTCTCAGTGATAACATTTGTTATATGCTGGATGGCTCGCTGGTTATGAGTACAATGAGAAAGGAGGTAAAAAAGAATACCTTGCTCATATTTCTCAGTCACTAAAAATTCAGCTTCTCTTAATCACATACATGACTAAAATATATTCTCCAGCTACTTCTGGACCATTTAGATTTTTACACTTTACAATTACCTTGCTTTTTCCCCAAAACTGTTTCAGAACAAACATTTCTGTTTACATCATTATACAGAGTGCAAGTGAAGTGTAAGAACTTTACAGCTGCAATGACAGTGGCATATTTTTAAATGAAATTATGTCAAAAGATGCTTGGACTCAGACTCTGGACATGTGGGTTCTCTTCCTGGGGCTATAACTGAGCAATAAGGCTGTGGGCACCAAAAAAATCTTTGCTCTTCAACGCTTTTATTTTTCTTTCATTCATGTCTCCTTTCTGTTAAACTTTTCTTCATCACCTTTAAGTTCTTCAGGATTCTTACCGGATATCATAAAAAGCTTATCTTAAATAGCATCACAGGTCAACTGAAGAGCACCTGGAGTGCAGAACAAAGGAATTCCAGCCACTCCAGCCAGTAAATCAGCTTCATCAGAGGCCAAACTTAAATATCTCTATAAAAACGCATGTAGCATGGGGAACAAACAAAAGGAGTGGGAGATGTGTGCACGCCTGCAGGGCTATGATCTTAATGGCATTATGGAGACATGGTGGGATGGATCCTATGACTGGAGTGTTGCAATGGATGGATACAGAATCATCAGGAAGGACAGGCAGGGGAGAGAAGGAGGGGGTGTGGCCCTCTATGTCAAGAACCAGCTGGAGTGCATGTTGCTCTGCCTGGGGATGGGTGAAAAGCTGACTGAGAGCTTATGGGTAAAGACTAAACGGAGGGCAGGGACAGGTGATGTTACAGTGGGGGTCTCCCACAGACCACCTGACCAGGAAGAACAAGCAGATGAGGCTCTCTATAGACAGACTGGAGCAGCCTCACATTCACAAGCCATGGTCCTCATGGGGGACTTCAAACAACTCGATATCTGCTGGAGGGACAACACAGCAGAGCATAAGCAATCCAGGAGGTTCCTGGAATGCAT
>NW_009646941.1:1730806-1736110 GCF_000708025.1 Charadrius vociferus
GGATGAACAAGGAGCTCCTGCACAAACTCAAACAGAAGAAGGAAGCCTACAGAGGGTGGAAGCAAGGACACTTGCTTCTGGGAGGAATACAGAGAAATTTTTTGAGCACCCAGGGATCAGGTTAGGAAAGCTAAAGCCCTGATAGAATTAAATCTGGACAGAGACACCAGGGGCAACAAGAAAAGGTTCTACAGGTATATCGTTGATAAAAGGAAGACTGTGGAAAATATGGACCTCTTCAGAATGAAATGGGAGACCTGATTAGCCACGATACAGAGAAGGCTGAGGTACTTAACAACTTTTTTAGCTCAGTCTTCACCACCATGTGCTCTAGCCACACTGTCAAACTTGCAGAATGCCAAGTCAGGGACTGGGAGAATGAGGTACTCTCCACTGTGGGAGAAGACCAGTTTTGAGACTGTCTGAGGAACCTGAATGTACACAAATCCATGGGACCTGATGAGATACATCTGCAGGTCCTAAGGGAACTCAAGGGTGAAGTTGTTAAGTCACTATCCATGAAATTTGAGAAGACATGGCAGTCTGGTGAGGTCCCTGCTGACTGGAAAAGGTAAACAACCCCCCTTTTCAAAAAGGGAAAAACAGAAGACTGGTGAAATTACAGACCGGTCAGTCTCACCTCTGTGCCCGACAAGATTGTGAAGCAGATCCTCCTGGAAACTATATAAAAGGCACATGGAAAACAAGGAGGTGATCAGTGACAGCCAACATAGCTTCACCAAGGGCAAATCATGCCTGACAACTTTGGTGGTCTTCTGTGACGGGGTCACAGCTTTGGTGGACAAGGGAAGAGCAACTGACACCATCTACCTGGACTTGTGCAATGCATTTGGCACTGTCCCATACAACATCCTGGTCTCTAGATTGGAGAGACATGGATTTGATGGATGGACCACTCAGTGGATAAGGAACTGGCTAGACGGTCGCACTCAAAGAGTTCCAGTCAACGGCTTGATGTCCAGTTGGTGGCCAGTGATGAGTGGTGTTCCTCAGGGGTCAGTACTGGGACTGGTGCTGTTTAACATCTTTGTTGGCGACATGGACAGTGGGACTGAGTGCACCCTCAGCATGTTTGCCAATGACACCAAGTTGTGTGGAGCAGTTGGCTCACTGGATGGAAGGGATGCCATCCAGAGGGACCGGCATAGGATTGAGAGGTGGGTCCATGTGAACCTCATGAAGTTCAACAAGCCAAGTGCAAGATCCTGCACATGAGTCAGAGGAAGCCCAAGTACGAATACTGGCTGGGCAGAGAATGGACAAAGAGCAGCCATGAGGAGAAGGACTTGGGGGTGTTGGTTGACGAGAAGCTCAACATGAGCCGGCAATGTGCACTCACACAGCAGAAAGTCAACTGTATCCTGGGCTGCATGAGAAGAAGCATGGCCAGCACGTCAAGCCAGCTGATTCTGCCCCTCTAGTCTGCTCTTGTGAGACCCCACCTGGAGTACTGCATCCAGCTCTGGGGCCCTCAACATAAGAAGGACATGGACCTGTTGGAGTAAGTCCAGAGGAGGGCCATGAAGACAATCAGGAGGCTGGAGCACCTCTGCTATGGAGACAGGCTGAGAGACTTGGGATTCTTCAGCCTGGAAAAGAGAAGGCTCCAGGGAGACCTTATACCAGCCTCCCAGTACTTACATGGTGTCTACACGGAAGATGGAGAAGGACTCTTTGTCAGGGAATGTAGTGACGGGACAAGTGGTAGTATTTTTAAACTGGAAGAGGGTAGATTTAGAATAGATATTAGGAAGAAATTCTTTACTCTGAGGGTGTTGAGACACTGGAACAGATTGCCCAGGGAAGTTGTGGATGCCCCATCCATGGAATTCTTCAAGGCCTGGTTGGATGGGACTTTGAGTAACTTGGTATAAGGGATAGTGTCCCTGCCCGTGTCAGGCGGGTTGGAACTAGATGATCTTTAAGGTGCCTTCCAACCCAAACCATTCTATGATTCTATGATTGTAATTTAAACTGATTCTAGCATATTTTAAAAGGAGTAGCTACGCAATTTGTAGAAATCTCGCAAAAACAGAAGACCAAAATTAGCTAAGCTGCTACTCGTCTGGGTAGGCTGAGAGGGAAAAAGCTTGGTATCAGTGCTAAAATATAGCAGACAAAATCACGTTTTCCGTTTGCCTTTTTTGCAGACTAAACCAGACCATGTGATGAACACATTGACATTAGTTTGTAACTTGGATGTCAGTTTGATTCCTTCTTTCTTTTTAATGATGTAGCAGATATGATTTCACATTTTCTTTTTGCTTCATTTCTATTTCACACCAAATAGATTAAAATTAGAACTGTGAAATTAATAAGGCTTTTTGACCTTCATAATTCCATCCACATCAATACCGTGATGGTTAGGTATTTGTCACATGCCTTCAAATAATTATAACTTCTACAAATGCATCAGAACAAATTGAACGAGATTTCCTTGGTACAATTGTAAGGAGAGGAAAAATTTTGCTACAGAAGCATTTTTCAATCTGCCAAGAGTGAATTAACATTAAAGATAATAAACTCTAAATACTATAGAGCTAAAAAAATACTGCATCAAAATTTGGAAAAGGTGTGTTTTAGTGTCATGACATCGTCTGAAACAATCACCCATTTCACAGCTGCCTTCTTATGTTTTTATTGTAATTTTCCTCATTGAATAGCTGTTTTCCAAAAATGCTTTTGCAAACAAAAGAATTGATAAATAAACTTGCAGGAGCTTGGAAGTGAAGACTTTTAGTTTATGACCTGAATTCAGGAAATACAAAGAGTAAATTTCAGATAACCCATTTTAAATTCATTGGAGGTTCTTATACCTATGCTATTTACTATAGGTTAAAAGTTCCTTAGCCAAAATGGCAAAAAGAACAACTATGCAGACAGGACTGCATTTTCATCAGAAGTTATTTAGCACAGCTCACCTCCTTAACTGTAGTTGGAACATGCGGTATAGTGGCATAAGAGGAAGACCACCTTTCTAGAGAACTATTCCCTTTCTGAATTCAGTACATTCTACCTCCAAACTCAAGGCTCAGACTTTTCTGTCTCTAGGAGATAATGATTTATTGGAACAAAGGAGTGAAAGCAGCTTAATTTACGGTGAAGAAGACATCATTTATCTAGAACACTTCTGCTTCCTTTTTCTTCTTTCTTCCATTGAAAATCTCCATTGTAGCTCTGTCTGACAAAATTATTCCATTGTTTCCACAGACTTTCAATCTTAGGTTTTCATCCTTCCAACTTTGTATCCACTTCAGTGAAGTTGATCCTGATTTATATTCAGGAAAAGAGAAAAATTAAGTCTTTGGATTATTTCCCCAAGATTACTTTATGTTCTCAGCAATTGCCTGTTTTGATAAGACAGCTTGTGTGTGAGAAGATTTCATAGTTTTGAGCTAGGAGATAGAATGAAAAGATGAAAATATGAGTAGAAGACAATGTCCACCTAATCTACTTGAAATGAGACAAAAAAACATTACATCATTGTAGACCCAGGTCAGAGGACCTTTTTTGCTGGGTATCTGCTTGACTACATTCAGACCTGAACTATAAAGGGCATAAATGCATTACATTAATTTTTGAACTAAAATAGTACCAAAATACTATAATTCATTACAGCAGCTGAAGTATCACACCTCAAGGATATGTTTTCTTTACAAAAAGCTTGTAAAATGAAAGAATAAAAAATTACCCTAATGAAAGCCAATCTCTTGTAAATATAAATAAATAAAAAAATGAAACTAAACTTTTTATCACTATACTGCATGCTTGTAAATATTAAAATCTGCACTCAAAAAATCAGGGATAATTTTCAAATAAAAAACATTCTCCAGATAAAAAGGAAAGATTCTGGTGACATCATAATATATTTTAGGGAAAACAAAATTTATTTTTTTTTTTATTCTTGAATGTATTCTAACTACGCACTGATAAAAAAACTGATAAAAACTTCGAATGAAATATTGAAATTATCTTTTAAGCTATTTTAGTCCAAACCAAGACAGACAGGCAAACAAGTAAAGATTTTCTTAAAGAGAAATTCTTGCATTTTTGTTTTCATTTGTATTTGATATAATACAGGTTCAAGTACAGCCAACATAAAATCATATTTTAATTCACCTAGGTTCAAGTACAGCCAACACAATGACATATTTTAATCCATACAGATAAGCACTGGAGGAAGTTGCTGCCCTTCTGAGATTTTAGGATTTTTGCTTCTTATTTCTAGGGCCCAGGATTTAGATTATTAAATATAAATACTCTTCACTTATGTAATATAAATACTTTTCAGCTACATACTCTCTTTAAATATACATAGTTTCTAAATATAAATACTGTAATGTGGATAGAGATAGAATTAATGCTATCAGTGTTTGAATGGCTATTAACTTTGTTCTCATATTGCAAAAGTAATTTCCAACCACTCAAATAATCAGTCTAGCGAACACATTGAGCTGTTCCATGTGGGAAGCCATATTTAATCAATCAAGTAACTGTACAGACTCCCTGTTTGGAAAGATATAACGTAAAGACAGGTTTGGTAAAGCAATTTGCAGCAGATCTTGAGAAAACTTATTCAAATATACAGTACAATCAGCTTCCTGTCCACGAGTTGGGCAACATCAAACACACAAATATGAACATAAGAAACAACAATGCAATCGAAGCATCAGGCACCTGAACACATAATATAAATTGTATACGTAGGAGTATTTGCATGTAGCTAGTTGTGAGTTGAAATTTAATTACTTATAGACAGTTCTTTAAATTCTTTACTGCATGATAAGATCACATTTAAGTATTTTCTTAAAATTAAATTGTCTGTGATGAAAAGATGTAAATAACAAAAATCAACAAATTAGCTCATTGTGTAATGTTATTTACTGAGTGGGTGTTTAGTATATACACATTAATCAAAGTTTCCCTTCAGGACCTGTAAATAGAAATCAGAAAAAAAAAAAAATTACTGACAACTTGCCAAAGGAAAAATTCCTATTTTCTTGCTACCTACTCCTCCCATACAATAATGGAGAACGCCTATTACCAACAGCAATACATCATGTCAGTAGATCGGTTTCAGTACTGATTACTTAGATGAGATGAGGATTATAGAAGCAGTGAGTAACTTCAACAAATAGATAAGAAGTAAATAACGTATGCTTCTAACACATCTTTGAGGATCTATGAGCATTCAGAGATTAAGCTTCATGATACTTCTGTATGCTGGCTAAATCTTTTACTTCACAACAATAGAAATTTAATGGAATAATACCTAGACCATGT
>NW_009646941.1:1736167-1738550 GCF_000708025.1 Charadrius vociferus
CCATAAGAACTTCTAATCTGAACAAAACTTTTGCAATAACAGTCTTTTTTCCATCTCCCTTTCTCACAATCCTGTCTTATGGGTTTTAATAAAATCTTTTCCTTTAAAGTAGAAAGTTAATCTCTGGTATGTCAGTCATACTCATCACCAACTTTGCTATTTACTTTTTTTGTTTTGAGGGGCAAGAGACACACATTCTATGGGAGTTTTAGGGATTTCTTTAAACACCACCTTTGATTTTCTCAGTTGTTGGAATATGTTTAAATTTAAAAGCCATTTAGCCTCATTTTTTCATCATTAAAGATGTTGTGTGTCAGAACAATTTGACTCGATGATCCTTGTGGGTCTCTTCTAACTTGAGATATTCTATGATTCTGTGAATGAGAAGACTGCACTTAGTTATCTTAGGTACTGGCAAGACAAACAAAACATTAATTAGAAGCGGGATACATTTCTAAAGTTTTTACATATTGCCATGGGTTTGATGAGGGGAATTGTTCGATTATGGTGTAACAGAAGGAGAAAAAACACACAAATAAAGTACTGTCCATACAACAAAACAGAAAAGCCAACCAAAACTGTTGACTGGGGCTTGCGGACATGAAGACACCAAACAAAATGAATAGTGGAGGATAAAACAACGTGTTGTGTTTGGGTGCTTTTTTTTTTGTGGCTGTTATATGTGCATGAACAGTAATATAATCTTGTTAGTTTGGTTTTCATATTATAACCCTTGCTGTTTGCGACAATTTACAAGTAACTTGGAATTTGTATGCCCATAATATCTTTAATGTTAACCATCTGTCAGATTATTATTACTTCTTAGTCCATGTAATGCACACTAAGCAATTTTCAATGATTTCACAACATTTCAGACACTGCAGGAGAAACTCAATTTATTTTTGTGCAAAGGTAGAAAAATATATGTCAGGGCTTTTCTGGGTAATCTGGATGCTGGATAATAGGCAAAGGCAGAAGTAACCTGCCTGGGATTGATGAATGGGTTGCTAAACCTTCTGCTGACATGATTTCAAATTGAAGTAAACAAAAGAGATGACTAAAGAAGCCACTCCTTTCTTTCTGCCCTGCTCCTACAACTTTTATGCAGTGAAAAGTATGCAGTTTCTTCTTTTCTGGAAAACTGTGCCTGTACATTCCTGCCAGCTTGGACATACACAGTAAATCTAGTGTTTCCCAGTTACATCAAACCTACTTCATAGTGATGAAGATGCAGTTGTCACCTAAGTGAAATGAGGGCTACATGGCTACAACCATTGCTTCAGCATCTATGGCATGACTAAAGCTCTCTTTGCTACAAATGAAAATCCATTTTCTTTTTGTTTTGTCCCCAGGACATGGTCAGTGCTGTTGGTGGGCTCATATGCAATAAATCCACAACTTCTAGAACTGATGTACAAGTAGAGATTGACAGTAAAGTGATTGTGAAGTCCATGCACAGCAGGCCATTCCTGTGATACAGGAAAAAAGCTACCATATACTGCAGCCTTATTGTATACCCGTAATAGAAGTTCTTCCTTGGTTGACAGAATGGTTGGATTAGGTCTGTGGTGACAAATCACTGCCTTCCTACACAAATGAGAATCTGGAAGTGCTCTTCCACATAGTCCAGCTGCAATGGATATGAGATGTATATAATGCAAATCCTTGAATAGCAATGGAATAGTTTAGAAAGCTAGAAAATTAACAGCCAATATATTATATTATGTTTTTCTTCACAAAACAGATTTGCAGAGACATATGAATTCTGACTAAACTTTATGAAGCAGCCACATCTGCTGGGGAGTAGTGATGTAATTAGTAAAATGTGCATCCAGATTACTCAAATATTAAATTATGCTGGGGTTACTAATGATATTAGTGACAATTGCTCCCTTACTGCACCAATCAAACACTGTATTTATATATTACTTGTTCCTGCTTATTCTGAATCAAAAGATAATGAACATATGTACTTGGCCTTTGTGGAAGACTAAACACTTTCTGGCCCAAGGATGTTCTACTGTTTTGCTTACCATTTGTTTAATGAGTGTACAGAAATAAAATCTTTCAATTTGGGGACACAGGAACCATCTTTGTCTCCTTTGACAGGCAGGGTATTCATATTTCCAAGATAAGATCTTCAAATTAAAGCCTTAAGGTGTAACGAAGTTCAGAAAGTTCAGAAAAAAATGCTGACAAACACCATTCTGCTTCATGACCAAATTACTTGTGATTCAAGTTCTCATACTTTAATTATGTGAACTGGGACTAGGTAAAAGTCAAAAGACTGCAGCATGCCAACCCTTGTGATGTAAATCCTGATTTTAAAATTAAATTTGAATTCAATTAAGTACTGAATGTTTTCATTTTGTAAAGAACTTTT
>NW_009646941.1:1738601-1775497 GCF_000708025.1 Charadrius vociferus
TTTTCCTGCAGTGAATTCATTTTGATAGTTTGTATTTTGCCCTGCGTCAAGAAGTGGAAGAATACTTATCACAGCAAAGCATCATAAGCCAAGTTGACCGCTTGCTTTTTTATCCACTAACTTGACAAAGTCCTTCTTGTATAACTACCATAGGAAAGATTTAAAAGATAGATAGCAGTAATGATTACAGTTTGTATTGTTCCATTCTAGACTAACATCAGTAAAGAAAAATAAACTGAAATTCATCAAAGATAAGTATTTTAATTGGAAACTGCAGGGAACTGTAGATTGTATTCAGGAAAGATATCTTATGAATGCGTGTGATGTTGTAGAATCCCAGCTATGCCAAGAACTCTTTCTTTCTTGTACCATGAAAAAAAAAAAAAAGATAAAAAAATGCACTATGCATAATGTGTTCATACACTATCTTACCAGTCAATTGGTAGCATGTTACTGGTACGGACTTCAAAATATTTCTGTTTTACTGAAGACTTTGATTTTCCTGCAACTGAAGCAAACATCTACTATGATACTTTAAGGAGCTTCTCACATAGGCTGTGACAGATAAAAACGGAAGACTGAAACACTTATGGCTCCCAGCCGCCCACCCTGCTCCTCTGAGAGAGATGGCTGCCCCCGAGGAATGGATATCTGATCCTTTTGTCAATCAGCTGCTACACTTTTCAGCCTGGTGGTATTATGGTTCATGATGGGATCAGACATACCTGGTTCAGGAATGGCAATGTCCAGAAGTGGGCAAGGCAGACAGCCTGGTTCAGTAATAGCTTCAGCTGTTTGCATCACACAGGATTGTCAGAGACCTAATAATACACACACATCCTGTACACTCGTCGTACTACCACAAAAGCAATTCAAGCCAATAACACCATCTCTAAAGTAGTAATGCAAGGGTGTGGTCTTGTGTCCAAGCACTGTGTATCGGGGCTGTACTCTGGAAGCAATGCATGGCTTGAGGTGGGGCGTGTGCTGCATGGTGACAGGCGCTACCTGAGTGGCAGTACTTTGCCAGTTCATGAAGTTCAGTGACCAGTCCACTGAAAACTTTGGTAGTTTTCTAGTAATGTGCATGTAGCTGAAGTTTTTTTGGTTTTCTTTTCCCCAAGTAAAAATGGAGTTAAGAAAAATTAAAAATAAAAAAAGAGAGGAGAGGAATCTTGTGACTTTTCATTGTTGAAACTCACAACATTAGAAGGTTAAGTACAAAAATGTTCAAAGTTTGGGTGTTTATCTGAAAAGAATGAACTTTTCCTTTGAGATTTTGAAAGAAGTCATGGGATTTATCCACTTAACTCTTACATAAATGAATGGGAGTCAAGCCAATTTATGTGACTCAAGGAAGTAAGGAGTCACATGTGGGATCAGTATGACATTATTTTCTACTTTCCATTAAGCCAAAAATATCTCAGGAGCGGGCACTTTAGGATATTTTGAGAGTTTTGATTGCAGGTCCTCATTCCCAGCCACAAGCTGTGAGTGATCAGTGAGAATTAGCATGTGTTCTGAGACATTAAAAAGCATTCCTTTCCATTTTCTGGCAGAGTAAAACTGACCGTACTACTCACAGGTGCACCTCATGTTTAAACACAGTTTTAAAGCATTTCAGCCATATTTAGTTCAAGTTTGGAGAACAGATAAGAGAGAGCCCAAGTTTAATTTGGATTACTTCTCAACTTTCAGCACAAAACTTTATTAAAATTCACTGATAAATATTAGTGTGGAACTCAGTTAATTTACACAACAGGAAATTTAAAAGCATGGAAGATGGAAAGAGTTATGCCAAATCACCACTGAGATACACAAGAAGCTAAATAAGTTTTAATTTGTACTTCATGCAATAAATAGATTAATTAATAATAAAAATAATTTCAGTTTTCAATTAAACAAGTAATTAAACTTAATTATATGTCTTTTTAAACTAGAGTGGCATTAAAGTAGTTTAGCTACAGGCTACATGACTTCAAGAACAATGGTGAATGGTATTCATTTTTGAACCTGAGTAATTCAAATTCTGGTATTCTCCACTTCACAATACTTTCTCAAAAAACATTCAAAAAAACCTCAAAATTATGGTGAAAGATAACTTGACGTGACTTGACATACCTGCAAGCAGGTTACTGTAAGTTACACTTACTTTAATAGTGATATATGATGTATTTTTTAATTTATTTGAATAAGACCAGCAACCATTATAAGGCTTTGTCTGACCCAAGCCGTAAATTACACACTGAATAAAACACCTTTTCTTCCTTGTATCAGAGGTAATATTTCATACTGCAGTAAGGAAGAGGTTTGAATTATATAATTAGCAGATGCAAAGTAGTGGTTAGATATGATGTTTAGGAATTCTTAAATGATTTAATTTCTATTCCTAGTCCTAAATATCATTTTGATGTTGAATAAATCTCTTAGCTTCTGTGCCTGTCCCATATGTAATATTACAGTAAACCACACTCAGCTGTCAGTTCCTCTGTGTTTTTTATGCTGTGTGGCTTTCTAAGTAACTATAGAGAGAAAAGCATTATTAACTCTAATCTGCAAAACATCATTTCCTTCCTTTAGTTCACAAAGCTAACTGCTAGTCCACCTGTGAAAGAACAGTGTCAAGATCTTTTAAGCCGTATAAATTGCTTGATCATCTCAGGGGACAGAGTGCTTAGGTTATAAATCCTTATTTTGTTCCTTTTTATGCCTCGTTGCATCTTGCAGTGCAGGAGCGTGTTGCCACAGCATATGAGAATAGCTATCACATTTGGAGCAGATATGAACAACCTGTACTTACTACCAGTTTTCCTTTGTCCTCCCATGCTCTGAGCACATGAAGTATTGTCAATGGAGACCTGAAAATGAACGCTTCCCCACTCAGTAGGATGATATCTAAGCCTCCATGCACAAGCAGTATTTGTGATTTTGATGCTCTTTCATGACAGGGAACAGGTGAAATTACATAGCAAATAAACCACTGTATTTATTTGCTTCCATTTTCAAACTGCCATGTTCTTCTTCATCCAAATTTCACTTGAGCACTAAGGTGCAGACAATATATCAAACTACTCCCTGCAGCCCTCTGCATCATGGAATGGGATCAAATCAGCCACGGAGGAGAAGCATACTGGAATTGTTAGAGCCTGGGGCTCTGGAAATGCTTCTTTAGGGAAGGGATACACTTGAATTATTTAGCTTTGCTCACAAATAACGAGCTTTTTTTCCCCAAAATACTTCAGGTCATTCATGTTAGCTGGCTGTGAAAAGGCACAATGAGGTTGCATATGACAACTGAAGTCCTGCTCACAGGGTGTGTGTAGCCTAAAGGGAATTAAAACTTGGCAAAGACAGTTAACATAGGCATACGTGTTTTGGCCTGCATATTAATGGAGCTTTTCAATTGTGTTATGATAACTCAACTCAGCTCTTGCAATTAAAAAGAAAAAAGAAAACACACAAAAAACCAAAACAACCAAACCCCACTCACAGCATATGCCTGTCAAGTTACAGCAATCTCTTCAGCCTTCGTTGTGACCTTTAATTCTCTACCTACTTTGCAGGGAGTGTTTTGCTTAAGACATTTGTAATTGGTTACAACATACAATTTCTCTCATCTATTTCACTTCTATATGCCAGACAAAGGAAAGCAATTATCACCTTCTTGCCCTTTCTGGATTGAGTTCGCTGTCTCAGTTCAACTGAAATCCACCGCAGAGAGACACCATAGCTCTAAATTATGCCTGTTTATTGTTCCATTGAGGAATGAATATACCAGAAGCTCTACTATCTGTGACAAATGATGGTAAAATCACACTGGAGTGAAGCTTGATTTTCCTTCATGAAGCAAACAAATGTGGATCAAAAACCACTGGAAATTCTAGTTCATAATTTTTGCATCAGCAACAGAATATAGGCCTTAAATTCAACCTTAAAGAGCTGAAATAACTTAAAAGTCTGAAATCAATTTGAAGACTAGTTCAGTTTAGAATCAATACTTCAAAGAGGCTGGAATAAAGTTTACTGGAACATCTGTTAATTATTCTAAACAAAACTTTCCCTTTGTATTTCTGAACAAACATTTCTTCAAGGATGTTCCTGAAAGTTTGCATGCAGAGATAATAGCTGTGGTCTCCCTCTCTTCTAGAGTGCCTTCTGTAATAACACAGAGGAAATATAACCCATTATGTAATAATAACATTGGTTGTTTCATTTTGAACTAAATCACAGAGGTGTTTAATATGACAGTGTTCTGGCAGCTAAAAAAATTGAGAGAAAGATAGTAGGATAATCAAATATAATTAAAAGTAGCACTGTAGGAGCTTCAGAAAGCTCACCTTAAAAACAAACAAACAAAAACTAGGAGGCCTTGAAAAAGCTTCATTAAAATGCATATAAAATCACCTGGAAAGAAATACATATAAATTCCTTTTCTTCTGTTCTCTAATGCATATCCTTTGAGAACTAGCTCATCTATTTTTTATAGCAAGAAAATATACTGTGCCCAGAAAATGTCCTAAGAAAAGGGAAGCTGTGTCTAACATTTTGCATAGATATAAAAACTGTTTTTTACAAGCTGCATGGAAATGCAATATTGTTCTTTATACACTTTTAAAGAAGACATTGGGTTGGGTTTTTTGGTTTTTTTTTGTTTGCATGAAAAATCTAGAAGACTACAAGAAGAACCATGAGTCTGCAAAAAGATACAGAAAACTGCAAAATGCAAAAAAATCTGAACAGATCTGTAAAATTTTTTTTTTTTTTTGGTCTCAGTAGTCCTACTTGACTTAAGGTGGATGAAACGTTCATACTTTAAAGAAAGCATTTTCATTTCAAGTTTCAGCTAACCAGCAATAATGATATGCCTAAGGAACACTGAGAAATGCAAGCACTGGTTACAAGAGAAAGAGCGCTTCTTCAGGTAACTTTTTCAAATCCAACTCTAGGGACTAGTAGCTGATTGCTACTAATTTGTGTGGTCTCCCATCCAGTTATCACTGGACACATATTTAAGCCAGAAAAAAACAGAACAAAAAAAAAAAACCAAAACCCCACCCAGCTGTCATAACCAGCATTCTTGTTCACAGTTTCAGGAAAGTGTACAAGATTGAACAGGCCCAGGAAATTCTTTGGATGCAAACCCTACTCTCACAAACAATTTCTGTAATGGGGCAATGCTGGCCATATTGCATTATTGCTGATGAGGTGTACCTGTTCTGCCTCAAAAATTGGCTCTTTAGAAAATTCACACTCAAATTTTAAATGACTTGTGCAAAATCCTGAAGAATCAGTATTCCTTAATATAAGGCTTTTTTTTTTTTTTTTTTTTTTTTTGAGACAGCATATCAGCAATAGTGAAAGACTTTCTGCTAAAGTTTTTGGGTACAGGATGTATGGCATCAGTAATCTGATAATTACCTCTTTTTTCCACCATGTTTTATCATAGAGAAAGAAGCCTCAGTTTACTGCTCTCTCATGAATGGCAAGAAAAGAATCACATATTGACGTGAATGACCTTGAGCAGCTGTGAGGAGACAACAGCAGGCTAGTAACAGTATTGTAATACATTCATGAGTCCTATGCTTTGTTTGTCAGCAGCAACTGTTGTCAGTCACATCTGTGAAAACAGGAGTTTTAATCTCATAGGAGCTTTGAAGACACCTTTTAAAATACACAGTTACTTCTTATGCTGCAAAGTAGCTATTCATATTATCAAGATAGGAAGAGCACAGTTAGTTTGTATTTGAGGCCTTAATACCTCTTAGCTGCATAAAGATCAATAAACAGAGGCCTTAAACCTCTTTATTAAGAGCTCTTAAAGAGGTCTTAAAACTCTTTCTACTTGCAGTAATATCTGCGAACCTCAGCTGAACTTTTTCAAGCAGGCCTGTCTTACAAACTGACCTTACATTTCAATTTAGGTTAGGAGGGAAAGAAAAAAAAAAAAAGCCCAACAAAAAAACCCTGAGGAGACCAACTACTTTAAAGTATATTGGCAGCTGTATGTAAAATAAAACAAATGTCTCTTCCTGTACAGGATGTTTCCTTAGGAATGCATTGGGAACAGCTCCACTTCCCAGTCAACAATAAACCAGTCCCAGAAAACATACTTGAAAAGAAAGGAAATATGCAACATGGTACATGACGCAAGCCTGGGTTTAAATGAGAAACTATGAATCACTAATACATTTTGCCATTACTGCTACTGTTGTGACAGAACAATACATAAGTGCAGTGAAATCCCCCAAGCCACTCTAAACCTGCAGTGTCTCAGGTTTTGTTATAAATTCAAAATGTAGAGGAAGGTCATGGCTAAGCATCTCAGGTCTTCCACATGTGTATTTTCAAAGCTAAAGAAAATGTTTGCAAAACTCCCTGTTTGCTAAAGCTAAAGACTTTCATCTATGTCTGAATTTGCTACTCAGGACTAGCCCTGCTGTAATAGGACAAAAAAATTCAGGGACATACACTGTCTTCAGACACTCATTTGAATCTGAATCAAGGAAATTTCTCACCTTTATAGCACTTTGCTATTTACTGCTCTCTTTAAAAGGAGAATAAACACACATTTCAATGGCAAAAGAGACACATTTATTCATAACTTTCACAGGAATTATTTTCTATCACACGGTACAAGATTAATTTGGGGAGGCAACCTTATGATTCCTATTGACCAAGTACTGTCATTCTTTTCTCGAGATAGGTTCACAATAGTGAAACTCAACAGAACGTTAATCACTGACTTGTGTATCGTTTTCTGTGATGATCAAATGCCTAGAGGGCAAGTAACTTGGGACACCAGAATGTTGGATAAATATAACTTTACTACTAACGCTAAATTATTGTCGTTTTGTTGGGTTTTTTTTTAACAAAGGGTGTGAATCCCAAAATATTTACAATCTAAAAACATTTCAATATTTTCCACAATACCTCCTTCTATTTAAGCTTGTAATATGCCAACATCTTAAGATATAGTTTCTAGCTGCAAAGATAACCAGGTGATTTTTTGAATACAGTATATTTCACTAAATGGCTGGTATTTTAAAACATATCCAGATACATCAGGGTCTAGCTTACTTTTGTCAAAGTGGACAATAATATGATGTATTTAATTAGATTCAAAAGGATTCCTCATTTTCTCTAGCCTTGACTGATCTGAATAATCTAGCCTCTGAAAGTTGTCCACTGTGTTTCTCAAACAAGTACTGTTACAGTTATTTATATGTTTTCTGGTAAGACAAGTGAATCGTAAAACTCTACTAAGCATTTTGAATGTTTCCTATGTCTGAAGTTCTCACTAAGAAACTGAAGGTTGGAAAACTTTATATATCTTGGTCATCATTCTTCCAGAGGACTACTTGGTTAAACGCTCACATAGAGCTCCATAGATTTCAAGTGCAATCCCAGTATTATATGACTAATTATATATAATCAAGAAAACACATCTTAAAAATTCTACTCAGATCCCACCTCATGACAATTTGGTGTTATGTTCTGCTAACTCATTACTGGATCCTTTGTGTGGTTTTTTTTTTTTTGCTATGAGAATCATAGCTAACAACCTTTCTGTCTTCCCACTATATCCTTAGCAACTAATGACTGTAAAGTATGAGGTGCTACTATGGCACTATCTAGCAAATAAGCAAACTATCAAGCAGCTCAAATCTCTTGCCAGATCTTTAATCACAAAAGAATCATAATATTGTTAATACTTGACTGTGCCACACCATATGCCCAAAAGGCTGGAAAACACGGCTCTTAATGCATAATGAATCATCACAAACTATGATATGCCAATAAAATGATGGGAAGGATTTTTGGCGTTGGTGTTCTTGCTCACTACAAGAAAGTCAACTGTGTCAGCAGGGGATTTAAAATGTGTAAATCCACACAAATGGATTGAACTGCCACTCATTAGTATCTAGAAGCACACCACAGAGTCAAAACATCTAACAGGAAAGCATGCTTGAAAAAGTTTTATTACTGAATAAAAATAGCATAACACAGGTCATTTTGGTTACAATCCAAATTCTAATTTTTCTAAAGCATAAAAATCACCAGATAAATGAGGAATACTCCCAGGCACTGTGTATTATAATACTGAATAACCTGCAGGTATTTTTTTTAAACGCAAGCCTAAAAGATTGTTATGCACCATTCGTACCTACCACCATAGAACAACTGAATGGAATTTTTGAGCATTTAGGCATTTGAATAATTTGAGAGTAGCAGAGTTACGAAGTCTACTGGTTTAGAATACCTTTAAGTGTAGTTAAGGGAACTGTTGATTATTACTGAAGTACATATACAACTTCAAAGAGAAGTATACAATTTTAGTTCCTATTTGCCTGTGTATTGCAATTCTATTGTCTCATCTGAAAGCTTACATCACTTGTCAACAAGCCGATGTGATTTCTAAACTTCTGTCTCTGGTTCCTATGCCACAAACCTCACATGGGGAGCCTCACCGAGAAGTCTTTAGTCACATCAATAAGATCACACATATGAGCAAGCAAAATTAGCCTGCCAATTGCCACCACTGACTTCATTACATTTCACTTCTCATTTAAATCACAACTTAATATATTTTCTTACAGTTTTGGTGATGATATAACAGGAGAAAACAAAAATGTATAAAGCCTGTCACTGAACCAAGTCTTAGTGTCATGTTCATTCTATGATTGCAGCTGAGTCTTGAAGAGTCCAGGATATGAAGATATGAAGAGCTGGATTTCTGTAAGGGGCTGAGCTCTTCATCTCCTAATGCATGAGAGGTATACAGCAACTTCTTTAAGTAACAGAGGGTTTGCAGAGAAAGGGACAGAGGCTAAGTGAGCCTTTGCTAAAACTGGTGAATTCCAGCCTTTAGTGTGCCTCCACCAAGAACATGACCCAGTCACTTTTGTCCTTATTAGGCTATGACTGCCTTCAGGATGTCATTCTTTCTAATGTTTGAAACCAAAGGACCTGATGCTATAACATTATGAGCAATAAAATACAATTCTTCTTAGGTATTTTGCACCAAGTCTTTTAGAAAACAAGAAACTGATGGCAAGAATAGGCCCGAGGTGACATTTTTGCTCTCAGGCGCATTAAGGTTATATGCAGTTCTTAGATCTTTCTGTTCTTTGCTTTTTTCTGAAGACTTCAAGATTTCCTATGTAGGCTGGTGCTGGCATGCAGAGAGAACTGTAAAGAGTGCACTGAAAACTGACCATTGGTGGGTGCAGCACCTTGACAGCTGCCATCCTGCCAAGGTATCTATGGCATATTCGTGAATAGGGATGCGCTCCTGGATCAAACTGTTGCACTACAAACCTCAATCAAAGTAAATAAAATAACAAAATACAATAAACAACCACTGTCAATATTTATTCCATAACAGAAGTCTTTTTCACAAGCAGCAAATAAGTATGTGGTAAGTATTGTTTATGTGTTCGTTACATTTACCCAAATCATATAAACAAACAACGTGTAACAGTTTCTGTTGGACAACAAAAAGCAGTCAATTTGTTAACAGATATACTACAGAACTTTTCATATGAATATCTCAATGTAATCTGGAATAATTAAAAAGGGCTTGCCTTAGAGCTTTGTGGTTATTATTTCCTCTCAGCTGGGTATGAGTTAAGCACCTAATTGCTTTGCATCTTTGGAAATCTTTCTCAGAAGAATTAAATGATGAATTTAATTCTTCTGAGTTAATGATGAATCTGCATTGCACAGGTTGCCATTAGAAAATGAAATCTGACACGCTCTGTCAGAAAGATTTCTTGTTTTCCTGTAACAAAAAGGACAGAGTTAAAAAGAAAATATGCTACAGACAGAATTTTGTGAGTTCAAGTCCCTTTTAGGAACACAAATGAAAGTCTTTGATGGGTTCAGCACCCTGCAGCTCACACTGAAAATGTGAGCTGCTGTGGATTCTTGCCTAATTGAGAGTTGTGAAAATTCAGCTATGTGATTTAAGACACCTAAAAGGAATAAGTTAGGTAGCAAATTCTTTAAAAACTTCATCTGTCCTGTAAATTTGAAAGCCTGTGAAATATGACTATAATACATAGACCAAATCAGTACTGAGAAAAATTTTAACATATCCTCTAGCCTCTAAATCAGTTCATGTAGGCAATTAAACGTTAATGTGCAATTAATTTTTTTGTTGGTGTTGAGTTCATGAAGTGTTCTCCCTCCCCAACTCCACATGACCTCATTTGACAAGTAAAGCAAGTAGGCAGCTTTTCCATGCCAGCAAAGACTGAAATGTTTTCTATACCAATACGTATTTTCCCAGGTGAAGAAGCTATTGGCCATGTCTAGGAGCTATGGATATTGTCACTCATAAACTTTATTTGCCAGTCACATGGTGAAGAACGGACAGCCGGTTCCTGCTGTGTGCTCTTTGTTATACATGAAACATTTTTTGTTCCAGTTCTGGATGAATCACTTTTAGGAAAATCAGCAGGGAACCAATTTCAACATCGTGTATGATGTCTTTGAAGTCTGCCTTCTGCTCTGTATCACAGCAGTGAACGTTTATATGCCTTCTTGGCTTGCGCTTCATGATGCTGAGTGCATGCATCTATGCCTGCTATGAATCCATATTGGCCACTAGATTTGGAATTTGTCTTTGTTGTTGTATTGTAAAACTGTAGTTCATTACCACTAGTTTTGTAGCAAACTCTGTGCAGTGTGAAGACAGATTTTACTTGTGGCATTTCTTATTTTCCTATATCCACTAAAAACTATTTCTTGGTATAAACAACAGACTTCCCTACAGTTTGGGTTATGCCAGAAAACTCTTTACAAACAACAATGATGTTTGTAGAGATCGGAGACTGCAATTCATATACAAAAGAATCTTGGAAGGAAACAGAATGGAGAAAGAAGAGAAGCAGGCGATGTTCTAGCCTAGGCATCCTGTCTTAATGCGGCAATCTGAGAAGAAAAGCAAGAAACAGAACAGAGAACATGGATACCATCATACAGGGTCATCATGTTACACACAACACATATGCCACATTCATATCTTATGCAAGCATACAGGCAGATAAAACAAGCATGAGCCTCCTCTTTTCTCTAACAGCTTAATATCATCAACTCACTAATTTCAGCTGCAAGTTACAGTTGGAGTGGGTCTTAAGGAGGAAACTCAAAAGGAACACAAACAGCATTCTATGAATGTCGCTTGTGGTACCACAGAAGGTTGTGCAAGGATTAAAAGGGAAAATACTTCCTTTCATACTCATATTAAAAGCTGAACAGTAACTTTTTTTTTTTTTTTTTGTATGGAGATTCTTTCCCTCAGAACTGAGGAATCTATCAACTTAATTGTTTTTTTTTAAAAAAAACCCCACAACAAAAATGGTTCTGCATGTTTCCCCAGGTGCAATCATAAGATTGAACAGAAGATATTACATCTCCCTAGAAAACTTGCCTTTCTCATATCCTGAGATTATGAAAGTCACTTACACCAACGTTATTCTAAAAGATAAAGTATAGCAGAGGCAGAATTTGAGAACTCTGGAACCAGGTGAAAAGGCTCAGGTGAAAAGGCACAGTCCAGGTAGATGCAGGCTGGAAAGCAGTTTGTGACATGGAGAGAAATTAGCATTTTCTTTTATAAAATCAGGTTTTGATACTGCATTTCTCATTATCTTCAAATGCTAGTTGATGTAAGTGGAAGTGTTAGTAAAACTCCAAATTTATATTAAAAATATTACATTACAGTTAACATTTTATAGCATTTATTGCAACTTTGTGATGAAACAGGCCTTGCATTTTATTAAATATTTATTAAAAATCTGATGTTAACTGAATCATGTGAACTTGACTGAGTGTCAAAATAGAAAATTCTGATCATGCCAACACTGGCTTACGTCCACACCCTTAAGTGCCTGTAGACTGTTTACAATGGAGTAAAGTCAAGCAAGACTACGGCAGCAAACAGCCGCTCAGACACAGAACTGTTTTGAGCCCTTCCATTCTGACCAGCCTGAGGTTCGACATCTCTCCAATTTACTCCTCAGCTCCTAATTGTCCAGGCCAAATCGTCAGTACCCAGTTCCCTAGGAAAACAAAGCATCTTGGACAAGAAGAAAGTTGTGACCTTGAACACAAACACAGTCAAGAAAAGAGAAAGCAGTGTGCAATTTTGGGGGCCATCATACAATTTTCACTGACATGTAGCATTCTTCTTTATGAACGCAGACTACAATTGCAAATACCACTACCACTTTAAAAGCAGTACCAGTATGAATAAGCCATGCTCTGAATTTAGTTTTAATTTATGCATAATATAAAGATATTTTACACAGGCACACTAGTTTAAATGGTACTTACAATAAATTAAAATCACACAATAACTATAAACATATTCAGTTAATGTGTAAAGGAAAGAGATGCACTTGCACAGCAACGGGAAGAAAAACATCTTGAATGGAACTGAGCTGTTCTGAATGTTTATTGGGAAGATCTCAGTTCAGGTAGGGTTTCTGATTTCTCTATGATCATTTATTAAGGTCTGTAAAACCGCCAGACTAATTAACCAACACAGTTAAATTTTGTTTATCATACTACTAGTAAAATTTATACTTCAGCAACTTTTAAGTAAATTGTGTTCATCTTATGGACTCAGGACTCACTTCACTGCTCCTATGATCTTTTTACTTCTATTTTTACTTTTACTGAAAGATAGTAATCAAATATTTATATAATGTGTATTTATAGGTTCGGATGTAACTTGATAATCTTCCTCATCCTTTTCTACACCGGTAAAACTGGTTAGCATTTGTTTTCTGTATTGATCCATCAGCCTGAAAATAATTATATAACCTGATGGTAGACTAGTTGTGCAAACTCTTCACATCCCAGTTATCTGAAACTCTAGCCATGAACTATGGAATAAAACCCAACAGACTTTTGTGTTGTAGTTGTCTTAATGTGAAAACATAGGTTCTCAATGCCTTCTGATACAATGGAGCTGGCAGAATCCACACAGTAACTCAGACCAGGTTAAGACTATTGGTTTTCATAGCATGTGAAAAGGTTTTGGATGACCTTTGGGTTTCACATTGTAAAAAAAAAAAAATCCCTCATACAACTGCTCATTCAACACATCTCATTTTTTCAGCACAAAGAAAGATATTTTTGTTACTGTTCGTTCTTGCATGCCATTATGTGAAGCTGGATGATGAAACTCCTCTTTACATGCTGCCCTGGCGCCTGAATCACTTCCAAATTTTTAGCTGATTAGAGCCCACAAAGTGTTCCTGCCAGCTTTACTGTACATTCATCTGTCATGCGCATTAGGTTGAAGCAACCAATGCAGCAGTATAGATCTGTTTTCTGAGGGTTTTCTACTTTATTTTGTTAAAGTGATTGACTCCTCTAAAATGGACAGTTATAGTCCATTGTCTGTGAGAATGCTATTGTTATGGTCTGTAATTAGGCTCTGATATTTCAGATAGTCCTGAGAGAGGTCTTTTTTCTAGTCACACATGGAGACTTGTGCAGCATAACATTAAATGAGAGAGATGCAGGACAATTCTAGTCTGTGATCCTCTCCCTTGCAAATGCCTTTTAGATGTTTAAACTCCAATTCTTAGCTGGTCAGTGGATCCATCCCTTTCTAGTAAGTTATTCAACACAGCCACAACCCTAATACTTGTATCCCTGCCTTTTACTAAGCATGAAGACCTACAAGAAATGTAACACCCACAAAACACTGTGCTGCTCTTATTGATGGATTGTAGGCACACACACATATTTAATTATATCAATATAACTAGACATATATATATAAGATCTTTGCTTTTTTTTGGTAAGACTCCTTTAGGGGATCAAACACTCTTCTCCATCTTTCTGCAAGGCTTTGAAGTGGGTGAGGTGAGTGTTGGCCCATATCCTCAATGCCTGTTCAACTGTGCAGGTGCCACAGCCTGGATGAGGAACTAGGCTGCACCTTTCCTTCAAGGGTGGTGAGGTTACTGTTCTGGAGTGCACACCCCTAGCGGTTACAATCTGACTCATCCCAAACTGCTCCGCAGGGGCTTTGGGCATTAACATCCTTTCCACATCCCTTGCAAAATTTCTGTAGGCTTTACTAAGGGAATATTTCCCACACTAACCAGTATGTGCATGTTTATGGCATCCTCAATTGGAAGTGAGAGTTGGTAAATTGGTTAAGGGAGAAGAGATGACAATTAAACAATTATTCTAATATCCATATCTGACACAGAAGGGAGAGCAGCTCAAAGTCATAAAGAACACACATGGATATACAAACAGCTAGCACCATATCAGATAAAATTAATGCATTCTTCATTCATGAGCAAATTTACAATAGAGTTACAGTCACAAAAATTGTAAATGCAGAAAGATAAAAGAAGAGGAAAGGGAGGCAAAGTCAGTGTAAATGAAACATAAATAACATGTTCAGAACTTACAGGAAAACCCAGCAGCTAATATTTGCTAAGACAAAATCAAAACACATAGGCTAAATAATCTACAATTGCATGTTCTTAATACTAAAGCACATGCTTGACTACACTGATGTATCGGGTGAGAATGTTTTGCATTTTACACGCTTGAGCCCTTAATGTGGTGTGATAAACACAAATATACATCTATTTCAGTGTCTTGTCAGTCATTCATTCTGATAGTTACGCCAGTGTTTTAATCTCCCATTTGTCCCACAGCCTCTCCATATCTCTATTGGCATCCTCGTGCATCAGCTCTCTTCAACTTTGGCTTGCAAAATCTCATTTTTTCATTCAAATATCTCCTAGCACTCCCTTCTTAAACTAACGTGCAAGGTGACTCAACCATAAACACCCCACCAATCTGAAATTGAGTCATTGTGTCTCTAAATGCCAAAACCAAATCATTGCCTGAACATATTGCTGCAAGCCTTGTTCTCTTCACCTTCATCATCTCTGTACAGTTTATTATCCTCATTCATCATGTCATATCTAAAATTAGAAGGTAAGCTCTTTCAGGTATGGGTAGTATATTTCCCCCTGTTCCATAAAGGGCCTACATCAGTTTTGAGAACTCTTAAAAATTTAATTAATACAGCAAATGTTATAGAATAGTGATCAATAAACAACTCCAGTAATTCTTTTCCTAATAAAGTTTTGTGCTAATTCTTCCCACTAAATTCTGTGAACCTTTCAAATAAAAAAACCCTCTTCTCTGTGTATAAACTAAGGTTTTAAGTTTAGTCTGTTCATGTTATTGTTACCATCTCCTCCCAGCTAGTTTCTTCCAGTTGTTTGTCTTACATACAAGAAGATATTGCTTCATTTGGTATTAAAAAAAATAAATATATCATAAGCAACCATTAGTACTAAAAGACACAGAATACACACGATTCTTACTGCAGCTGTTACAGCTCAAAAATCTTCACTTTACCAATTAAAACACAGTACTGTCAGATTTTTGGTCCAACGATACTGCTGAAGAGTAGAATATGCACACAAATCAAATACCAACTTTCAAGCCATTTTTTGAGCCTTCCAAATTCTCCGGCCTTCCTTATCATTACTTGAAAATTAATACATACATAAATAAAGACATAAACAAATGAAGGTATAATTTATAGGGGAAATTTAGCATGAAATAATTTAGCTAAAATCAAGGCAGCCACTTCATCCTGAAACATTCTTCTGTGTTAAGAAGATATTTTCAAACTACATCACCCATAGCATATTAATTACTGTAATCTAGTTAAGAGTATGAGTTACCAGAATGCTATTAGGACATCAAAGCTAATGTAATACTGTCAGGTGAGCTGGAACTAATCAGCATAACTCCCATTATAGAATATCAGTAGAACAGATTTATTTTGAGTACTTTAATATCTTTGCACAAATTTTCTCATGCACCAGGGTTTTTGAGTTTGAGCCCAAATATTTCACATCAATAGGTTAAGGAATCTTCCCAGTTTCTGAAAGGTTAGTGTGTTGCTTCTTGAATGTATATTTCTTTTCATTTCTACAACTAGAATTCACCTATAGCCTATAAAAAAAATTAAATTGTCCTTAGGATGTGACCGCATAGCTTCTAAGTAAGTGAGTAGAACCCCCAGAAAAGAATAGTTTATATTGGAAACACTTACTTAACTTTTAACAATAGAAGCGTGAAGTGTTACCTCTGTAATTACTGGTCAACCTCAATCTTTCCTAGTTAAAGTTTTCCTCTGCTGTCTTATACTTAAGGCTAGCCTTTACTGTTTATTCTACAATATATGATTACAATGAACCCAGTGTTAGTTAAATGATGTAGTTGTGTCTGGCTGCATACAGCAATTTGATAGAACTTGGTAAATAATCAAACTAACCTCTCCCCAAAGACTATCATGTATAGCAACTTGATACTTCCTCATTGCCAACACATTATCATAACATAAAAATGCATGAAGCGTTTATCAAAGTATGAATTCATCAAAGTAACAAAGAAAATCTGAAGCTTACCTGAACGAGGGTCTCCTGCATCCTAGGCCAATTCCAAAGTATTTTCCTCTCTTCTATTAGAAATTTCAGAATTCTATTATATAAAATCTGAGTCAAACTCAGTTAATAATATAAACAGTATGAAACAAAAAATAAACATTTCACATTTAACGATGAAAGTCTTTACTTCTGAGAATTTTTAAAATAAAATCCTTCACATCAGCATTGCAATAAAGCCTGTTATTTACAGGTAGTTAGAGGTAGCAACATCTATTATAATTGCTCCCAAATTTCCATCATTAAAAACATTTTTTTCAGTTATTTATAACTATGCCAAGTATTTATCACCTCAGCTGAAATTCCACTGCCTCAGGATGTACTTTTCAAGCAGATCGGTTCAGTCTTTTCCAAGAACAAAGGCTTACATCATGTAATTTGTCCTTGGTTGTGCATGTGAAGGAAGATAAAATCATTCCTTGTAGAATTACAATCTACCACTGAGGACCCTTGACTCATTCAAGGTACAAGGATGGCTAGTACTTCTTAGGGGAGCAGTTATTTCTTTTCACCCTTTTTGTTTTTGAATGTACATCTCCAGATATTATTTATTGAACAATGGAACTGGAGGAGAACATTCAAGTCTAAGAGAACTCCTCTTAGAGATTTTATACAGTGTATTGATATAGCAGCCGAGTGCTTCTCCAGCATTAATCTTTTGAAATTCTGCAGTGAATGAAGCATTTTAGTTCTGTATAGGGATTAAGATTAAAAAATATATACAAAATCTAGTAATTGCATGGCTAAATTAAGATGTCTGCAGTATGTTTCTTCAAAGCATTAGCACTATGTACTACTGTATGTTCAAAATTCAGTTCCCATTGGCTTGTCTTGCAGGTTCCTTTTCATTATCAGTTGCATCCACATGTCTTGCTGGCACTATGGTCCAGAGTGAAATACATGCAGAAGCCAGATTTGTAGTGCCTAGCTGAAAATTAGGACAAATCAGCTATACAATGCTAATCCAGGCTTGTATCTTGAAGCTCACAGAAGAACCTGCTACAGAACAGTCATCACCATGAAGTATGTGCAAGGTATATATATTTCAATTGCACTGGCGCTGTGCAAATTAACATCAGTTGTAGAAGTGTGTATTGCACATAAATGTATTAATTGTAATACCTTTAGGTAAAAGTTTAGTGATTACAATTTAAAAAGGTTTTACTGCCCATCCAGCTGCTTAATAAGGTCAGCAATTAATTTAAATACTACAGTTGGGGTGCATCAAGCACAGCATAGCTAGCCTGTCAAGGAAGGTGATTATCCCACTCTACATTGCACTGGTGCAGCCCCACCTCAAGTACTGTGTGCAGTTTTGGGCACCTTGATATAAGAAGGATATCAAACTATTAGAGTGTATCCACAGGAGGGTGACCAAGACAGTGAAGGGTCTCGAGGGCAAGATTTACAAGGAGAAGCTGAGGTCACTTGGTTTGTTCAGCTTGGAGAAGAGAAAGCTGAGGTATCACCTCATCACAGTCTACAACTTCTTCAAGGGAGGCAGCTAAGGCAGAGGTGCTGATCTCCTTTCTTTGGTGACTGGCGACAAAAGGAAATGGAATGAAGCTTCATCAGGGGAAGTTCAGGTTGGACATTAGGAAAAGGTTCTTCACTGAGAGGGTGGTCGGTCACTGGAACAGGGTCCCCAGGGAAGTGGTAGGGGCACCAAGCCTGTCAGAGTTCAAGCATTTGGATGAAGCTTTTAGTCATATAGTTTAGTTTTAGGTAGTCCTGCGAGGAGCAGAGAGTTGGACTCAACAATCCTCATGAGTCTTTTCCAACTTTAGGTATTCAATGATTCTATGATTTCTTACAGAACAGACAAAATTTTACACAGGGAGAGGAGGTGTCATAATTTGCACATTTTCTTTTCTTTTTCTTGTAGTCTGGCACTTAATTGTTTGTATTGCTTTGCTTAAGGGAATTGTACAGATCTTTTTATGTCAGTTATCCGCCCACCTCCCTCCACCCCCAGGAAAAAGAACATATTTTAAAAAACAAACATTTGTATGTAAATTTGATGCCGCTAGAAAACACTTATCAGACAAAAAAGATCATGCCTAATAGAAAACTGAAAGCCAAGTTGCTGAGAGAATTTCCTTCTGAGATGAGAGGAAAGATGGTGGTTTGCTTTGAGGGATTAAAATGAGGTAATACAGTTTTAAAACTCTTATATATCTAAGCTTTGTTAAAGCAAGCTACTTGAACCTCAAGATGGGACTAGGAAAAAAATCAGACAGCACATAAGTGGGAAATCTGAATTTTTAATTTTGTTACAATTCCCCCTCTGAGAGTTTATATTCTTCTTCTGCCTGATAAAAAGTGTCCAGCTCTGTATTTGAGCAGAACAATACTGTCACCTGGTGGTTAAATTTACTAGTAGGGATCAATCAATTCCAGGTAGAAAAAGGCCTCTCATAAACACTTTGCAGAATTTATGATCTAAACAGCTGAATGAATTGTTAAGATTAATTAACAATTTAATGCTAAGAACCCAATTGTGATGTCATTAATTATAGTGAGTGGCACTAGTATAACAGCAGTGAGTCAGGAAACCAGTAACTAAGTACTTTGTTATGGAAAGAGTAAAAAGTGGGCCCTACATGATTCTACCAGTGATTGATTCTGCTGCTTTTTCTTTGGAATAATCTTCCCATTGAACTAGATAAGGTATTCTGAGGGTAAAAGAATATAAACACAGATATACACAGCATTTTTCAATGTAAATATGGCAGATTTTGGCTTCAGATAGATAAGCAAACTGAGGATAAGGAAAAAATAAAAATGAAATATCGGTGTTTTAACTGGTACTAAACCAGATTATACATAAATGTTTCTATTTCAATTATAGAAGGTGAACCCAAAGAAAGTTACCTTCATTTTGGAACATACTTAGATATGATAGCCCTTAATCCTGTAAAAGTACCTTTCATAACATTTTGTTGAACCCTACTTTCTGCATTCTACACTGATGAGTTTTATCAACGCAGCAGAAGTACAGCATGTTTACCATAGTTTTCAACTGTTTTATTTTTAGAAAATCCAGTTCCTAGATATTTAAAAAAGTGGAATCCTGAATTTGATTTTATAACCTCTGGGAGAGTTGATGCATTCACAGTTGTTTCTATGAGAAGGAAAGGACCCTTGTCAGTACTTTAGCCATTATTATGCTTTCTCTGCTGCTTATCCTTCCTTTGGGCACAATATGAAGTACTTGATGATCATACCATCTATGACTGCAGTCTGTTCACTTTTCTGGAGGAAAGTCATGTGCACTCCAAGGAATTCTCTACTAATGGAAAATCCTTAAGTACTGATGGCATAAAATCATCTGTTTATTACAAACATGAAATAAGGCTGGGAATAATTAATTCCAAGACATGGCTTCACTTGAAATGGGATTTCTACTAATGTTAGAAAAATATCACTTGATTCTTCTATACATGAATTTCACATCAGTCAGAAACATGAGAGCACTTTCAAGGTGAGCTACAGCCTGAGCTGACCAACTATCTGCATGGACCTCTTGTTCCAGAAACCATACTAGATCTTTAAAATGCTTTCCTTTACTAAACAATTGCCATTTACTTTTGCTAGAAGATGTTTTTAGGCAGTGGTCCTGTGAACTCAGAGTGGACTCCAATATCTGACTAGTTCCAAGTTACTGCAAGTTAGATGAGAAAATGCATCAGTAGGAGAACTAATGGTTGAGGGTCTCCATGCTCAAAAGGCAGACCAGATGCAGTGGACACACTGGTTCCCCTTATTTTTTTAATTTCTCACTCCAAGGTAGATTGAGCCATTTTTATGTTTCCTCAGACTCCTGTCAATTCTCTAAAATAAAGAAACTTTTCACACACTGCAGAGAGGCAATCTTAAGATCTTTGAGTTCAAAGCTCTTTGAGGCAATGTTTTACCATTTCAGTGCTGTTCCTCTGTTGTGTAACACAGCCTCACAATAGACTAGGAGGAGTTTTTTACACTTGATCTTGGATCTGCAGCCAGATAAGAACTTAAATATTTGAATTGAAGTCCAATGAACTGTGCAGAAGATAAACACCTACATGTTACTTAGCCATAAACTGTAGCCAATGAGGAAATTTAAATTGCATGTTCTCCATTTGATTGTTTTCTCTACAACGGGTGCAATTGACTGAATACAAGTTCTCTTAATGAAAATATCTACTCTACAGGTTGTGTTTTTTTTTCCTAATGGAAGGCTGACCAAACAGCTTTATTCTATTAGAGCTCCTTAGAGTATCACAGTATAGGTGGTAAACATTCATTAACAGAAAAAAAAAAACCAACCAAGAGTCTTTTCCTACAGCCTTATCACTTTGATTCTTTTTCCTCACCACCTGTGGGACTACAGTATGGGTTCTGCCTCTGGCTCCCCATTACTGTCCCTCTATTCTTCTCATGCGAACTTTTCTCTTTGATCTTATGGGAATGCAGGAGAAGAGGAGAAAATAGAAAAGAACATTCAGCTTCTCAGTTGTTTTCAGGCACTGAAATGAGATGGGCTTTGGAGACACAAGGATCATCAAACCACACAGATGTTTTTTCAGAACAGAAATTTAAATGCCATTTTGAAGGTAGATTATGAAATATTTTTATACCGCGATTTTATTTTTTTTTTTACTTTTTGAAAAGACAAGCAAAAACAGGGCAAGGAAATACATTTTAAAAGATAGTGTGAAAATGAAAGGATGCAGAAGGCCATTTTTACTTTATTTAGTTGTTCAGTTACCCTGACTGGGAACACTCTCAGCATAGAGGGATTTGCCTGTGGAACGGAAGAGCAGACCACAAAATAATCCCCTCTACTTGTTTTGGCTTAGAAGAAGTTGGAACTTCAGGATACACAACCCATCACAGCTCATTGAGTTCTCTTCTTCTTATTGTGTGGAAGCATCAGGGCTTCATCTAGTGTTCACAAAGAAAATTACAGTTAAGAAGAATAAAACCTAAACCGAACCATGATACATAGCAATCATATTAGTCTAGACAATTTCCTTTTAACTGTTATCAGGAACAATGTCCCATATTTTGTGTGAAGTTCAGACTGGCGGTTGCATACCTGATTCACAATATTACTCATCCTACAAAATATACTGACACAGTGCCTTAGTCTATAGTTCATATTCATTTAGTTCAAACTGTCCTGAGTGTTGTTAAAGTTTCCTTGATTTTTAATTGTTTTTAAATCAGTATTATAATTATAATGTATAAATCTATTCAAATCTATAGGATAGTTTCCTTTGTTTTTAATTCTACAGTTTGACACAGCTATGGCTAGGAATTCAGGTGGCTTGAGCTGTCACTTGGCCAACGATCTCAGGACACATCGTATCCCCTACCTAGAGTAGTAGAAAAGTTGTTTGCCATCTAATTGTTTCAAAAGAACTTAAGAATAGGGTACTAATCTGCTCCTGATTATGATGACAACCAGCTCAAGACCAATGAAGAAAGCAAGAAGAACGTGGTAAGATTACTACTAAGATGGTACAAAATGTACTGAGTGCTGCTTAGAATTGCAAAATCTAAACCCTGGCAAAGAAACTTGTTTGGGAATGGCTAAAAATGTACAGCAAACAGTATAAGATTGTGTTTTCCTACGAGCTGCTCATCTAAAAAAATCTGAAGATGCTTAGTGCCTTTACAAAATACACCCATAAGATTATTTTCTAAGTAGAAGCAAGTCAAGATTTAAACAAAGAAAGGTGACTAAACCCTTATTGATGACATGATACGAATCAGAGACCTCAGAATAAACTGAGTACTGCATGGAAATATGAAGCCATGTTTAATGATAATGATGTTAAAGAAGTTACATTTCCAGGTATCCCCAGTTCTACAACAATTTTTTTCTTGCAAATGTGAAACGACGCTAGAGTTACCACAACACCCAGAAACAACTTTTCAACATGCTCTTATAATTGTATGTTTCTATTCCACTGGTAGTCAAAATTTTTTATTTTCTAGTATTGTTTAACTTTTAGTGCTAACAAGGACTCTCTATCACTTCAGCATCATCCACAGAAAGGAAAACTTATTTTTAATTTCAATTGAATGTGGCTCACATTAGCCTGGTAATTTTTTTTTTTTTTTTTTTTTTTTTTAATGAGAAAGACTATTGCTGATGTAGATGATTGGTTTATATTGCGGCACTGTCCCTGGAAAATGTGGAAGGGACATTGCGCTCAGAGATATCCTAGTACCCAGAATGAGAATAAACTGTAAAACAATCTGTATTGGACACACTGTTTTCTCTCAAAATAACCCATAGCCAAAGTCAAAAACTCCCATGCTGGGCACACACAGGAGGAAGGGAGGCCAGTAGGACAGAATGGAAGCTTGTAACTGCAAAGACCAGCAGGAGGAAGAGACTTCCCCCAAAAACTGAGGTGCCCTTGCAGTACCACTTCACTGCTCTGCAGAGTGAAGAGGCAAAAGCTACTGTGTCAGGAGAGCTGCTGGAGCTGAGTAAGACTACCCAATCTGCTCCATGTATAACAACCAGTGCGACTAAGAAAAGGCAATGGGTGACAGTTATAGGACACTGCCTTCTGAGAGGTACGGAGGCTCCCATTTGCTGGCCTGATGCACTCTCTAGGGAGGTGAGCTGCTTGTCGGGTGTAAGCATATCAGGAATTTAACTGAAAGACTATGAAACCTCGTGCAATCCTCAGACTGTTATCTGCTGCCTCTGTTCCATGTGAGCACCAGTGATGCAGCTGGGAACAGCCTTAAAACTATCAAGAAAGATTATACAGTCCTGGGAGCAGCAGTCAGGAACTCTGCAGCACAGGTAGTTTTTTCACCAGTCCTGGTCAAAGGAAAGTGGGTTGACAGGGCCAGGCAAATCTGGCAAATCAATAACTGGCTACAATACTGGTGCCACAGCCAAGGGTTTGGCTTCTTGGACGATGGGACTCACTTTGAGAAATCTGGTCTGCTGGGGCCAGATGGGGTCCACCTGTCAGAAAAGGGGAAGAACATATTTGGTCAGAGGCTTGTCAACCCTGTGAAGAGGGCTTTAAACTGGAGTTGCTGGGGGAGGGGAACTGGAAACTATGCCACTCCTACCAACATGATGCTGATACCAGTAGTAGAAGCCTAAAACACAGAGATGGGTTGCAGGTCAGCAGGAGGGTACCTGTAGTGCAGCTTAAAGGAAAAACAGCCACTCCAGCCAGGGAGCTAGATTCACCGGGGGTGGGGGGGCAACTTAAATGCCTTTATGCAAATGCACGTAGCATGGGGAACAAACAAGAGGAGTCAGACACATGTGCACACCTGAAGGACTATGATCTTATTGCCATCATGGAGACATGGTGGGATAGCTCCTATGACTGGAGTGTTGCAATGGATGGATACAGAATCTTCAGGAAAGACAGGCAGGGGAGACAAGGAGGGGGTGTGGCCCTCTATGTCAAGAACCAGCTGGAGTACATGGTGCTCTGCCTGGGGATGGGTAAAAAGCTGACTGAGAGCTTATGGGTGAAGACTAAACGGAGGGCAGGGACAGGTGATGTTACAGTGGGGGTCTCCCACAGACCACCTGACCAGGAAGAACAAGCAGATGAGGCTCTCTATAGACAGACTGGAGCAGCCTCACATTCACAAGCCATGGTCCTCATGGGGGACTTCAAACAACTCGATATCTGCTGGAGGGACAACACAGCAGAGCATAAGCAATCCAGGAGGTTCCTGGAATGCATTGGTGATAACTTCCTTCTCCAAGTGATAGAGGAGCTAACGAGAAGAGGTGCCATACTGGACCTTGTTCTCACCAACAAGGAGGGGCTGCTGGGGAATGTGAAGCTCAAGGTCAGCCTTAGCTGCAGTGACCATGAGATGGTGGAGTTCAAGATCCTTAGGGCAGCGAGGAGGATGCACAGTCCTGGATGCCAGGAAAGTACATTTGGCCTCTTCAAGGACCTCCTTGACAGAATACCATGGGATAAAGCCCTGGAGGGAAGAGGGGCCCAAGAAAGCTGGTTAGTATTCAATGATCACCTCCTCCAAGCTCAGGAGCAATCCATCCCAACAAAAAGGAAGTCGGGCAAAAACATCAGGAGGCCTGCGTGGATGAACAAGGAGCTCCTGGACAAACTCAAACCGAAAAAGGAAGCCCACAGAGGGTGGAAGCAAGGACAGGGAGGAATAATACAGAGAAATTTTTTGAGCACCCAGGGATCAGGTTAGGAAAGCTAAAGCCCTGATAGAATTAAATCTGGACAGGGACATCAGGGGCAACAAGAAAGCCTTCTGTAGGTATATCAGTGACAAAAGGAAGACTAGGGAAAACATGGGCCATTCAGGAAGGAAACATGAGACCTGGTCACCTGGGTTATGGAGAAGGCTGAAATACTCAACAACGTTTTTTTTGCCTTTTTGACTGATAAGGGCTCTAACCACACCACCAGCTGAGACCAGCTGAGGAACCTGAAGGTGTACAAATCCATGGGACCTGATGAGATTCATCCATGAGTCCTAAGGGAATTGTCGGATGAAGTTGCCAAGCCACTATCCATCATATTTGAGATGTCATGGCAGTCCAATGAAGTGCCTGTTGACTTGAAAAGGGGAAACATAACCCTCATTTTCAAAAAGGGAAAAAAGAAGACCCAGGAACTACAGGCCAGTCAGTTTCACCTCTGTGCCTGGCAAGATTGTGGAGCAGATCATCCTGGAAACTCTGCTAAGGCACATGGAAAATAAGGAAGTGATCAGTGACAGCCAACATGGCTTCACCAAGGGCAAATCAGACCTGACAATTTTGGTGGCCTTCTATGATGGGATTACAGCATTGGTAGGTAAGGGAAGAGCAACTGTCATCAGCTACCTGGACTTGTGCAAAGCATTTGACACTGTCCTGCACAAGATCCTGTTCTCTAAATCAGAAAGATATGGATTTGACTGATGGACTACTTGGTGGATAAGAAATTGGCTGGACGGTCATACTGAAAGAGTTGTGGTCAATGGCTTCATGTCCAAGTGGCAAGCAGTGATGACTGGTGTTCCTCAGGGGTTGGTGCTGGGACTGGTACCATTTATCATTTTTGTTAGCAACATGGATGTTGGGACTGAGTACACCCTCAGCGCGTTTGCCAATGACACCAAGCTGTGTGGAGCAGTCAACACACTGAAGGGGAGGGATGCCTTCCAGAGGGACCTGAACAGGTTTGAGAAATGGGCCTATGCAAACCTCACAAAGTTCAACAAGACCAAGTGCAAGGTCCTGCACGTAGGCCGGGGCAACCTTATGCACAAATACAGGCTGGGCAGAGAATGGACAAAGAGCAGCCATGAGGAGAAGGGCTTGGGGGTGTTGGTTGATGAGAAGCTCAACATGAGCTGGCAATGTGCGCTCACACCCCATAAAGTCAACTGTATCCTGGGCTGCATGAGAAGAAGCGTGGCCAGCAGGTCAAGGGAGCTGGTTCTGCCTTTCTACTCTGCTCTTGTGAGACCCTGCCTAGAGTACCGCATCCATCTCTGGGGCCCCCAACATAAGAAGGACATGGACGTGTTGGAGTGGGTCCAGAGGAGGGCCACAAAGATGATCAGAATGTTGGAGCACCTCTCCTATGAAGACAGGCTGAGAGAGTTGTGGTTGATCAGCTTGGAGAAGAGAAGGCTACAGGGAGACCTTATAGGAGCTTTCCAGTATCTGAAGAGTGCCTACAAGAAAGCTGGAGAGGGACCATGCAAGGGCATGTAGTGATAGGACAAGGGGTAATGGTTTCAAACTGGAAGAGGGGAGATTTAGAATGGATATTAGGAAGAAATTTTTCACTATGAGGGTGGTGAGGTACTGGAACACATTGCCCAGGGAAGTTGTGGGTGTCCCATCCCTGGAGGTGTTCAAGGCCAGGTTGAATGAGGCTTTGAGAAACCTGATCTGGTGGAAGATGCCCCTGCCCATGGCAGGAGGGGTTAAACTGGATGATCTTTATGGTCCCTTCCAACCTAAGCCATTCTATGATTCTGTGATTCTATGAACTGTGCTGCAGTTGAAGAACCACCCTCCTGCACTCTTTACATCCCTGCCATCCAAATGGAAATATGGTCATGGAGACTGACATCACACATTGGAAGTAGTCATACTTCCTTGACCAAGTGCACTGTAAGCCAGCATGTTCTAGTTTTTCAGTATTTTACATTGAGGGCTGGTATGCATCTGCACAAGCAAAAGCTAGACTAAGTTTTAAATATTATGAGTGGCTATTTTACTTCTCTTTTCAACAGGGGTCTTTCAACAGTTGTGTATAAAGTACTTCTAACCTCAATGTCATCTTCCCCCTGCCTTCCCTTTCCATAGCCTTTTGAAACAAAAACCCCAGCCACAAGGCAGTTTGGAATCAAGTGCTGCTTTCCTTGATGCTGAAGAGGGTTTACATAACACATAATGAACCCTACTTGGCATCATGAAGGTGTTTAGCATAGTTCTTTGGTGTATTAAGTGATATACAACCCTTCACAGTGTGAAGGGGTAAGTTTTTGTTGCTCTCCATTTGTCATGCTTAGCATCTGCACAGAAAATGAGCATTGAGGTTGGTTAATTTACCACAAAGATTTGGC
This sequence comes from Charadrius vociferus, assembly GCF_000708025.1. NCBI lineage: Eukaryota > Metazoa > Chordata > Aves > Charadriiformes > Charadriidae > Charadrius > Charadrius vociferus. The sequence continues at coordinate 1,765,700 of NW_009646941.1, forward strand.
TGGAAGGTTGCCATCAGTAAATCACACATCTATTGACAGTTCATTTACTGAGGATTGCTGATGACTCATGTTTAGACAGACAACTAGGAAAAAGATGCTTTCTGGTTACTTCAGAAAGATGCTTTCTGGTTACATCAAAAATATTACTTTATAGTGTATGAAACTTCAACAGCAAAGCAAGATTAATGTAAATAATTCCAGTAAAATTCCCCAAACCCCATCATTTCAAACATAAACCTAACAAGGAATCCAGGCTGATTATCAGAATTATATTTCAATGAAGATTATTTCAACAGATTGCTCAGTAGCACAGCAACAATAACCATTAAGACTACTTGTAAAGCACTGAAGTGCATACCCTTTTTCTCTTTGGCACACAGTCAGTTCCATGAGTTATCCCACCAGCTATTTTGGAGCATCTATTCATTAGCAGCAAACAAGAACACAGCTTGACTCATTAGAAGCTATGCCCGCGATTTTCAAAAAGCAGAGCCTAGAGTTAGTTCTAATGATCTTCTCTCGACCTTCTTGGTTTTAATGGAAAAATAAACAAGCACAGCCGAAGTGCAAAATCATTCAGAATCCAGTATGAGTTCTTGAATATGTTTGCTTGCTATTTACTCTGCCATATTTCTGAAGCAGTAGCAGGGTTAATGAAAACATAAAACATGCATATGAAAAAGAAATGCAAGGAAGGGTCTCATAATTAAACTTACGTAATTTTTACACAGCATTTCACAGTTGGATATCACAAAAAAAAATTATAGTACAATCAATTTGATCTTAATGGTCCATTCTCCTATGCTTCAGAATGAAGCAACAAACCCCAAAGCCATCTATCATGTGTCAGGAAATAACTTTTTCTTTCTCTTCACTTCCAAAAAGGCAATGAAGATTATGCTTCCAGTTTAGAACAAGACACTTGCCACCCTGCTCAGTGTGTGCACATACCAGTGTGCCATAGTCTAAGTTACAACTAAGGGTCTCATCTTTTGGTATAACTCAGAAGTACAATTCAGACTAGATAGACATAACAGAGCAAGCCTCCCAGCAGCACTGGAAGCAAGGGCCACAATTCTGCCTTGTAGCTAAGTAGGAAGGTTGTGTCATATTATGTATTCAGTTCAGCTAATTCCAGACTTGCTCACGTCTACTCATTCACCTGGCAGTCATTTACTTGCACTACAGTATGTATGTTCTATAAACACCCAAAATGGAAATCTTAATTTTTACACATTTTAGCACCATTATGTGTTAAACTTTTAATGAAGGGGTATCGTGTTTATGTTGTATTCTTCTCCATGTTATCCTTAAAATTTTCCCCTCAAGCATGAACATGTTTTATGTGCAGTGTATCAGAGCTGTCTACTTGCTACCACTACTACTCCACACATTCTTAACTCTTTCTCCACACTTTTTTAACTCCAGAAATCTGACAGAGTATCATAAGAAGTTCCTCATGAAACTATTGGCATCATTTTCCTTTCTTCCTATTAATAGAGAAACTTCTCTCTCTGGACCCTGCTTTGGTAGTTCCCTTTGTTCAACTGTACATTTGTGTTCAGTTTAGTGGGGTATCCAATCTCTCTGTGAATTTTTATTTTTAACTTTATTTTATGCATTTAAAGTATTAAAGATTTTATTTTGTCTTTCTAATTGTCTACTTGTCTGCATTTGTTTTACATAGCTTACTAGTTTTTTTCCTTATATTCTTGGGGGGGTTGTTTTATTAACATGACAAAAAAACCCACCTGTATCATCAAACAAATGATTTGGATTGGGATTTTTACACTTGATTAGTGGCATAGTCTTAACATCCTAGTGCTCAGCTTGGAACATTTACAAGGGAACTTTCATTAGTAGAAGGTCAATTACCTCTTTCTAAACTAATCAGCCTGTTTAAGAAAACTGAAGCTAGGTATCCAAAGTGGAGATATTCATAGTTCCCTTCTTTATTCTGACTCATGGTGATAAATTAAAACAGACAGCTTCCTTCCTTGGAAATGGCACAGTAAACTGTTCAAGATATAAATTCCGCAAACAATGGTGCTAAATTTTGTTACAAATGTAGATACCATAGGAGTATCCAAAAAGAATCCTAGAAGAGATACACACAGTTTTCCATAGTTTACATTAGATTGCCAGGGTTGAGCATATCTTCACAAGACAGCTGTGCTAAACACAAAAAATAAATGTGTACGTAGATAAGTTAGTCCACTAAATATAGTTTCTCTTGGGATGAAGTGACTGGATGAAAAGTCTGAACACTGGAAAAGTAATCCACAGACTGAAAGATTTAATTGCTGAAGAACTGTTTGATACTTTGTTTAAAAGGTCACTTATTTCTCAGTAGTATGTCATAGGAGGTTCTAATTTAGGCAGTGGAGTTTCTCATTCTGTTTTTGTTTTGGCTGTCACATTTCACAAATAAAAGATGAAAGTATTTTTTCAAATGTTTTACTAAAACATACTAGCATCTACAGCAACTGACATCACAAAAGTGATGTGCAATATTTATTACCACAATGATTATATTTTGTTACCATTTATGCCATGAAAATGCAGGAATAAAACCAGATATTTAAAATTACTTAAGTTGTTTAGCAGTGTAAAATACAACAAAGGGAAAAATAAAAATGAAATTTTATGTACATAAAGTTGCAACATCTAGAGACAAATTCCTTGAACATTCACTGCTAGATGTACCTGTTAGTTAATTGTTTTTATTGCAAAATTCGTAAAGGGCTTTGGACCCTACAGAGCACTGGAACAGGCTGCCCAGAGAGGCTGTGGAGTCTCCTTCTCTGTAGATATTCAAAACCCGCCTGCATGCATTCCTGTCCAACCTGCTCTAGGTGAACCTGCTTTGGCAGGAAGGTTGGATTAGATGATCTCCAAAGGTCCCTTCCAACCCCTACCATTCTGTGATTCTGTGATCCCAGTTCCTGAAATAAATATTTTAAACTGTAAAATACTGAATATTGAACAAAGTTAAAGCTGTGCAGTCTTTAATCTTCCTTTTCCCCCACCCCTCTTAGGAATGTAGCACAGCAATGGGCATTTTTTTCAGTTAAAATACATCTTCAGCATTCTTGAATTAACAATGCCCTCGACTGCTGGTCGACATACCTATAGATCTAAGTACAAGAAATCTGAAAAAAACATTCCTGAGCCACATAAAAGAACCTGACTACTGTAATCCAAAACACCAATAAGATAACCACTCTACAAGTTATGAAAATAGCATCAAAACAATTAAAATTATTATTTTTTAAAATAGCATACATGCTTAAATATACACACCTCTCAAACAGTCTTAAAACAAGGATCTTTTTTTATTTCCTTCAAAATTTGTGGTAGACAAACCTTAAAAAGATTGAAGTACTAGTTCAACTTAGTAATCAGAATTTGTCCCAACCCACTTTCTACAAAAACTAGAACAAAGTAGTACAAAAATAAACTCTTGGATATTGTACAAATAAAACATACATATTTTTGCTTTGTTGCCATATTTTGTCTATCAATCAGCTCCATATGTCAACAAGGTGCAATGGCATTGAAAAAAATAAAAATATGAAAGTTTTTGGCTCTTAGAAAAGAACTTTGTTTAATTTTCATGGAAATTTTGGCCTGTATCTCCTGATACTTGAAACAAGACATACATCTTTGGTTACATTTCTACAACATTCTGTACATGTCATAATAGCAGTTGGATGTCTCTGGCATCTAGATACATATTTCAAATAAAACTACATACTACTTTTTTTTCTAAGGCCAATAGGATACTTCTGAAATAAATATTTATTTGTTCTGATAATTCCATTGATACAAAAGTACAGCCATAGCTTGAACGCAAATTTGTGAAATTATCTATTTATTCTCAAAGTAACTTCAAAAGAGAGTTTATTTAATGTAAACAATTGTCCTTAGCTATGCAAATATTCAGCTATGAGCTTTTCTTTGAAGTCTTAACAGCATCATAGTCAATAAAGTCAAAGGCAGCAGAATTGTTACAAAAGGATGTAACAATATTCTCACCATTTGAACTCTCTGAGGAGCTTGCTATCCGTCAGCACAATGGCTGCTGCCGCCCACACTACAAACAATTCTGGAACCGAGTGAAAAGGCATTAGAGTTGCTGTAGGAAATAAAATGCTTTTCAAGTTGGCTTCTTAATAACCTTACATAGAAAGCAAGATTATAAATTGTTTTTCAACAGGTTCTAAGTTTCTTTAATGTAAGATGCTGTAGGTGGTTTGTCTTATTGTTGGTAAGCAATCCTCTGTAAGTTAAACATTTTGACCTTTGTTATCAACACTTCCAAGTATTCTGCTTTTTAACCAACGATATTTGGGCAGTTTAGAATATGTGCTAGCTCAGATATCCTCAAGTTCTTTCACAACCTGTACTTGCAGTGCTTGCCAAAGTTCAAACTCAAATTCTACACTTTTTTTTTCAATAGTCTGAAAGATACTTACAGTAGTAAGTATTAGTATGGTGCAACTTAGGTTTGATTAAAATTAGGTACATAATGGATACGAGTAGCAACGTGTGATTATTTCTTAGTGCAAATCCCCTTCAGTTTATACATGCATACAATGTTTCACATGGGAAAAACAGATACTGCTCAAAGATTTTTATTTTTTTTTTTCAAAATGAAAAGAACAGAAAATCCTGAAATACACATCAGTATTCCAGAATGTCTAGAATCAGAATTAAATTTTTTTTAAAATTAAAATAAATTATCCATTAATTAGAAAAGCAAAGCATTGCTATAGCTATTTATATTTTCCTATAAATAAGACTCTCCTAGTACAAAATGACGAGACAAGAGGAAATCTACTCATCAGTTATGTTGACAAAATTAGCTGCATTTGGGGAAATATCTTAAGAAATTTCTTTTAGGAGTAAAGTTTGGTAGGTTTTGAAAAGTAACAAAATAATGAAAATAGAGAATATTTACCACAATGGAGATAATACTTAGGATCCTGGTGAATATAATACAGAGACCATATTAAGTAAAGTGAGTGGCTTATTTTGGCTATATGTGAATTATTTGGGGTCTACAGAAAGTAGAAAGACATATTCTCAGATAGTGTAAATATGCAGCACTTCACTCAGTTCAACATTTCAATGCTAATTTACATCAGCTAGGGATCTGACTTCCACAGTGACTAAATATATATAATTCTTTGGAGAAGCAACCTTTTCATTTAAAAATCACTGTTAAATCGTTCCCATATATTCCTTTCCCACAGTAATGGAAAAGAACTAAATAATCTTTAAACATACCTACTTCAAACACTGCAGCTGAAACTTCTATCCAGATACCAAAAAAATCACAATAAAAATATTATATTGGAAGGTTTATAAACTAACACATAAAATTTTAAATGCTTATTTTTGGTCAACAAATGGTCAGCAGACACGTCTTTGTGGGCTTGCCCAGGAACTGCTCAAGACAGCGAATAGTTTAACATAAATGCTAAACCAGGGTAATTTGTATGGCTACATGATGTTTTTCCTTTCTGCATTAATAATTGCTTTGAGTTGGTGAGACCACCCAGAGTAAGATCATTCTGGGAAGTCAAATATGGGAAGGAAAACTAGAAATATATCTGGGAATATCTGGTTTTAAGGCTAGGATAAATGGAAGACACACCCATTATTATAGATGAGAGCTTTCCCTAATAGCCGAAAATATACTTAATCTTGGAGTGAAATCCACATTAATCCCAGCTGGACTTATTTTGGGTTTGCTTCTTAAACACTTTGCATGACCATAGTCCTATTTTTCTCTTCTAAACTTGATCTAGAACAGTGTTTGAATATTTCTTAAAAAAATACACACCCAAGAATTCTTTCTCTAATCCTTTCCACCTATCTCTTCCATATCAACCAAGTTTAACACCAAGCATTTCAAATTACCTTCGCAGTCCAGTCTTAAGTCACAGATCCTTTAGCTATCATAGTTGAACTATCAAGCAGACCCTTCTGACAAAACTTCCATTGTTGAATTACTAATGAAGTTTAAATAGAGCTAGTCCAAGGAAAAAGATTTTAAAAGTGATTGCCAGAGTATGCGCACATCGATGATGGGCAGCAGGTTAGTGAAATTGATAGATGTCACTAGAAGATCTAGGAATATATTTCCCGACCCACAAAGTTTTGAGGTTTAAAAAATACCCCCTTGCATTCTGGAGTAAGAAAACAGTGAAAGGATGTCCTTGCTTTCCAGAGAAATGAGTCTTGTGTTTCAGGAAGAAGTCACCATAAATTTATGCATTGCAAGTGTAAAGTATGTTCAAAGACTTCACCTGCAGGAAACCAAATCTCATAATTCAGAGGGACTTTTAAATATTGTTGTCACTTATGAAAATGAGACTTTGACTTCTAAGTAACAGGAGGACTTTGGAAAATATTTTTAGTGGCTAACATGTATTTACACTTTTAAGAAGTAACTATATGAACTTGTTTGTGCAACTCATGCTTTTGTCTCCAAGGGTATGTGTGTATCATTCAGCTTGTGAGGTTTTTAGCCACAGATCAGTCTGTTTTATGGACTATGAGCAGTCTGTAGCAAAACTGCTAACATTAGTAAATAATAATTTTTAAAAAGTGAAATCCATAGGGCCAAGTATTTCACCAATTATTAAAGAAATGCAGAGGTGTAAATGACAAAATGCTAAACTTTATATATTGAATATTTTTCCATGAAGGAACTTACAAATTTGAGGAAGAGTGAGTACTTTCCTACCCACAGATTCTTGGCATGTTTCCTTTTTATTTCTTAATTGTATCCTTGATGCAGTATGCAGTAACTAGTATATGACATCTTTCTTTATCTCTGCCCAGAGGAAGCTTACATGGCTTACAGGTTTAACTAATACTTTGAGCTGTTTCACATATCACCTGTCATACATTGCTGCAAGGATGATTTTTTTTCAGCATTAAAGTTTTACTGTTTTCTTAGCAACATTTCTAAGATGATATAGAGACAAGACTTTCTGGCTTCTTTTGTGGGAGGAAGACAGCAATTTATTGTTGGAAGACAACAGTTTCCCTGTGGTTTTCCAACAGAAAAGCGATCTCTGAGACATATGTGCAACTTTATTAACTGAAGTTTCCACATCTGAGAAAAATATTAATGAGAGTTTATCTGAACTCAGCTTTTGAAGAAGCTTTGTTCAGGGAGACCAAGAGGTAAGTCAACCATTTTTACTTCTGCTTTAGCCATTATTTGATCAGTCTTCACTCATCTTGCAGCAAGGTGTCTTTACAGGTTTTTGACATTACTCATGGCACTGAAAGTACTACACAGTACTTCATTAAAACTATTGGTGCTGATGAATAGAGAATCTCTCCAGAAGTTACACTTTATACATAAAACCTGACATCTTCTATACTAACTGTTGCATCTTCTGAAGAGTATTCAAGACCACCTGCACATTAGGATTAATTCAAAACTGACTGAAATCAACAAGAATATCTCCATTAAATTTCTCCCAGGCTGATGGAATTTAAGGCCAAGAAGAACCACAGTTCTGATGATCTGCTCTGACGTCCCGTTTACAAAGCATTCTAATTAGAAATTCTCACATCAAACATGTAGTTTCTTACAGATCCACAGGTAATCAATAGAGGAAAATAATATTGAGGATTTACCTAGGACACATTTTTCCTGTCAAAACTAATTAGTTTCTGTAATGAAATTATTTGGTCCATGGATGAGGAGAGAGCAGAAAATGCTCTTGTTTACTTGGGAACTCAGCCTTGGATTTTAAAGCAATCTACCTGCAAGTATCCTTCTACCCAAACTGAGATACAGACTAGGCTGGTGAACTGTAAGGCACGTGAAAAACTGACTAGATTGTTTGTCTGAAAAGGTAGCAGTTAATGTTCAAAGTGGAACTGGCAGCTGTCACAAGTGGCATTCCTCAGGGGCTGCTATATGGGCTGATAACGTTTAACATCTTCATCAACAACCTAGAAAATGAGACAGAATGCATCCTCAGAAAGTTTGTAGATAATACCAAATTTTAAGAGGTGCCTGATATGCTGGATAAGGCTGCTATCCAGGGGACAGGCTTTTAGCACTGAGTGAAAAGGAAATTAATGAAGTTCAAGAAAGATTTATGCAATGACTTGAACCTACAACAGAAACACCCCATGCAACAGTATCAGCAGAGGACTGACTGGCTAGAAAGGAACTTTGCAGAAAAGGACTTAATTGTCCTGATAGACACTCCTGATGGACATAAATAAGCAATGTGCCATTGTTGAAGTCTATGCATATCAACAGGAGTGTAACCATCAGATGAAGGGAACTGATTAACCCCCTTTATACAGCACCAAGTCTCATCTGAATGCAATGTCTAGTTTGGGGCCCTCAAGCACAAGAAAAACTGGAGCAAGTTCAACAAGATTGTCAGGACCTGAAGTACATGACATATGAGGAGAGACTGAAATAATTGGATTTTCTCAGTCTTAAGAAGACAGGTCAAAAGAGGTATCTAGTTGCTGCTTTCAATAGCCTATGCTGAAGCTGAAAGAAGACAGCCAGACTGTATTCAGAGGTGCTCAGGAAAAGTAAGTGGCAGCAGATGTAAATTGCAGCAAGAATTTCTGACCTGGTATAAGGAAGAACATTTTCACTGTGACAGTGATTAAGCTCAGAAGTGTTGTGGAACATCCATCCTTGCATATTTTCAAAACTCAACCAGACAAGGCCCTGAGCAAGCTGAAACAGCTTTACATGGACCTTTTTTTGAGCAGGAGATTGGACTAGATGACCTCCAGCGGTCTCTTCCAACCTAAGTTATCCCCATATACAGAAAATGATCAAATTCCTTCCTGACCTTCATTAGGAAAACAGAACATGAAGAGCTTGATAATTCTCAACCTGCAGGCAGCCATATTTCATCTGAATCAGAGCCTTTATGACTAATTTACTGTCTGCTAAATTTTCACCAACTTTGCTTTCCCCATTTTAGCATGTATCTAATATTGATGAAGCAAGCTTATGCCTCAGAAGAAGGATCAGATCATGAACTGCTTTAACCTTAATACTTTCAGTGTCTCATGTTGTGACTTGCAGGGCTAAGCAATCTTTTCCTTATTTTTAAAACTTATTTCAACATATATGCATCCATAAATCTGTAGAAGACAACTGTATTAAGAATCATTGCCAGATGAATAATTTTTCTTGATGATTTGTCTATTTCTGTTCTTACAGTAAATACTATTTATGATCAAGTTGCTACTTCAGTCAAAATATGAGTCATATCTGTACTGGTGTTCTTACTGGAAAAGAACTGATAAGCAATATCATTTAATGTCTCGTGATATGCCCCAGTCTTGCAAAGGGCACTGCACAGAGGCTTCAAAGATATTTAAGCATGCTGAGTCCTGTTACAGAACTGGGGCATTAATCTGTCAGACCTTGATTCTATTCCTATTAACTTCAAATGGAGCAGAACTGCTTTGCTGCAACAAAATCCTGACAAAGAACTTACTTCTTCATACAATTTCATGTCTTAGGCAAAGACACTAATTTTTTAAGTAGTACATTCTATAATCAGCACGTAGATCTCTCTTACCCTAACTTATAAGTTTCTGAATTCTGATTTGCTGAATTTATTTTGTCACACTTGCAAAAGTATGCCCACAGTAAAGTTTTAGTTTGAATCGGGACTGCTTTTCCGAAGATAATCTCCTGATCAGTCCCCTCTTACTGCACTTTGTTTCCATCATGGAGCAGTCTCACAGCATGCAAACTGAATTCCTTTGAATGAAGCT